>NW_027530544.1:2534144-2584034 GCF_008692635.1 Crocuta crocuta | reverse complement strand
GTTGAAAAATCAACCCCAAAAAAAAAAAAAAAAAAAAAAAAAAAAAAAAAGGAAACGATTTCTACTTATAGTAAGAAAAAGCCAAAGCAACTTTTCCCTATGAGATTACATCATAGATACTTGGGGTTATGTTTTCCATCCTGGGTGCCCTAAAAATGACACAACATGAAATCTTTTCCTCAAAGAAAAGTCCAAAGCCGCCTGCCTCCAGAAGGACAACCAGCCCTGGAAGCAGGGAACTGCAGAGAGCTGTTGCCAAATGCAGCTGTAGCCGTGTGACTGCCTACCTGTCCTGGAAGAAGTTTGGAGATCCATGCTACCTCTGTCTTCTTTCATCCACACCAGCACTCTGGTCCCACCACCACTACCATTTTGAACGTTATCTGTGGCATTCATATAATGAATTTCAAAGCCAGATGAAAGTGAATTGGAAATTTGTCTACCCCATCATTTTCATACTTCTCTAGGATAATGCAGAGTAAGCAAGTTAGGCCTGTGACTCAGAGAAGGCCTTTTACCATGAGCACCAGAGAGAGAAAACATGTGCAGATGGCTGTGTATCAGTTGGTGCACATACACATGCACGTGAGTATTTCATTCAACGTGAGTATGGGTGTGTCCATGTGAATACACCTCCATGTATTGTGTCGGAGCAGACAAATGAGCCTGAATAACATTGGGAATACAACCCTCAGCACTGAGCTTATCACTAAGGCACTTGTGTCTCTGCCACCGGATAAAGTCTCCCTTGGAGACCAACTGGTTTGGAAACATGTAGGTAAGAAGGGCAATCTGGAGACAGATAGCTTATTTTGTCCTGACATCTTCAAGACTGAATGCACTCCTACATGGAAGTACATAAAAACACTGCTCATTAAGGTGTTACTGAGACCTATTCTAAATGACACTTGCCTTGGAGCAATGTGTGCCATCCTTACTCTCCTCCGTGACGAGCCCCCTAGAATGAGTAGTCAGGCAACGTCACACAGTGTGTGTCTGGATATCTGCTAACCCTGTGACAAATGTCCTCCACAATATTCTTGTAGATAAGATAATGAAAAATGAGCAGGATAAGAGTATCACTGGTGGATTGCTGCAGATAAACTATAGAGCCTGAAGAGTGTCTATTAGGAGAATACGGTGAGGGTTAGGTGGGATCCAGGTCTCTGGTGGTGGCCACAAAGCTCTTCCTTTGACTGGTGTGTTTAAATTTTTTAAAAAATTATTTCCCAAGATGACAAGATGCTTATATGTTTATAGTATGGGTAGATGATACAAAACTGGCATAGTGGACTTAACACTATAAGAGATGAATAAAATCAACATGTAAGTTTATCTCAGCTGATGTAAACACTACGTCAAAATTAACAAGAGCACATTTTATGTCTGAGAAATTTTAAAACTGAAATGTACGTATCTCTCACCTAGCAATCCCAGTCCTCTATATCTACCCTAGAGAAACATGTGTGTGTGTACGTGTATGCAGGTTGAAGAACATTCACTGCTGCATTGTTAATGACAAAAAAAAGTAAAAAACAGAAACTCTGAACAGAAAAACTGCTAAGACAATTATGTAATATCCACGATGAGAAATACTATGCAGAAGATGCTCAAGACATGTCATTGCATGAAGACAAAGTTGCAGAATGATATGAAAAGCATGATATGTTAACCACAGACATACGATACACACACAGAAATTCACAAATGACAGACATGTAAATGCAGAGAAAGGTCTAGAAGGGTCCCTAAAAACTGATACCAGGATCTACTCTAAGGAGTAATTAAGTTGTTACAAAAAGGGTACCTGCAACATCTGAAATTCAGACAGTATTGTATTAAACCGTCTAATTTAAATAGCCAAAACATGGAAAGAGCCTAAGTGTCCATCAATGGACGAATGGATTAAGAAGATGTGGTTTATCTATACGATGGAATACTACATGGCAATGAGAAAGAATGAAATCTGGCCATGTGTAGCAACATGGATGGACCTTGAGGGTGTTATGCTGAGCGAAATAAGTCAGGCAGAGAAGGACAAATCCCATATGTTTGCATGTATAGGAGGATTAGGAGGAACTTAACGGAGGACCATGGGGGAAAAGAAGGGGGGAAATAGTGGGAGAGGCAAACCATGAGAGACTCTTGAATGCTGAGAACAAACTGAGGACTGATGGGTGCGGGGGTGGAAGGGGGAGATGGATATGGAGGAAGGCACTTGTGGGGATGAGCACTGGGTGTTATATGGAAACCAACTTGACAATAAACTATTTGTAAAAATAAATAAATAAAATGCAGCTGCATAGACCAAAAAATAAAAATAAAAATAAACCGTGTAATTTAGCTTTCTTTTTATTTTTTAAAATTTATTTATTTATTTGGTGGGGGTGAGGGGATAGAGAGAGAAGGAGAGAGAAAATCCCAAGTATGCTTGGCACTGTCATCACAGAGCCCAATGTGGGGCTAGATCTCACTAATGGTGAGATGATGACCTGAGCCGAAATCAAGAGTCAGATCCTTAACCAACTAAGCCACCCAGGTGCCCTTAGCTTTCTTTTTAAAGTAAAGTCTTGCTTTTAGATTTTTAAAAAAGTACAAAACTATGGGGAAGGGCATATTCTTGGGTTTTCCTTTACAACCTAATAGGGGTCAGCACTGTGGAAAGACTGCAAAAAGCTATTTCATACTACACAGAGTGCATTCAAAGCTTGTTGCCCAGGCAGCCTGTAAGTACCAGGGATCACTAAGCTGGTCATGTCTGCAGCACTGGGTTGGATCCAATCCTGACAACACAATTAGGCAGGGACACTGGCAAAGTCAAATGCAACCAGAAGAAAGAAATGCCTATGCAAAGTCTGGAAAAGCATGACTTAAGAATAATGAATGAAGAAACCACAACTATTTACCTCAAGATTATGGGAAGATAGACAGGTTCCTTCAAATATGTGGAGAGTTATTATGCTGATGATACAGTAAATATTTATATGGGATTTTCCAGACATAAATACTAGGATAAATAAATACAAGTCATTATTCCTATTAAAAATAAATTTGAAAAGAAGCATTCTAACTAGTAAGAATGAATGACATGTGGAAACTAATTTGACAATAAACTATTTGTAAAAAAAAAAAAATAAAGTATGTTGAGTTAAGATAAAAAAAAAAGAATGAATGACAATAGAATAGTCTGCCAGGCATGATCATGAGCTCCCTGTCATTAGAAGCATTCAAGTAAGAGATTTTATAAGAAGAGACATTAGATTACATTAGAAGCAAAACTATGTAAACTTTAACATCTCCAACAACTTCAACATTCTATGATTCCATATTTTGGCTACAGAATCAATATGTACCCCCCATCAACTCCAAATCCCACGGGTGGTGTACTTTGCCACCAGGTGGCAGTAGATGCCTTGGACTCTGGGTCCTACATACTAGATGTAGTGAAAAATTTAAATTTGCAGTTTTCCAATATTTTTAAAAAAATAATAAAAGAACAGATGCAAGCATTAAGCCCACAAGCAGCCCCTCTCAAGGGAACATGTAAGTATAATTCATAATTTGATGATTCCATCACAATGATTCTTAATCACTTACTTTCCTCTTATGCTTCTCTTTTGTACAGGGTCTACAAAGAGATCCTTAACTTCTGTGGCCTCTCTCTGGTGTCAAGTTTCGTGACTTGTACACAGTTCCAGATCCCTGTGTCTCCTCTTAATGCAAAAATCCCCTCTGCTTCCTCCGCAGCTGCAGACCATGTCTGCTACTACTTTCTCCCCAGCCCATGGAGAAGGACCAACAGGAGAATCAGAGAAACACCCCGGCCATTTCCTGCTTCTCCGAATTTCTGCCCCTGTAGCCACACAGCTGAAGCCACAAAACAAGCAAGCAATAAACAAACACAGAATAGGCCAAGTAGCTGAATCTCCACCCTGACAGCATGAAGGTATATGATTATCTTTTCCCAACTATATGAGAATAATATCCCACCCAGCTCTTAAAGAAAAGAGAAACTCTCCTTCTGTAGCCACAGCTGTAGACTGGAGTGTTGCCTAAAATTTGAATACAATCAACAACCTTTGTCCTAGTCCCTAGCAACCCAAAACTCTGTTAACACTGCCTTGGTTACAGATCACTTCAGAAACCCTGGTTTTCAGAGAGCGTTTTGGTAAGAGCTTGTGTGACTGAATGCCAATGATACAAGATTTTTTAAATTTAGATTTAAAGCAGGTTCATCACAATAAACCATGCTTTCCTACTCCTTTTTCAGGTCTCAGGTGAAACACCTCTTCTTCCAGGAAGACTGCACTTCCAGAAGTCACAGCACTGCACCTGCCCCACCACAGCCCTGCACCTGCCCCACAGCCCTGCACCTGCCCCATCCCAGCTCTGCACCTGCCCCCCCCCACAGCCCTGCACCTGCCCCCCCACAGCCCTGCACCTGCCCTACCACCATCCTTACCACATGCACTTCACTGGCTTCTGTACCAGCCCATTTCCCATGTAAGATCCATGAGGACCTAGACTGTATCTGTTTCTTTTACAACTGAATCCCCTAAACACAGTAGGGCTCAATAAATATTCATGAGACTATCATAAACATACACATTATCAATTAACTAATTAATGTGAAGCCCAAGTCCAGGCAGCTGTTCCATTGAGGATAATATCTATCCCTTCTACAAACATTTCCTGAGTGTCCCTTGTGCTGGTATGATACAGGATGAGTCAAACCCCAGCCCAGCCCTCAACATGCACTGGAGGAAAGAAGCCAGAACAAATACATAAATACCTACTGTGAAAAGTAGGTACAGCAACACCAAAAAGGTTGGATATTATGGAATGGAGAACCAATGGCCAAGGCACAGGGATCACCAAGTTCAAAGTAGGTTGAACAAAGGCTATGGGACAGGTAATACTGTGGTCAGAGCCTGAAGATTCTTCAATAATACCTTTAATTAAATAGTATGTTCCAGGCTAAGTGCTTTACATCATGATTTACTTTTTGAAATAATTCTATGTAAGGCACTCCTACTACAGAGAAGGAAATAAGCTCAGAAAAGTCAAGAAAACTGCCCAAGTTGGAACAGCCAGTAAGTAGCAGAACTGGGATCCACACCTAAGCCAGCCTGATGACCATAGCAGCAAATGCCATCCATAGCACTTTGAAACCTGAGATGCCAAGTTACAGAGTCATTACTTTATTCAGTGGACAATGGGGAGCCACTCTGAGCAGGAACGTGCCAAGGTCAAAGCTTGTGCTTGGCAGAGTACCTGGATGGAAAAGTCAGTTAGTCATTCAGCTCTTGGTTTCA
This sequence comes from Crocuta crocuta, assembly GCF_008692635.1. NCBI lineage: Eukaryota > Metazoa > Chordata > Mammalia > Carnivora > Hyaenidae > Crocuta > Crocuta crocuta. The sequence goes on along the minus strand of NW_027530544.1, from coordinate 2,578,719 downwards.
ACTGAGGTTATGATCTTGCAGTTTTGCAAGTTCAAGCCCTGCATTGGGCTCTGTGGACTCTGAGCTGGCGGCATGGAGCCTGCTTGGGATTCTCTCTCTCTTTCTCTCTCGCTCTCACTCTCTGCCCCTCCCCCACTCAAGCTGTCTCTGCCTCCCTCAAAAGAATTGAAAAACTTAAAAAAAAAAAAGTTGTGCTTAGGAAGATTTATCAGAAAATAATGGAGAGGATAAAATGGGCAGTTAGATTTGAAGCTAACTGCAATAGGCCAATGTTGTATCACGAAATTCCTGCTCTGAGAGAACAGCAGCAAGACTGGAAAGGTGATTCAGCTGAGACATTCCAGAGGAAGAGTGGATACAGTCAAGGATGATCCCAAGGTACAAACCTGAGTAACCAAGAGGATGGGGACTCGGGAGTGTCATGTGCTTGCTTCTCCGGTACCTCTGCATGTGTGCGTGTACGTGGTGTCTGTGGAAAGAGCAGGAATGGCTACAGACTTACAGGTGGAATTATGGCAGCTTTATGTCCTCAGAAACTCCTAAACAGGAGGTAGCCCCAAACCTCTCCACACCCTACCTCTTCCTAGGCATTGCTGCTACTTGCAAAAACTTCTGAATTCCCTTGGCCACCCCACCCACTCAGGGCATCCAAGCTCCCAAGAGGAGTCACAACATGGCATGAGGCCTCACACAACCAAGTCCACCCAGCTATACTCTCCTCTGGACAGCCTGCCCTAACACAGAGAATGCCTGGCCTCAAACCAGCACCAAGAAACAGAAGGGTGCCAGACAGGAGCTACAGGCCCCAGGAAGGAATTCTCATTCCCTGTAACTGTGAGCCAGAAGCTTCATGTCTTTGGATCTGTTTCCTCATCTGTAAGACAAACAAGTTGGACCAGAATCAGAAGTTGCAAACTGGAGTCCAACGGGCCAAACCTATCCTGCAAATGGACTTTGACCAAGATGATGTCTTCTCATTGAAAGCTTAATTTAGAAACCTCACAGAGATTTAGCTGTCTCACAGAGAAAAGGCATGTTTGAATCCTCTCTGAAACAAGATCTGGCAACAAGGGGCTTACTTTGCCACATGGCTTCAATCAGCTGGAGCTGAGCAGCTGCTGTCACCCTTGATGAGGCACCGCTCCCCAGTCTGCCACAGTCCCCCGCCACCCCTACTGCTCCCTGCTGGTGTCCACTCATCATCTATGTTTGGCCCACTTTGACCTTTCCTACTAATGGTCTGGCTCCTCTAGGAATCTATGAAGGGATCTAAAATACCATCAGTGTAAGGCTCAGGAATTGGGGGCAGTAAACAGGGGTAACGAGACGCTAGCAGTCAACGCCTCACAATGGCAGGTGCAGGCTTCTCAGAGGATCAGAGCCTTGCTGCAGCTGATGAAGGTTCATTAGCACGTGTGTCAGGCCCGCCCACCATCCTCCCAGCCCCACCCCACCAAGGAGGAACAAGGCGGATGACATCAGCCTTGGACACAGTCGGAGAAACCCCATCATGAAGCAATTTGCTTCCCCAGCCACTCTAATTTAACAATTAGCTTAACAACCCTGGTCAGGCACTTGCTGTTGGAGCAGAGAAGTGATCTGGATCAGCAGCAGTTTCAGCCTAGAAGGTTTGGGAAGCCCATTCCCCCACTGCTCTCCCTTTGGATGGGTCTGCATCTGCCACTCACATGGATAGGTATTCTAAATATCTCCAAAGAGGTTCCACATTCTCTTTGAACCTTCCAGTTGGACTCCTTGGAAACTCCCCGTGTCCAAAATCAGCTTCCCCTGCTACAACATTAGCCCATTCTCTCAGTTTGTCCTGTAAATATTCTGGTCCCATCACAGGAAGCAAAGCAAACCAGGCCAGTGTCCTCAAGTCCATCACTTCTCTGGCCCTTGGGGAGTCGGAGTGTGGAAAGGAAGCCTGCACAGAGGCCACACTTCAGGGAGGTGAGGAAATTCACAAGACTGGTAGGCTTGGGACAAACTGGGCACAGATCCTGACTCAGAGAACAGGTCTCAGGGCTGGCCTGCCCTGACTCAGACAGTGTGCTCAGCTCCCCATCTGCCTCATCAGGGGCCTCTCGGCAGAATTCACAGTACTTCCCTCACCCAGCGTGCCCTGCTCCTGCTCCAAGTCCTTTCTCAAGCTTCACCCTCAACCCTAAATGCCAAATCTTAGAGAGAGACACATGCACTTGTATGGGACGATTGAAACGAAGAGTCTATAAAGCCACAAGTCCACAGAAACTTGGAGGCTATTTTAAAATACAGTATTAGAATTCCAGGATAGATGGGGGGAAGCCAGAGCCCAAAATACCAGACCCTCAGACAAGAAAGCATCTCCATGCATGACTAGGTAGAAATTTCAAAGAGGCCATGGAAAAAGAAATGGCATATAAACATAGCACAACATCCCAGGAACTTGAGCCAAAAATAAAACTGACGGATGCCAGTGCCAAGGTCAGTCACAGAGGTTTTGTTCCACCAAAGGGAGATGAGATGGAGAATTAGGGGGACCTGTTGATGATACTCTTGGTATAAAAGGTTTTCTCAAAAATAGAAGTCCTTCCCAGCTTGCCCTCCTCAACAGACAGGAGTGAAGTCAGGGTTGAAACTGCAATAAATGCTCAGGAACCTGACTGACAGATGAGGTGTAAATAAATCACGAGGACATATGGCATCCACCTGGGAGTCCTAAAGGACTTCAAGGGTGAAAGTGTGGAGCTGCTAGCCAAAATGTGTAACTTCTTATTGCAAAGTCACTCGTGCCTTTGTGACACGAGTGCCTGTCAGTCAATCTAGAACTGCCAGATTACTCATGTGGTCTCCATTCATAAGAAAGGATCCAAGGAGCATTCTCATTTTCACAGCAGGAAAGTCAGCAGAATATATATGAATAAGAACACTGAGCAAGTAAGCATGACCTATCACAGGGAAAGACAGGATGGTTCTTAAAAGAGCAGAGCATGTGTATAAGAGTTTTTGAAAGAGTAGATATGAATGCAAATGAAAGAGAACTATATGTATAAGTTACATAAATTTCTAAGAAACTATTAGCAAAGTATTATAGTAAAAAAATTTTTTAATTGTAGTTGACACACAATGTTACATTAGTTTCAGGTGTACAACATAGTGATTCCACAAATCTATACTTCTGCTGTACTCACCACAACTGTAGCTACCACCTGTCACCATACAACACAACACCATACTCTTTTGCTGTACCTTCTCAAAAGTAAAATTTTTTTTAATTGAATAATGATACGCTAAGAAAAATAGTTTTTCAGGGAAGTGACTTGAAGGCCAGAAACATAAAGAAAACGTAAACTGACACTTCTTCAAGTTAAGAAATAAAAAAAAATGAAGTTCTTAAGGCATCAACACTAGAACTAGTCTTATATAACATTCTTATGAGTAATCCGTTAGAGGGCATTAGTGGTGAGCTATTCTACAGGTCTAGGCTCTTCCAGGCAAGAAAAAGAACTGCTGATCAAGAGGAATGATAGGAAGGTCTTTTCAGGTTCTCAGAGCTGGTATGAAAGAGGCAACTGAATTTCAGTGTGATGGGATCTCTCTGCCCCATGACATTTCCTTAGTCTCCTTTCTCCCAATAAAATGAATTCTGGAATCCATTCCCCAGACCTTGTGATTGTGAGCTTCAGAACCTACATTTTCCTGAAAGAGTGGAACCATTTCAGATTTTACTCAAAGAAGATGCTTCTGGCTAGAGAGAGACTGTCCACTCAGTCATTTGGTTAAACCCTGACCAGTCAGGCCCACCATGGATCAGCTCTTCTTCCCTCATGCGCAATACATAGAAAGAACTTCAGGTTTATAAACCCAAGGTAGATATTCACAGAAAAGCCAATCTGAGGCAATGAACCAAGAATTCTAAAATAAACAAGAGAGTAAGATTGGATTTACCTATTCCTTTGAATTAATTTTTGTTATTGCATTTCTGTCTTGAGCATATAACAGGAAGGTAACCACAGAAATGCAAACCTAAGCAAGCTCAGCATCCCTTTCTGGGCCCACATTTCCCCATGACCTATCCCACCTGCCTATTATGCCTCTCCTACTACCTCTCACATGAATGAATGCCACATGGTATGAGTCCATGCAACACTTTCTCAGTATCCATCTCCACTCATCCAAGTCCATTCATTCCTTCAGAACTAGGGCTCACCTTCTCCCCTAAAGGCATCTCCCAGCATCATGGACCCTGAAACTTCCTCTATAATTTTGTACTGGAGGTCAGTGTCTTTTGAAGAAGGCAGAAACAAGAGTTCTATAATGTGTCATCTGCAAAAAATTTGTTCTAATAATATAGGGGCTATATGTATAGGTGCAAATCCTGGTTCTACTAATTACTAGTTGAGTGAACTCAGACTTCAATATCCTCATTTGTCAAATGGGTATAATAATGTTTTGAACTTCAAAGGGCGATTCTGGGATCAATTGGGGTCATGATTATAAAGAGCCTAATACAGTACCTAGCACAAAATAAGTAATAAATATTAGGTAGTACTAACAATGTCTTTTCAAAGAGATCTATTTATTCCTTTCTTGACGTTCTTGCTTTTTTTCCTCAATCTAAATGTAAATTTCAAAAGGCTCCTTTTTCAGAAGGTAAGTGCTACCTCTGTTCTACAACTCCTCAGTTCTCAGTTGTTTCCTTATTATCTTCTGGTGCAACATTTGCTTAGACCAGTCCGTACGTTGCATTATAAACTGGTAAGTCCCTTCCATGTGCCAATGTCATTGCTGCCTGCTCTTGGGAAAGTTTGCATGGGAACAAGCACCAAGCCTGGTAGAGGAAAACTAATTGCTTCTAAAAGAGTCCACAAATGACACTGTTCTCGATGAAGCTGTCAAGGTAAAGGGGATGCACTCTGAAACCAGACTTTGTCAGCACTTTGAGAGCAGATCCCTTGTTGGTGAACACTCATCAACCAAGCTCACACAGCTGATATATAAGCCAGAAGCTCCATTTATTGGATATCCCAAAACAACAAAATACAACTGTCATAGGACCTAGAGTGCTCAAGTCAGTGTAGGATGATAGACTAGGAAAACCAAACCATCATCCAAAAGTTGCTTAGTGGGCAACTTAGGGAATCTACAGAATAACTCATGGCTCAATAGCAGAAGACCACGATGATCTGATGTGTCTACCCCAAGATTAGGAACAGATCTGCCAGAGAAACAAAGTTCCTTTGTCTGTGGGCAGGGCTGAAGTGGGCACTATCAGTGTCTGCATCTTTAACTTGCCTTTCAGAAGTACTTCAGCTAACAAGTGACTTCCACATAGAGTCTTTCCCCAGACTGCACTCAGTGCAACTCACTAGGTTTGGAGTTATTAAATTACAGTAACATTTCAGCCCAGCAACCCTTTGATTATTCCCAGGTCACTTTCCTAGGTCACATCTTTTCTCTTCCTTCACTCATCTGCATGTCTCCCAGGCCAAAGCTGTACATGGTACATCATGTCCACCCATGCAGGAGACATGGATGGATCTAATTTAACCCTCAGAGACAGCTTCATTTCTGTTGTTTCCATGTTCCTAGGAGACCTCATTGATACCTCCATGAAAACTCTATGGGCAATACTCTCCTAGACCAGTATCCGCATCTTCTATTTTGTTTCATGGTTCTTCAGTGAGAAGAGGAATTCATTAGCAGCAGACACCTCATCAATAGCATTGATTGACTTCGTTAGTGAAGGTGCAGACATTTGCTTTCATTAACAGGAAAAGACCGCTTTTAAGCATGGGGGGGTCAGGTTGGGAGGACTTAAGGAGCAGATCAGAACAGAACAAGACCAGGAAGAAGGGTGCACTGAGCTGCTATCTCTGTTTCCTTTATAAGGACTTGAAGAAGAATTAAAGAAGGAAATGTGTCATGTCCCTGGACAGTATTTAGAAAATTGATACCCACTACTTGAAAAGAAATAGCTCCTCTTTCACTACATTTATCTTGGCTAATATCTTCTTTTCCTTTCTTGGTGTCTTAACAGCCTGTGGAAGAACATTCAGCTTCAGTTCTTAGAAAAAAGAAATTTGGATCCTGGGATAGAAATATGTCTTATTCTACAAATCACAGACTCCTTAGGCTAAAGAAGATCTTCAAAAGGTCTTTCAGGAATCCCTCTGGCTCAAGGACTAATGTGCCTGAAGGAAATTCTAATAGAGGAGACACCTTGCCAGGTAGGGGGTTCTTGCCTTCCTATGTGGTTGCAGCATGGATGTCTTCTGCTCCTCTCCTCAGGGTTCAGTGGAGTTGCAAGGCAATACTAATGAAAAGAGCTCATGCTTAGACAGACAGCCTTAGGTAAGAACCTGGTTTTGGCAATTTCTAGCAAATCACTTAACCTCTCTGAACCAATTCTCTCAGCTGTAAATGGGAGTAACCACTACCTTTCAGTGTTTGGGGAGGGCTAGCAAGAACATCTACAAAGGGCTTAATCAATGGCTGCTCTTATTACTGGAAACTTTCAGCTAACTTGACACCCATAAGGGATGGTACTTGGAGAATTCACCACCAGGTAATTCCAGGCTGGGTTAAGAACACCAAGCATCCCAGCACACCTAAAGAGACAGGGACACCATGCCCCATGTGATTCAACCAGATGCAAGGCTGCCTCCCTCTCCATCTTGGTGGTCCTTCATGTGGAAACATTCTTCCTGAGTCTAGAGTTTTAAATATAAATATAAATCTTCAAGGACAGACATTAGCATGGAACAGGAGAAGAAAAGTGGTACAGAGAGCAAGGCAATGCAGAAAATAACAAGAATTAAGGCATTTTCAATCACATAATTATATTGTAGAAGGGACTCTAGCAATCATTTAGTGCAACCCTGTGGTTTTACAGGTGGGAAAACTGAGACCTAGAAGAGAGAATGGACAGATCCAAGACAAGGATAGATCGATCCTAAAACCAAGACCTCCTGACTGGGTGGAGGGCTTTATTCACAGTCCTGCACTGCACAGAATGCCTGAAGCTGATACACGAGACAAGATACCAGAGGAAGAGACTGGCAAGCTTTAATTAGCTTCTACTGTATAAACACCACCAGCATAAGAGCACTAAGACTTACAAAAACATTCCCAGCTGTCCTCCAGGAGTTTGACATCTGTCTAGCTGGGAAGAAAACACCTGGCGTATGAAATAACAATAATGAAAGGTTTGTGATGACAAGTCCTGGGATGCATTCAAGGAGATCAGAGATGGGAACAGAGTGATATCACAGCAGACTTCTTTCCCACCTGGAGTGGGATACTGCTGCAGCCTCACAAAATGGACAGATTACCCACAGCATGGCTAGGATAGAAGGGATATTCAAACAAAGGTTCCAGCAGGAGCAAAGTCTTGGAGCAAAGTCTAACTTTGGCATGGTTGTTTTCAAGTCAGTAAAGCGAGAGCTCCAGCAGGTTCTCCAAGAACCTGGTAACTACATACTTGACTGCTTCCTGGCCCTCTTACCATAAAGCATGGAGCTTGGCTCCGAGCAGAGACCTTGAAGATTCCAACTTTCTCAGCAATCACTGTGGCACTGAGGTCACACGTGAACACATGCACGTACACACATAGCACAGCAATGGAGTCAGCTGCTGATTTCTCTCTTCCTACATGCTTCCTGACCCCAGGGAATTCTCATCTGGGCTCCACCAGGCTCTGGTCACTCCAACACTGAATAGGCCTTCATCCCTGCTCTCCACAAAGGTTTGTCCAGCTATTCTTGGTGCTACTGACTCTGTCTTTGCAGCACATATGCTCTCTAATAGCAGTCTCTGTCCTATACCCTGCAGGGCATGTACCCAGAAAATAGGGATCAAATCCAGCTAACTTTGCTAACCTACCTCCCTTTCACTTTTTCTACCTAATTTCCCCCTGCTCCTACTTCATCACCTCATTTTATCCTATTGCAGTGCATATTTTATATAAGCTGCTGTAACTCCTTTTTCAAGCAAGGTGGTCTCTAAATGCATGCCTCCTAGTCTAGCCCATTTGCACAGCAGCCTGACAAGACGTTCTCCAGTCTCTCCTCCAGGGAGAGCATGACCCTCCCATCATTTCAGGCCTAAGCCAAATGTCACCTTTCCTACAGACTATTCCCTAACTCACCTCTACCTTCATGAGGTTCAGTTGCATGTGGTATCTACCTCCTTACAGCACATACCCTATTCCATACCATAAGCTACTCTAAACACTAAAAAAATAATAATATTGTTACAGCAAAGTAGCTCTATCATGTCATTCCCTCACTGGCTCTTGCACTGCCTGGTAAAGAAATCTCCCACTTTACCACCAATCTACCCTAGCTTGATTTCCTATTTTCATCCTACACACCTGCTAATCCAAACTGCCTGCTTTTCCTTAAGCATACCCTGTTCTCTGCTACAAGTCAAAGGGGAAAAGCAGATTTCTATGTATCTCTCCAGCACTATCCCTGGGCTGAGCACTAGCTAGAGAGGAACACATGTAGACACAACTCTGGGAGATTCCTAGTCCCTTAGACATTTTAATTTTGTTCCCTCAGTATTTCTTCCTCCTCCTCCTCCTCCTCCTCCTCCTCGATCTCTATGAATTTATTTCCCCCTAGAGTAGTGCAACAGAAAGAACATGGACCACGAAAGTAGACATGTAGGCAATTTCTAGGTTTAAATCCTAGCTCTGCCATTTAATAGCTGTGAGATTTTAGGCAAGTTCCTGGCCTTTCTGTTTATTTACCTTTAAAATGGGGACCAACAAATGTTATTTTAAAAATTAAATATTTATGGACATGCCCAGCCTTGTCCCAAACACTAGAAGCTGCTCAATAAATAGTAAATACGATGATTAATGACTAGTGACCTTGTTATTATTCACACTTTCTTGTCATGAAAGACAAGAGCAGAAAGTCAGACTCCCACAGCATGGCCTTGGTCTCTAGTCTCAACACAGGCACTGCTCAGGGCCTCGAGGTCCTTCCCCAGTCACTACTGCACTGCCTCCTCATATATCAAGTGGAAAATGACACACTAGTCATCCCTCAGACCATCAGTGGTAGGGACACCTCTTCACCCCTCCCAACCCTCCAAGCTCCATGACTTTTTTTTCCTTTTGTAAAAATGAGATGTTCCAAATGCTTCTATCAATAAGCATTATTCAACTGCTGGGGGAACAGGTCTAAATCAATAAATACCTAAACTCCACAGGCTCCCCTATCCTTTCCAGACATGGCAGGGAGTGCGAGGTCTTGATGTCCGAATGAAAACCTGTTAGTTTGTGATGCAGGCAGGCAGCCTCATCTAGCTGTCTCATACTTGTATCTCTGGGCTAAACAGAAGTACTGAGTGTGTCCCATGGAAAAGGCAGGGGATGGTTAGTACTAGACGAACTCCAAAGGCTAAATCTCACTCCACTGCACACTCAGCAAAGGAGCCTCTCCCAGGAACTCAGAATGTAAGTGCTGTTTGGGACTATCATCAGAGTCACTGGGCCAACCATCCTTTTTAGTTTTAGTCCCAATTTCACAAGGTGATCTGGACTCTTCAGTGTCACAATCTGAATGTCACTGAGGTGGCCACAATGGAAAAGCAATGTTACAGTAAGTGAAGGCTGACAAGGGCCCTGGGTTCCATGGATGGAGATGAGTGGTTTCCTTCATGAAAGAAGACGCCACCCCACCCCCAACTTCTGGTTGATCCTAGAACTGCGATCTGGTTAAATGAAGTTATACAAGCTTTGTCATAGTGCACCCTTCATGAAGGGATTGTCAGAATAGCTTCCCAGGGTTAAAACCAGGCACCACCTGTGGAAGGGAAGCCATGTCTTCCTTGGTGCAACACAAGTTGGGCCCTATGGGGATCAGACCTGTGTTCTGGCCTCCTGGCTGCCACAACACAGGTCCTGAGAAGACACATGCAACACATCAAGAGGCAGGTAGACAGTCAGCAGACCGTGTGAGGAGCCCCTTGACTGTGTCTTCACATCTCATAGTTGGAAATAATCTAATCATCCAATTCTGAGACTTACAAATATGGGCAGATAGAAGTAATTTTAGTAAGGAAAAGTCACTTGAGGGCCCTCTAGCTCTTTTTATCTTTAGAAGTTAAAACAATGACCTTGGATTTTTTTTAATATCCAAAGCCTGGAAGCTAAGGTACAAAATATAAACATTCAGCCTGAATACTCAGAAAATGTAAAGCATATTTGCTCTGTTATTTAAGAATGTTCAATTCTTCTCTATAGAAAACAAACAAAATAAAGATGATAAAACTAATAAGCATGTCTAACATGCTTTGTGAGCTACTTGCTTACTTATTTATAAGAAATAAGCAGACTGTACATGTGTTGAAGAGAAGCTAGGAAGGGAGGGAAGGACCAAGTAGATACCTAACATTCATGCCAGACACCAACTGCTCATTGGTGACACTTATTCAGGCCTCATGGTCCTCTGCCCCAGCCATGTACACAAGATCCATAGCTATTCACTGGGACTGCCCCGGCCAGGCTTAACTCCCCAGCACCTCTCCAAAAAAGCAAGTATGTACTTGCCACAGGCACCTTGTGCCTTCTTGTTCACCTCTCAATTCTGGTCTCCAAAACCACATCAGCAGCAGGAAGACTGATATGGCAGTGACACAAACAGGGCCTATGACCCTGTAAATACAGAAGTCAGGGATGTGGTCCTTTCACCCACTTGTCCTAAGTGCATAAACCTATCCCATGACTTTGGCCATGAGCCTTCAGTTCCATGACCTGTGGGTACCCATTCTGTGTAAAGCACACTTAGAGGCCACGATTGAATCAAGGCAATTTCTTACCATAACAGGGGTGGGTAGGATGACCTTAAAGAGTCAAGGTTAGCAATGTAGAAAGGGAGGAAGGTGCTAATTTCATGTCTGAAGTCGGCGTAGAATTAGGGCCTCAAGGAAAGATCATTTCACTGACAGACAGGATATGAGTGTCCTCTTTCCAGCTCTGCCATTAAGAAGCTGTAGACATATCACTTTAGGTCTCAGGAACTCAGTTTTCTTATCTGTAGAAATGAGACAGTTAGGCTAAATTATCTCTAACATTCCTTCTGGATGTCCCATTTGGGAATATATACTCTGCTTCCAGCTTACACTCCATAGCTAACACTGTATCCTTGGAAATAGTGTTTGCATAAAGCTGCTGGTGCTTGTGTAAAGAGACCTCTTGGCTCCTATATTAGCAATGAAGATGTAACTAAGAGTAAGGTTAGGGGGAAAAATGTTTTTCCTAAAAATTTCATATTGTCTCAGTAGACTAGAGCTACCCTGTTTGCCTCTCCAGATCCACCCTCCATCGCTCTTCAGCACATTTCATGTACACCCCTCACCCTTCTCCAGCTTGCTCCACACGCTGGGAGGCTGACCTGTTTGGACTGCATCAAGGATCCTTGGCTGTCTGGTGCCCTGCTGAGTTCAGCCATTAGAAAGCCCTAGCAAGAGATCAGGAGAACCAAAGAGAATGGGGTAATTCCTACCTCTCCAAAAGCTCTCTATGGGCTTCTGATATGCTGACTGTGTCCCCAGACCGAAAGTCACAGCTCCTTTTGAGGTAGCCCTCTCATACAGACTCTCTAGCCCCAGGGTCTAGTAACTACTCCTTCCCTCATTAAAGTAGGTATAGGGAAACTAATGCCACCCATTACTAGTCCCTGTCCACACCCAGGTAAAGAGCCCCTTCATAACCTTCTCCAGATTGCCCAACATGGCTGGGTCACCTGTTTCCTGTGGGGACCTTAACTGGTACACCTAATGAACCCATTTCCTCCCTAGTCCCATCTTTGAATGATAGATTCACTCTGAAAATTTATGCACTAGGCAACTCACATTCCAGACTTTCTCTGATGGAACTGAATCCCCAGACAGAAGTTTTTCTCTGTAGCCCTCTTCATGCCTACCTGCAAAACTTCCTGTCCTACTGGGAAAAAAAAAAAAAAAAGGCATCACAAAGGCTTTAAAACCTCAGTTCCATGTGTGGATAAGCAGCACAACATTCATGTCATCGTCTGCTAAGCTCTTCCACTCAACCTGTAACTCAACATCTCTCCTTGGAAGTGGACTTGTCACCCCTCACAGCAACATCTTCCTACTTACAAGCTTCTCCCTGACAACACCCAACACATCCTGTAGCAAAAAGAGTGTCAGCTGGAATCTAGACCCCATCAAGCCCAGGTCCACCTCTGCACGCCCTAGTCTCAACGCAAACTTAAAGGTGACCCACATTGGATGCTTTTGTCTGGCCTTTGGAGAAAAAAAATTTTCTTTCAGCTTTATTGAGGTGTAATTGACATATAAGATAGTTAATGTATACATCATGGTGATTTGATACAGATATACAATTGTGAAAAGATTCCCCTCTATCTAGTTGATTAACACATCCATCACCTCATATATTTATCTTGTGTGTGTGTGTGTGTGTGTGTGTGTGAATATTTAAGTTCTACTCCCTTAGCAAATTTCAATCATATAATACAGTATTGCCAACTGTAGTCACCATGTTATACATTAGCTCCTCAGACCTTATTCATCTTAAGAAGTCTGTACCCTTCTACCAATCTCTTCCTTTTTCCCTCAGCCTCTGATAACCACTTTCCTACTCTATTTCTAGGCATTTGGCTTTTGTTTGTTTGTTTGTTTGTTTTTTAGATTCCACAGATAAGTGATACCATGTAGTATTTATCTTTCTCTCTTGGCTTATTTCGCTCAACATAAAGCCTTCTAGGTCCATCTGGGCTGTCACCAATGGTAGGATGTCCCTTAGCCTCTGGATAGATTACCCTCTCTCAGTCTCAGTCTGGGCTTCATATCTCAACTTCTTGATATGGTTTCTTTTTTTTTTTCTTTTTTAAATGTTTATTTATTTTTAAGACAGAGAGAGACAGAGTGTGAGTGGGGGAGGGGCAGAAAGAGGGAGACACAGAATCTGAAGCAGGCTCCAAGCTCTGAGCTGTCAGTACAGAGCCCAATGCAGGGCTCTAACTCATGAACCACAAGATCATGACCTGAGCTGAAGTCAGACACTTAACCGACTGAGCCACCAAGGTATCCCAAGACGGTTTCTTTTCAATAAGAATAGTAGTAATAATAAAAGTTATTATTTATTCGCCAGGCGCTGATCTAAGCATTTGATATCTTATATAATTCAATCATCACACAGACCTCTGAAGTCGGTACCTTTATCATCCCACCCCATCTTAAAGAAAAAAAAATGGCACAAAGAGGTCAATCCATGTGCCAGGATTCAGGCCAGGCAGTGTGACTCCAGAGTCTTCATTGTTTGTTTGTTTGTTTGTTTGTTTGTTTTTGGCAATGTTTTATTATGAAATGTTTTAATCATATAGAAAAGTAGAAAGAATAGTATAGCTAGTTCCCATATACTCATAACCTGAATTTAACAATTATTAACTTACTGCCACATTTGCTTCACCATTTTTACAGCATTTTGAAGTAAATTACAGACAGCATGACATTTTACCCATAAATACTACAACATGAATCTTAAATATGAGGGCATTTTCTTATCCACAATACCATTATCACACCTACCAAACAACAATTCAGTAATTCCTGAGGTACCTTGGTAGCTCAGACAGTTAAGCATCCAACTTTGGCTCCGGTCATGATATCATGGTTTGTGAGTGAGTTACAGCCCCACATCAGCCTCTGTGCTGACAGGCTGAAAGCATGGAGCCGGCTTCAAATCCTCTGTCTCCTTCTCTCTCTCTGCCCTTCCCCCACGCAGGCATGTATGTGTGTGTTCTCTCTCTCTCAAAGATAAATAAACATTTAAAAAATAATTATAATAATTCCTTCATATCATCTAATAACTAGTCTATATTCAATTATATTTCCCCAACTGTCCCCACAACACATGAGGCTTTTTATGAGTTTGCATGGGCCAGGTTGACCTTGTCTGAATTGTTCCAATTTTAGTTCACATGTGGCATACACCCCCATCACCACTATGCTATCTGCTCCTTGCTGGGCTTTTTCCTTCTTAAATAGTCTTTTAAAATTAAAAACCTTCTCTCTTATTCCAGTTCTCCTTCCACACAGTTCTGTATAAATTTAGTGCCAAGCAGTCTTTCCTGACTGGAAAAGACCAACTTTCCCAATGTAGCTACTGCCCAACTGCAGACATGACCATGTAACAGACACACAGAAACAACACGCACGAGACACAGCACTGCTTCTGTCTGCTGGGAACAACTCAAGAAAGTCAGGAAGGTAGGGAGGCTCCTGAAGAGAAGAAGGGGGGTCTCTCTGAGGTGAGGAGTCTCACCCAGAGGGGAGGAAATTGTCAAAATTTGCTTCCTGTCTTTGCCTTGGGCACTCTTGCTCTGAAAACAATGTGTGTGGCAGGTGGAAGAGAAACATTGGATCATTCACAGGTACAGAGAGGCGCCTTTGATATTCTAGACCCAGACCCAAAGCACTCCTAATGCATACACCACCATCTTTTCCTCAGTGCCCAGCTAAGCAGCCTATATGCTGGGCAGACATCAACTTTGGGACCTTCTCAGAAACATTTAGACATCCCCCCCAATTCCTGGGTAGACTGTGTGCAGTGGGGGGTTGACAAGGAGAAGGGGTCATCATTACTGCTGCTTCAGACCTCTCTGAGAAAAAAAAGAGGAACATAATGAAGGGAGAAATGGAGGGAGACGAATACAGAAGCAAAAGCATCATCTAAGCCCCCCTGCTTACACTCAGGAGCTGGCAGTCCCAACAAAACTCTAAATACCCAAATATATGCCCTGCCGCTAACGGGCTGCCAGAGGAATCACATCATTTCATTCACTGATTTACAAAAGTGAAAAAAAGTTTCTTACCATCTCTCAGCCCTTTATACTCCTCCTGTTCTTTAAGGCTTAATCAAAATCACCTCCTGAGTGTGGATGCCCCCATCTCTGTTGGTTTAGCATCCAGTGATGACCCACTTGCACAATGCGGCAGGATGAGCTGTAATTATCTGTTTCCTTGGTTGTCTCTCTGCTAGACTCTGAGCTCCTAAGACCAAAACCTTGTCTTATTTATCTCTGTATCCTCAATCCTTAACACAGGGCCAGTCATATACCAGTCGTTTGGTTGCTCAAAATGAACTGAATTCCAGCACTCCTCCCCAAACCACCTTCTGTGTCTTGCTAATGGCGCTAGAGTGTTTCTTTCTTTTACTTTCTCTTTACTTAAAAAAAAAAATCCCAATTGCTCCTCAGTAGCTTACTTGATAATCAGAGTGACTGGAAAACAGCACACACCTGGAAAACTTATGTCTGTGTATAAAGAGAGTACAAGTCTGCCACTTTTTTTATTATTATTATTAGAGTTGTGGACATCAATCCCTTTATACCAAGACTCCTGAAGAGTTGGCCCAGACTTTTTCGACCCTCACTCCACCAAAGTCAGTGCTTACATAGGGCACCCCCTCAAGAAATCCTTGTTGAATCAACCTGATGGTGCCCGTGATCCGAACTCTCCAAAGAAGTTGGCTATCTGCCAAATATAGCTCCAGTGTGCTGGAATTTTGTTAAGTAGCCGATGAAGTTAACGGAGGAAGAAAATTACCAATCCTTCCTGGAAGTGAGTGAAGAAAAGGGCTCTCTTACTTCCAACATGTCCAAACATCTTGTTCTAAATACTGACATCTGTTTGCCTCCAGCTTGTTGCTCCCTATGTTTGCCAACTGGCCAAGAATATTTGTGTTTTTCCCAACCATCTTCCCCCATCACACCCACATCACTTCCTTCCCAAGCTGGCAACTTCTCAGGCATTACCGGGTAAGCAGTAAGTGGGCACCAAGGGCAAATAAATACCCAACCCCACTGAGGAGGCTAGGCCACCACCTCTGCTCCCTGGAAAAGCCCACCATCACAGTGTCCCAGGGACTCCCCTACCCTGCAAAAGGGCTAGCCATGCTGTCACAATGCCATCACCCCATGTCAGGCCCTGTTGCCATGCCCTCTTCAGCTCCTTTTCCCACTGACTTCTTAAATCACATATAATCTGGCTGCCATGATGCTATTAAGCCCTCAATCACAAATGCATGAGTCCTGGAGATAGACTGGCCTCCAGTGTTTGACTGCTGAGCACTCTACACTCTTCTCTCCTGGTGTCCTCACCTTGAGCTGTCCTGGCTCTCCTTCTGCCCTTCCAACGCTGCTTGGACATTCATGGACCCCTTTCTACCCACAACCTCTAACTCTGAGCCATCCTCAGAGCTGAGTCATAGAGCCACCTGCAATCTCTCTCCTCCCACTGCCCATGCGCTCCCACTCCTGGGAAGGCTCTGCTGCCTTGTCCAAAAATATCTTCTCACACTTGAACGAACTGCACTCTTCTTCCTTTACATCTCTCAATGCCCTACTGGTTCCTAATCCTAGCTCAGACACTGCCAAATCCAGAGCTCAATCCTCTTCTGTATGCTTAGTCCCACAGCCTCAAGTATCTTCTAGACAACTGCATTGGAGTCACCTGCTATCACCACATACTCAGTGTCAACACTCTACAAATTAGCTCCCTTTCCCAACATCCTCCTTTCTTCCATTGTGCTCCATTTTTCTAAGGCACCAAAGAAGTGTAGGATGTTAAAAAAAAAAAAGAAAAAAGCAAGAGAAAATAATCATAGATATCCAGTAGAGATTTTTGTACTTAGAAAGTAACAGGAAAGTGTTAACACTCACACAGGAACACAGATGTTAAAGATGTGGATTTCTAGGTCCCACCCCCAGAGACTCCAGTTCAGGAAGTCTGAGCTGGGGCCCAGGAATCTGCATTTTAACCATGTCCCTCCACCCCCTCAGACCCCCGCCACGTGATTCTGTTACAAATAGTCACACAAGTCATATTCTGGAAAGACTGGGTTTTAGCGGTTGCATACAAGATAAAGCAGACAAGGCTAAAAATGCATAAATACCCAAAGGTGGCTTTAAATAGAACCAATAAACTGTAACAAAGTTCTGTTGCATAGGGATTTCTACTAAAACCATAGAACCAGGGTAAGACCACAGAAATTATCTGGTCTCACTTCTTCATTTCACAAAGAAAAACTGAATCTCAGAGGAGGTTTGCTACCTACTCAAAACCACACAAGTCCAAGGCAGAGTGTTTAACATAAAGGACAAAGGATGTCTTTTTTCCAAAATGAGCACACACGTGCACACATGCACGCGCGCGCGCGCACACACACACACACACAGGCTTAAAACAGTACATCTCAAAATTTAATGAGCAAACAAATTACATGAAGCTCCTTGTAATATTCAGAACTGATTTAGCAAGTCTGGGAAGGCCTGAGATCCTGCATTTCTAACAAGCTCCCAGGTGATGCTGCTGCTGCTGGCTTGCGACCCACCCTTTGAGTGGTAAGGTCTCAGAAAGTAAAATAACCATTCTTCTGTTGTTCTAAATCAACAATCTATTTCTTTACAGTGAGCGTTTGTGCTGCAGAAGGCAGCATAGCCTGGTTTCCTCCGCCACACCATGTGGAGAGGACTGGCTGCGTCGCTGCCTCAGATTCAGGCCACTAAACATCTACTGCCAGTCTGCAGGGATGGAGCCCAGAACAAAATGGGGCTAACACACCCCAAGCCTATGCCCTGCTACAGAAACATCCATGTTGGAAGTGCAACGGGATGTTGGAAACTGGGGATTTAAAAAGATGTAGGCACATGCTGTTCTTAACCCATTTAGGAGCACCTGGGTGGCTCAGTCAGTTGAGCCTCCGACTTTGGCTCTGGTCATGATCTTGCAGTTCACAAGTTCAAGCCCGTGCTGACAGCTCAGAGCCTGGAGCCTGCTTCAGATTCTGTGTCTCCCCCTCTCTCTGCCCCTCCCCTGCTCATGCTCTCTCTTTCTCTCCAGCCCTCTCTCTCTCACACTCAAAAATAAATAAAAACAATATAAAAAACTTTTTTAAACACATTTAGTAAATTAGGAGATTATTTCATTTTGGAAAAAACCTTCAAGTTAAAAATAAATGTCCTTGACTATTTTTCCCCTTCTCCTCCCCCATGGTCTTCCATTAAGTTGGAGAGAGGCAAACCATGAGAGACTCCTGAATGCTGAGAACAAACTGAGGGCTGATGAGGGTGGGGGAGAGGGGAAGAGGAGTGATGGGCATGGAGAAGGGCCCTTGTCTGGATGAGCACTGGGTGTTATATGGAAACCAACTTGACAATAAACTATTTTAAAAAATAAAATTAAATAAAAAATAAATGTTATGTAGAATTTGCCTGTGGGAAAAAAAACAAAAATAAATAAATAAATGTCCTTGTATGGAAATACATCTACAATAAAATGAAAGATTTTGTTTGGGATTAGGAAACAGAGATGAATATAGCACTATTACTGTGAACAAAACCTGGATTACACCCAGAAGAGAATGGCATGCAGGCTTGTAGGTGGGCTCTGCGACCATACTATCCGCTTTCAAAACTTGGCTCTGTCACTTACAGACCACGGGATTTGGAGCAAGTCACTTAACCTCAGCTTTCTCATCTGTAAAATGGGGTTATTATGAGAATCAAATGAGGACTCCACATGATGCCTGACACATGGTGAGACTCCATACAAACTGGCTGTATTTCCAGAGATGTGAGCACATTCAATGAACCACAGTTTAGTGAATTCCTCAACCCCCAGGAACTCAACATGCTCAGTCTCAAGGCAGCATTATCTGCTGAACCTGGCTCTCAGAGGCTCACAGGCCTCTGCTTGCAGGTCAAGACACACAGAAAGGTAACTGACTCAATCTTTTCTATTTATCTTGGAGCAACTCACTGATTGGCAGCGTGGCCTAGGACAGAGACACGTGTGCTCCGTTGGCCATGTCTGGGTACTTGCTACCCTCCTTAGCAACCCTCACTATTGGCTTCATGGGTATGTAGCTACATAAGATCCTGCACCCAGAAGGCCCTAAGCTCAGGATTTAATGCTCTGTGGTCACGGCCCTGAAATTCTTAATAATTTAATCTTTGAATCTGTGTTTTGTAAGTGAAATCTGATGAGAAATGAACATGTGCCAGAGGACTGGGACCTAATCGTATACACAGGCCACCTTCCAGGGACAGGTTTTCAGCCATTCATTCACCTATACCCTGGGGACCTGGGCTTTGCCCAGCCTCTCCATTCCTGGGCTTTCATAGGGACCTAAGCACAAACACAGGGTGTGGGTGAATCAACGTCACACACACACCCCAACAATGACAAACAGGGCATGGTGGTAGCCATTTCTCCTTCAAGCTGGCCACACCACAGCATGCTCAATAGGCAACATCAGGAGTGAGCCTCTCACTCACCTGCTATCTAGGTAGCCAGCATGTCCCTGTGCTTGCAATATCCTTGGGAGTAGACTGTCCATTCTAGGTTGAGGTATGTGCCCATGGGAAAAGGAAGATGCCTGGCTCAACCTCTCTGGACCTGCCAAGGGGTCAGTCCTGCAGCTGATAGGACCCAGCGGTCCAAATGGCAAGCAAGAAGCGGCCAGGCACCAGTGAGAGTCTGCACTGGCTAATGGACCACGACATTTAAAACACACCATGACAGGTCAAGAGAAAGACCGTGAGAGACTCTATATTTTGACACTTTTTATGGCACTTTTTCCTGTTTTTGAACAAGAGGTTTGCACTCTCATTTTGTACTGGGCCCTGTAAATTATGTTGCTCACCTTGAACATGAGCCCCCAGCCCCACCCCCAGGTCCCCTACTTGATGCTGCTTTTATCTCTTCTTCCTCTCTTTTAGGGGAGCAAGATGTAGCCTTTCTCATGAAAGAGACCTCTAATATAGGCTCTAATAAGTGCAGATTGGTCTCAAGAATGGTCAGTAAGGCAGATGGAGGATGGAGAGAAAGTATCCCTTAAGACTCATGGCCACCTGGGGCGCTCAGGTGGCTGTCAGTTGAGCATCCGACTTTGGCTCAGGTCATGATATCATGGTTTGTGAGTTCAAGCCCCACACTGGGCTTGCTACTGTTAGTACAAAGCCAGGTCTGGATCCTCGCTGTCATTGCCCCTCCACTTTCTCTCTCAAACATAAAGAAACATTAAAAACAATTTTTAGGGGCGCCTGGGTGGCTTAGTCAGTTAAGCGTCCGACTTTCGCTTAGGTCATGATCTCGCGGTTCGTGGGTTCGAGCCCCGCGTCGGGCTCTGTGCTGACTGCCAGCTCAGAGCCTGGAGCCTGTTTCAGTCTGTGACTCCCTCTCTCTCTGACCCTCCCCTGCTCACGTTGTCTCTCTCTCTCTCCTAGAAATAAATAAAACATTAAAAAAAAATTTTTTTTTAATTTAAAAAAAAGAATCACAGCCACCTGGCAGCTGAGAGATTCTCAGAAGATACATGGCAATCTAGAGAATGGCAACTATGCTGAAGAGATAAAAAACACTAAAATCACCCCCAGAAAAGATTCCCCAACACTTATCCCACTATCTCCATGGTTCTCAAACTATGACCAAGCACCCAGGCACCACAGCAAATTCATGGGGTCTCTGCAGAATGCTTAATTTTTGAGGAAAATATATCAATGTTTGATGTCTTTTGGATACCACATGGCTACTATCAAAAGATAGTTCTCAGCTTCAACATTAAATTGTACTTCATTCCTTTCAATGACATCAGATCTTTGCAAAACTGGATTTGGGGCAGTTGCTATGATAAAAAGCAAACATCACACGACAATCAATATGGAGCAGGAAATGAAAGGAGTAATATCTAATCTGATTCCAAAATCTGAGAAGTTGTACAGTGCCCAACAGGCACATATGCCTCAGTAGTAAGTAACCACGGTTATTAAGGAATGAAATAAAAATACTTTTCTCTCAATTTATGTGTATTACTTTTTCAAATGGCTACTACATTGTTAGTTAAGTACTTAAGTACTTATTAAGGTTTGGGGATCTAACAGCTTTATGAACAGATCTATTAAGTGTCTGGTTTGGCCTAATGGTGCCACGGGAAAATCAGTGAGGCATGAAGGTACCATGAGCCGAGAAAGTTTGGGAACCTCTCCCCTACCCAATCCCTTCTTTTTATATAATGAAAGTCTCTGCAAAGGGAGGACAAGGAAGAGGATTATGAGGAGCATATATCCAATAAAACAAGAGTTGGACTCAAGTAGGTATTAACCAATAATTGATGCAAAGTGACATTTCTCACATTACATTTTAAAAAGCTACTTCCAAAACTCAAACCTAGATGTTTAAAAAAAGAAAAAAAAAACATTATAAATCTAGACACTTTCATCTTCAGCCTGGAGGATGGATAGTCCAATCTGGAAAAGGCTGAAGAAGACATTAAATCCATTGGTAAAGGATGCAAAGATAGACATTACAGGGAAATTCATTGATTTCACTGGGCTGGATCAATTCTAGTAGGAAATCCCAGAAAAATCCAATTGCAGGTCAGGACTACAAAGCCTGAAGTGCTGAGGCACACCACAGATAACGCTGATGTTCTTTGGCACCATGGGGAGATGTGTAACTTCCAAACTTGCCAGCTGGAGAGGGAAGAAAACAATAACTCAGAAGAGAGTATGGATTAAAAAACAGTAAGGGCCTCCCATGTTTACATAAGAAGAGGACAAAGATAAATGGGCCGCTTCAGGGTACAATCTGTTTTATCTGTGGCCAGAAAGAGCACCTGGCCCACCCATCAGAGTGAGTTAACTGCACCCAAGGACTCAACATGAAAATGTGGCATCAGCCACAGAACCAAAAAAGACAGGTAGCAGCTCTGGTATCATGAACTGAAGGGGAAAGTTACACAGATGAAGACCCTCTAGGGCTGAAGGATAATGTCCTGTGGGGAAATGGGATGCCCAGTGTCTCACTTTCTTAACAGTCAGATATTTGAACCTTCGAGTTTTAACCCCAAGCTTAAAGAATAGTCTGGATACCGGCAGGCTCACTAAACAGAGAAAACAGAAGGCCCATGAGCAGCAGAAATGGCAAAGCCTCATAGAATGACTTGATCCAGAGGGAGGCATGGGGATAGCCGTTGATGACATCAAGAACCATGTGCCAGGTGCTCTCACTGGGCTCCTCCTAATTGGGAGTTGGCACCTCTACATGCAAGGGACAGGGACAAAGTGAAGAGATTCCTCAATCAACAAGACTTCTATAGCTGGAACTCACATCCATCTCTCCCTCTCCGGCTGCCCTTTCACTTCTGCAGATGCCCCAGATGCTGAGTAGATCCTTTACTGCTTTCCCTGACTGACCCTCTACCATTTCATCTTCTTGGCCTTTATCCATCTTCCTCCTCCCTGGGCCCTTGCTGTCCTGAATCTGGGTTTGGAGTGCACTCTGACCTGGTAACACTCTCTGGTCTGACTGTTAGTCATTCTATAAACTTAGAGAATTTGTTGACCTTTAAATCTTGCTTCTGTTTCCTCAGTTCCCAGTTTCTCACCCTCTGCCCAGCTTCCAGAATAATACTTATATCTGAAGACAGATTGGCAGAAGATGGGATGCAGTGGGGGAGGCTCTAAGAAAAAGAACAGGGGCGCCTAGGTGGCTCAGTCAGTTAAGCATCCGGCTCTTGATTTTGACTCAGGTCATGATCTCACAGATTGAGCCCCACATCATGCTCTCTCTCAAAATAAATAAATGAACATTAAAAAAAAAAGGAACAGGATATGGTCCTGGAGGTGTAAGGTCCAAAGGAGCATTCTGACAACTGCGCTCCCGCCCCGCCCCACTGGCTCTTGACCAAGCCAAATGTGGTAAAGGATAAATCAATGGAAGTTAAAACTCCCTCTAATAGGGAGGGAAAAGATCTGGCAGGGCCAGCCAAGACACATATCTCTGGGGAAAGAGATTTGCCAAATATCCAATTTAAAGAAGTTGGAGGCTCTGAGAAAATTCAAACAAATTTTTTTTTCCTTTAAAAATCTTCTTTACAGACCGGAGAGGAAACAAACCATGTTTAAGAGTAGTTGTTATAAATAGATTATAGCTACCCCAAAATTGTTGACTGTACTTTCTTAGGAAGCACAAAAATATCTGGCAGGTCCTATAAAAGTATGAACCAAGGATACTATAACTGTCTCAGAATTTATTCATACAGCATACCCAGAGATTGGCAAGCCTAGTTCATTATTGTTGGATTTTTAATGGCTAGGAACAGATCAGCCGGTGATAATTTATTCTGAATGTTGTGTGTCATATGCAAACACAGGGACTCACCCCCACCCCAGTCAATCTTTATAGGACCAGCATTTTCTCAGAGTTGGGATAAGCCAAGAGGACCTTCTCCTAAGTAGACTCTCAAAACAACCTCAAAATGACTTAGAGATTTAGGGAACTTCAGTAACCATCCCTTACAGCACCTTCACATTCTAGTGAAGAAACTCAAGCCCAGGGAGGTGCAGTGGCCTGCCCAAGAATACACAGGAGGCCAGCATAGAGCTGAGAGCAGCACACAGGGCTTTCCAGACCGGAGACATGTGCCTCTGTACCATACTGCAGCTATAGTGCTACAAGCCAGCCAGCAGACTTGAAATCTCTACTGACATCCAAAACAGAACAGCCTTCCACTGCTGATATCTTGGGGTGAGTCCCCCTCCAAAAAAATATAAAATAATCATATGCAAATTTCCTTTCAAGGGCTGAGCAATATCTGGAAAGCACAGCCCCAACTACAACTAATATAGGGTTAAAAGCCCTGACACTTGAAGAGATAAATTACCTCCTTTGTTCTTAACCTCTACAAAGGCTCTCCAGGAATTTGCAAAGTTCTCACCATAAGCTGATGTATGGGGAGATAAAATTGAATCCAACAGCCCAGAAATGGAAAAGTCCCAGAGAACAAAGCCTCACGAGTACACATATCAAGAGTCTCAGAAGGAATGAATAAAGCATTTACCTGGATACAGAACTATTTAAATGCATAAGAATTTAAAAGCCTTGGCATGGGGGAAAAAATGGCACCCACCAGAGTATTTGCAGTCCTAAAGGAATTGCCCTTCTGCTCTACATTAGAGATTTGGGGTTGGATTTCATGGTGCCACTTCTGGCTCAGGTCCTGCCAAATCTAGACTTCTATGGTCCTAGGGCCTCTGGGAAACCTCAGGGAGCACATGATTGCATACTTGGCTATGTGTCTGACATAAAGGACCTCATCTGAGCAGCTGCCTTGGTCTTTCTCACAGGGAAAACTAAAAGCTAAAGGCAAAGTCACAAACATGCTTATTCCACGCCTAGCATAAGCTAGATAAAATAATTAGGATGGTCTGAAAAAAGTCTCAGTCAGAAAATTACCCCTGTGAATAACAAATCAAATAAATACATCAAAACAAACTAGGTGGGACATACTAAATGGCTATAAGAGTTTAGAAACTGAGTAGAGAGAAGAAATTAGATGATCTGCTTTTGGATTCAAGAGACTTGCTGGGTGGCAAGAGAAGTGGGGAGGAGGAAGCACTCTGGCAACAGTTTACCAGAGTTCTGCAAACCCGGTACCCCTCTAACAATCCAATTGTCCTGGCTCAAAAACCAGACATTACAATCGGATTCTATAAGAATTGTAGAGAATTAAATTGTATAACCAAGTCTGATGTGTGCCCTCCACTAGAAGTGATACATTACAGAATCTGTTGGGAAATGCTAAAAATCATTTCTGTTATTGATTTATGTAAAAGTTCTTGGCAAATGGAATCCAAATCCCACATACATGCACCAAAAGAAGTAGCTGTTACAAGACATAATGTGGAAGTTTAGCATTTTACCCTTTGGGATGAAAAATTCATCAAACTTCTTAAAGTTCCAAAGGTTCTGAAGGCTAGTGGTTAACTGATAAGATACTAGCCATAATCCCACTAATTAAAGAGCTATATTCAACTAGACTATAGACAATAAGCTGATAAAGAAACTTTAGTTGGAACTCCTGGTAGCCATAAGCCACAAAGCTGAACTTAAAGTAAATAAATGTTAATCAGGACTTCCAGAATTTCAGGTTATAGGAAAAGAACACATAACCATTCTCAGGGGAACCTTATCATCCATCTCACAAAGCTTCAACTGCTGGGATACAAATTAATTCATTGGTGGATAGCATAACCTAGACTACCCTGGTGCACACAGGTCAGTTGACCGATGGTTCCAACTGTGGGAAAGGTCCCTGATCTGGTGTCTGGAGTCAGGCTGGTAAGACTGGCTGGCTGAGCACCATGCAACTAAGGGCTACCTTCTAGGGAAATGCCTAGGAGGTCCATTCTGAGTATCCACTAAAACCTACAGGGAACCATCAGGGTTGGGGCTGAAAGGAAAACCACCCCAGAGCTATCCTCCAAAGTTTTCCCAGCAAACTGACTGCCCAGCAGTCAGGTGAAGGACAGTCAGCATTTTCTCCATTTGCTTCCAGAGGCTTCTGCAACCTTTATATAAATCAGAAACTGGAAAATGGGGCAGAGATCAGGAAGTGGTACCATAGCTAATACTACAAAGACTCAAGCCTCTCATATGCAACCATCTCTACCCAGCCTCAAGTTTCCTGTTGCCTAGGAACAGACACAAAGCATGCTGGGAGAAGTGTCTTAAGTATCCAGGTGCAGCCTCTGTGGCCATCTAAGCCAATTCTTGACCCAAGACTGACTTTACTCGTCTATCTGAACTTGCATTTGGCTACAGGCCTAGGGATTTCCCTGTTTTGCACATGGCAGACACTCCCTGGGAAGGGAAAAAATTAATTTGACACAAGCAATCAATCCCACTGGAATGTTTGTGCACACTGAGCCAAGCAGAAATGGATCCTAAAGGGAGCACTTCTGGGAGGTGATGGGAATTTTAATGCTGAAAAATGATACTGTGTCGAGAACCCAGTATGATGGAAGCAGCACACGCATATGCATCCAGAGCATAAGCAACTACACACACGTGCACACAAGCACATATATGCACACACAAAGGCATGCACACTTGCCATCCTCATAGGAGAAGATATCTGTGTGTATAATTGTCCACCCTTCAGTCATTTTGTTTATGTTTTGTATTCAAAATGTTTAAAGAAGTGCAATAATAGAGCAGTGCTAACTCCCTTCACAGTAAAAAGCTCTGGTAGCTTATGAAATGTTCCTAGGATTCCAGTGTGACTTCTGTGGTGCCAGGCTTGGTGAAAGCACCATCGCCCTTTACCCACAACCAAAGCTAAAACCCTGTTGATTATCTGACACTTTACCTCCCCTTCAACCTTACATCAACTTGGCCTGAAATCCACCACCATTACATCCCTGTATCATCAACTATCTTCCAATAGTTTCCTAACTAGAATTTTCATCTCCAATTGTGTCCCTTCCAACACTGTGCTGGCCTAAGTTATAATTTTTATTCTATCACTTCAATCCCTTATGATTCCCCACTGCTCACAGGATAAAATCCAAATCGTGGAATATGAAAATCCAAAATCTCACATGTTTCTCCAGTCTCTCTCACCCTATAACCTCTAACTCTCCATGACCTTGTACAATTCTCTGCCTTTGCCCACCCTTCTCCCTCTGCCAGGAATGCCCCTCCCCACGCTGTCACACTGGATAATGAACTCCTCTTCCAATTGCCATTCAAGCACATTTACTCTATGACCACCACTACAGCTGCCTAAATAGGCTTCCCACACCCTGGTCTGTGTTCCTGCATTCCATTGCATAGTCATACCATGTACCTGGAATGTTTTAGTGTACTTTTCAAAAATGGAGTGTTTCCCTCTATCAAAATATGAGTTTTCTGAAGGTCTAGAGAATGCACAGGAAAGGAGAAGGAGTTCTGGGTAGAAGGAAACCTAGAAGAAAGCCAAGATACCTGCTTAATTGCCTAGTGCTTCCTTTTGAGATGATGTGGCTGGGCTGGGTTTGCGCATACCCTAGGAAATGAAGGTTTTGGATTGCTTTCACTATCTTCTCTATCTTACTCAATAGAAGAAAAGTTCAAGGACATGAGCTGGCAGGAAGATCATTAAGTTAGTCCTCCCTGTGCCTTGGCAGAGCAGCTCTGATGGGGCCTTGATGAAGGCATTATCTATGGTATTGAAGTATATCTCTAATTATAGGCTTGGGATCCAAAGGAACAAGCTGAGAAAGGATAGCCTTTTCCACACAGGCCCAGAAATCCCAGAAGCTTCATCCTTCTTTCAAAAGATTCTAAAGGCCAAAATAGTTTGAGCCCACTTGCTGACCACCAGGATGATTCTCCTCAAGGAAATTAGAGCCCATCTTCCCCAGGCAAGAATGCTGGGTCACCTATGAGCTCTGGCACCAGGTGGACTAAGCAGTCTCAAGCGGCAGAGACAGAAAGCCTCAGAAGGATGGAAAGTCTTCACAGAACCAGGTTACTTACCACCTGGTTTCTATCCCTGATGGCTTTTCTGTTGTCTAATTGGCTCAGAATGTTGTAGATACATTCAAGGCCACTTAGCTCAATACTCTCAGAGGTCTCAGAGAGGGAAAGGGATTTACCAAGTTTATCAATAACAATACTGTTCTCCTGGCACCTAGCCCACTCCTCTTTCCTCTTGGACCCAACCATCTGACACCATATTTACCTGCTTTTTTAATTTCTGCTCTGTGCTTTCCTGGTCTGTCTGATTTGCCAGTCTCCCAGTTTCTGCCACCTTCACAAAGACCAAAGTTCCCATTTTCCCTGGTCAAGATAGAAACACTGATCATAGCCACTAAGACTATTTGAACCCCAGAGCCTTGCAGTGGAAACACCATATAAAACACAGAAGCTTTCCTGTGCTAAAAGGGATAACAGAATTTTAGTTATAAACAACAAACAACTCCATCACAGAAGAAGGAGAGCAACAGCCCTCAGTTGTACATCATTTCTCTATTTATTATCAATTTAAATTGATCTTGTTTACCATGGCCTTTCTGTAGAATATATGTTCATGGAAACTTAGACTGATGCTAACAGAATTAGCTTTATTTGGAAAAAGCAAAACTACCTAGAACTGGCCATTTTAGAAGAGCAGATCCAAGCAAGGTAAGGGGCGCCAGGCCCATTACGTCCTCTACCTCAAACATCAGTCATGTTTACCAGACTGAAACACCAACCTCTGGGAAAGCAGGATTCAGCAGTGCAACTCTGTATATAATCCACTGCCACTCTTTCACCTTCCAAAGACTGGGAGTCCCTTGAAGACAGAGGCTGTACCATACTCCCATTTGTAGTACAGTGCAAGGGATGTCAGAAGTGCTCACTAAAGGCCTTCAGGAAGACTCAACATCGTCATACCCTGGCATGTTTACATGCACACAGACATACACATGTATGTAGATGGAATCCTAAAGAAGACAACTTCAGAAGCTCCATTTCTAAACTTTTTTTTCCCAAAGTTATTGCTTTAATTAGGGTAATACTCTTCAAAATATAATGTATTTTTCTCCTTACATATAATTACCTTCCCCTTATGCTGCCCAGAAGCATCTATTTACCTCATAGAAGTTTAGGTTAGTTATAGTAGATTGCAAAGAGAAAGCATCAATGTTCAGCTACTGACACCCAGGATAGGAGTTTGTTAGTATGCAACTTGAATTCTCAAACTGCCATTAACATACCAAGATCCAGACTGGGTGGACTTAACCACTGAGATCACTTTAAATGAGAGGTAAAGAGTACTCTGGGGATACCTGGGTGGCTCAGCCAGTTAAGCATCCAGCTCTTGATTTCAGCTCAGGTCATGATCTCAAAGTTCATGAATTCGAGGCCCTGTGTAGGGCTGGCTTTGAGCTGTCAGTGCAGAGCCTACTTGGGATTCTCTCTCTCTGCCCCTCCCTCCTTCATGCATGCATGCATACATGTGTTTCCTCTAGAGAGAAAGAAAGAAAGAAAGAAAGAAAGAAAGAAAGAAAGCAAGCAAGCAAGCAAGCAAGCAAGCAAGCAAGCTTAAAAGATGTGACATAAGAGAGATTCTTGCCTTGAAGGAAGGATCAAACATCAGGGGAATATGGGAAATTTCAGTCTAGGAAATCAGACACCAGGGTCTTGGTTTCCTCCTATATGAACACCTCAACACCCGATAGGTTTTAGGGAGGCAGCTTTAGAAAAGAAGATCTCAATAGGCGTGAAGACACTGGAGAACCCTGAGGCCACCCCTGAGGAAGCAGCGGGCCTGTAGGAGAATGCCTACCAGCCACATACCATGATCTGCATGGTGTGGAGGTGAGGGTATGAAAGCAGAGCACTGGCCAAGGTGGGTACGTATTTAGGTGAGCCAGGTGTAGAGCTTCTGACTTCTCACAGTTGGCATTGACTGAGCTGAGAAACCACATACTTCTTTGTTCCCTGATGATGGTACTCAGAGAGTCAGTGACCAAAGGCTTGGGGTCAGAACACTGAGGCTGTCACATGCAATGACTTTGACTCCGTGCAGGGACTTTGACTCCACAGGCAAATAGTCAGAATATGAATGTTAGTGCTGAGCATCAACAAAATACCCCCAAAAGCAGGACAGGTCTAGCCACACCTTTGCAAAATACCAGTACAAGCATCAGACCAGACCAGACTAGTCATTATACGGTAGCTCCAAGCACCCTTCTCTCCCTTCCCCCACCTCTACACACCCAGACCCCATACTGAAGAGAAGTGGGAGAATGGGAGAAAATCTGAGTGACTGAGTAATTTATCTGAAAAAAACAATCATCCAAAGAAACTAGTCCAGAAGAGAATGGAAAAAACAAAAAACAAAAAACAAAAAAACTTGATATACTAATAACTAGTTAAGGTAGCTTAGGGTCTCATGAGAAAGATTAGCTCCACATTAGAACATTTAAAAGCTATGTTTTCTTTGCACATTTGGGTAACAAGGAGAAAGTGTGCAACTGAGCCACACTGTCACCCGTCAGAAAGAAAACCTCCCCCATTCTGGGCAGTTAGACGAGCCACTCTTCCACTCTTATACACATGTCTCTCTTCCAAAAGCAAATGGAACATATCATGAAACATTTCACTCCATCTCTAGTGCTGCCAATTTTCTACCAGACATGAAAAAATGTACAGTCCTCAAACATAGTACGGGCTGTCACTCCCATCCAAGTCCCCTAGCTCAGCTTTCAACCACACTCAAAACCAAGGGAGAGCTCAGAGAAAGGCAGCTGACGAAAATTCCTTTCATTTAGTCAGCAATTTTGTTTGCCCACAGTGACTTCCTTAAATTATCCCACTTTATCTCATACTCTTCTTATGAGGTATGGCAAGACAAGTATGTTTACCTCTTTCTTCAGATAAGGAAACAGAGGCCCCATCTGTAAAAAAAAAAGACATGTTAACTGGCTTGGCCAAGTCACAGAGCTAATTAATGGCAGGAAGAATTGGAAACCAAGGTCTCTCAAAAATCACATCCTTGGATTCTTCTAGTCAAATGCAGACTATCGCTTTTGCACACACAACCTAAAACACTTCCATACCTGTGGTATTGGAATTAACTTTCACTCAAGCCCACAGAACACATGTGACTTTTTTTTTTTTTTTTGGCTAATTATGACTACAAATCCGGCTTCTAAGTCACTTAAAGACACACAGCAAAAGAGGCTAATGGCCTAGACCACTTATTTAAATGTCTAACAAAAGTGTCCTTACATATTACACAGAGTGTTATCCTTCAGAAAACAGGGACTAGCTGTCCTCCCTCTCTTCTGAGGATAAAAGCAAAGAACATCCTGAACCTGTGATTGGTTGTCCTACAGTCACCTTTGAAAAGGATCAAATAATGGGTGACCCTTCTTGCTACTCTTTGGACAAAATAATGTCCCAGATCAAACACTGGTCTGCAGAAAAGCTGGGTTATAAATGTCCATCATTAGAACGGTTAAATAAAATGTGGTGCATCCATACAACAGAAAGTAGCACAACTCTAAAACAAATGAGGTAGAGTTATATGTACTGACATGGAAAAATGTCTAGGATTATAAAGTGATAAAAGCAAGTTGCAGAATAACTGATATAGCCTGATTCTCTTTTTGTTAAGTGCAGTAAGAAAGAAAGCTATACATTTGTATAAACATGTACTTGCATAGGCACCAAGCATGTATATCTGCTGAATTTATCTTAACATCAGGGAGGAGAAGAGAGAAAGAGTATTTCCTTTTGACCATAGATACTGTACTTTTGTTTTGCATAAATATTTTTTCAACAATAAGCATCAATGCCTTTACCCTTCCAAAAAACCAACAGATCCTCTGTCTTCCGACATTATTCCCATATAAAGGTTAATTGGCTTATGAATGTCTTACTTTGCTCAACAAATATGTGTATAGTGGTATATCATACATTTATATTAACTGGGAAAAATGGCCTCATTTAGGAAAAATTCTATCACGCCCTAATTTGTTTTTCACCTTAATTTGATGATCAAAAAACAAACCATAGATCAAGGGAGAGAATGCACATAGGAAACAAGACCACAAGGAAATATCTCAAACTAACAAGCAGGGGCTTTCTCCGGACGATGAGATTACAGTGACTTTTCTATCCTTTATACTCCATCATAGTTTCCAAATACTCTACAGTAAGTCTGCATTGCTTTTATAATAGAAAAATAAATGTTCTATTTTTATAATAGAATCAAATCTCTCTAAATGCAACCTTGTTTACCACTTATTTAAATTATCTTTTAGCTTATTGGCAATAAACACATATTAAATGAATCAGTGAAAGAGCGAAACTCCCTTTCTGATTGATCTCCAATTAGCCATTTTTTCCTATATAAGTCCCCCAAACTCAATAAGACCATAAACTCTTCAGAAACAGGGACCATTTGCTGCCCATCTTTAGAAGCACCCTTAATACCTAGCATAATACTTGGCACATGGCAGACACTCACTTGATATTGATTAGCTAATCCATTTGTGTGTTTGAACTTTCTACATGGGTTTCTCTGAAAAAGAGTACAGTTTCAGTTTTCCAGTGATTATGATATACATGAATATTGTAAGCAAGCAATAAAAGGGGTCCCTTCTAATTAATCCAGAAGCAACAAGAGCTGTGATATATTTCATAGTCAATATTGATTTCATAAGTCTTTTTAAGGTAGAACTGCCCATCCATACAAAAAAATGATTTATTTCCTTAGCATAGTGTTTCATTATAAAACTCCCAGATGACCTACACACCAATAAATAGCTCTTAAAAAAAAATCAAGACAACAAATACTAAATAAGCAAGTATTAACCGCAAGGCACTGATCTGGGTGTTGAGAAGAATACAAACAAGTCCAAAACAAAAGGTATGTACAGCCTACATGGGGAAATCAGGCATGACTGTTTTCCAAGGTAGGGCTCCAAAAGGCCTTAGCATCATCAGTGTTCAGTAAGGTTTGGGGAAGAGGCTAGTTTCCAAACAAGTCTGTTGCACACCTCATCCCTACCCTGGACATCTTGTCCAAGTCACACTCAAGAGTCCACTGTTGTCACATCCACTCCAGAGCCTCCAGGGCTAAGCAAGATGCAGAAGCCTGCACACTCAGTCCACTCTAAACTCCAATGGACAGATCATTTTTCATGCAATTCTCACTGATTCTCCAGCAAATAGATCCATTTCATCTCCTCTCTTCTCAGGCTCTCAACATCCCTCAGTCTGTCAGATAAGCTTGGCTATCTGAAGATGGAGGTCAGTTTAATAAAAGCTCTAGCATTTGACCTATAACCACCTGGTCTTTTCCCACAGCTACGGAAGAACAACTGTCCCTCCATTCCAGAGATAACCTCTTAATTGGGAATCTCATGTTTGACATGGGGCTCTATCTCAGGACTGTGAGATCCTGACCTGAGCTGAAATCAAGGGTCAGACGCTCAACTAACTGAGCCACCTAGGCACCCCTAAAAATATTTATTGAAGTACAATGTTTATGCATAAAACTGCACACATAAATTTACAGGTCTCTGACATTTCACAAACAGATCACACCTGTGATCAAAAAACAGAACACTACCTGTACTCCCAAAATGTCCTTTCAATTGCCATTTTCATTTTCTCCTTACTTTTACTGCCAAACTTCTCCAACAGTGGTCTGTCTTCATTTTCACCACCTCCTCATCTATTTCAGCCTAGCCAACCCCTCTTCATTGAATCCAACATCCATCCAGGTGAGGCTGTTGATCCTTCCTCTATACGTTCAAAGTACAACACCCAATCCTTGTTATGGCACCTACTATGCTACAACGCAATTGTTTGCTTATGCATCAGTCAATCCCACTAAACTGTTACCCTCCTTTCGGAAAGATTATTTCTAACTTGTTTGTGTATTCCCACTGCCTGGCACTTAGTAGGTGCACAGTTGGTGTTTGACACTTAAATGAATGAGTGCAAGAATGAATAAAGAGATTCAGTCTCTGAAATCTGATTTCTGCTAAAATTCATCAGTTCTTTGTCCAGTTCTTATCAAAAGTAATGATGATATTTGGCTGTCAAAACTCAGTGATTGGGATCAGAAAGAATAGCTAGAAAATTGTTCTAATATTTGGTTAAGCATTTTCTTTATATCTAAGTACCTGAGCATGTTATGTGCCAATGCACTGGGGTACAGAGAAGAGACTTAATATCTTGCACCCACCCTAAAAATTAAAGCTGTGACATTACTCCCAATGGCACTCTGTCCTTCCATGGCCATATATCCAACATGGAGTCCTGCCAACCTTTTCCCCCAACTGCTTCTGGAGCCACTCCTCTCTCTCTTCACAACAACCTTTCGAGGACAGTGAGAAGAGACAGGAATCCCCCCGGAGACCCCAGACTCCTCCTCCCAGCCCCCTTTTGTCACATCCAATTAACCATCTGCCAGTCTCCCGGGCCTCCTCCTAGGCCCACTGTCCAGCTGCCATCTCAATACTGTTCCCCCACCCCCACCCTCCTATAGATGGCCATTGTCCCTCACTGTAGGGTAAGAGTGTAAAAGGCAGGATTTTAGCTACATTCCCAGTCCCTGCCTGCCATGCCCTGGAATAACTGTAAGTGCAAGCTCAAAAATTCCATCCTTATCTAACTCTGCACTGTTAGGGAGGGAAGGAAGGAAGGAGGGAAAGGAGCTATTGAAGCATCATAATTTTTATCATTTGGACAATGTAAAGATTTATCTAACTAGTAATATAATTGTAATATGTATGTAAAATTGTCATACATATACAATTATAATCTATTATAATATAAATGACCTATTACTATTTATAATATATACATAACTGTCACAATATATATCTATAAACATCAAGCAATTCTGAGAGGTAGGAATGTTTTTAACCCATTTTACAGATGAAGAAACTGAAGCTTACATAAGGCCACACAGCTAAGATTCTGGGACCAAGCTACATCTAAAGAAACTCCCACTTCCTCTTAATCTAGATACTCTAGACCCAGTCCCACAGAGCCCACCTTACCCTGGATTCCTACTTCCCCTCCCTCTGGAAGGCCACCTAAGACCCCTGACTTGATAACAGCTCTTGGGTTTGCCCCTAAAGTGAGAGCCAGAGGAAGTGCTTTCAGGCCAAAGGAATGGGTGTGCTCACTGGCATCTTCCCTCTCGTGTGAAGGGTTTCCTAATCATGGAGAAGAATGTGCAAGAGGCTCTCCCATAATCCCATAATCCCTACTCTGCTTCCTTTTTCTTCTGAGACCTCTAGAAACCTTAAGAAAACTCTAGAAATTTAAGAGCAGGTCCCCCATCCTTGACAGATATACTGCCTGATGACCAGGCTGAACCCCTACTCAGGAAACCATCTGACACCTTCTTACATAAGTCCACCTCCCTCTCTCCTCTTCTCACTCACCCTCCAGCCCAGGTACTTGCCTCTTCGCCTAATACTCTGCAGGAGATACTTCTGTAGACCCCACCATTGGCTGAAGCAAATCCCACCTCAGCCTATAAGAGGAAGCCACCAGCACTTCGAAAAGGATTGCTAATTTGATATCTCCCAGCCAGCTCCCCAGTTTCTCTGCCCAAGGGCCTCCTAGGGCCATACCAACCCAGCCTGTCCACTTCACAGCTACCCTCAGTTCATGCTACCCCCAAGCACACCACCAGGAGCCCCTGGACCTCCAACCAGCTGATGCTCCCTCTAGTGGGGCTGTTGATCAGGCACATTACACCCTCAGCCAAGGTCCTTTCTGGCCAGCTACTCTACTAAGGTCTGCCTACCCCACCCCCATCTTTGGCCCAAGGCTGACTCTCAGCTGACCTTGAGATCCACCTCTCCAGACCCATCCAGGACCTTCCTCCATCCATATTTCTCTCTTTCCTAAATATTCATTCTCTTCCTCATGTCTGCCTTCTCCCTCCTCCCCACCCCTAGGTACTCATGTATCTTCCCTACCTAAAAAAAGCCTCCCCTCAACTGCTACCCATCTCCAACTACCTCACTATTTTTAACCTTCCCTTCACAGCCAAACCTTTCCAAAGAGTCATCTCTATGCACTCCCACCACTTCCTCCCCTCCACTCACTCCCCATTCCCCTTGCAATTTGAATTCCACCTCCCCTACAGGATTGAAACTGTTCTTGCAAAGGTTACCAATGACCCCCCAGTTTCCATAACCAAGTCTGTATGCTCAGTCATCATCTCCCTCAACCTCTCTGCAGCATTTTTCTCCAAGCACTGCTCTCTCTGGTTCTCCTCCAGCCCTGTCCTTGGCCCTCTGCCCTTAAGTCTGTATATGCTTTTCATTTATTATCTCATCTACTCTGATAGCTCCAGCCACAACTTTTTACGGATATCTCCCAAATCTATATTTCTGGCTCTGGCCTCCCTCCAAAGCTCCAGATTCCCTTCCTTACCCGCCTACAGAACCAACACCTCCCCTAGCTATTTCACTGACACCTGAAATGCAACATGTCCCAAAGTAAACTCCCAAATCCTCCCTCTCCTCCTGCCTCCCTATAGCTGCTCCTCCTCTTCCTAACTCCTGATTTTCATTTAGGGTACCTCCATTCCCCCTGTCACCCAGGCTCTAGGCTTTGGTATAATCCTTGACTACTGCCTCTTCCTTGTCACCTCTACATTCAACTTACCAAGTCCCATAGACTCTATGTCCACAAGGTCCCTCACAGCCATCCCCCCTCTTCTCCATTTCCACTGTGGCATCTCAAGTTCAGACCCCCCTAACCTATCACAGTGGCCTCCTAATCCAGTACTTGCCAAAAGTTCCTCCCCCATTCCATTCAACCCTTCATGGAGCTTCCAGATTTATCTTCCTGATCATGCCTCCACTCCATCCAGAAATTTTTAGTGGCTCCCAAAAGGAAACTGCAGATAAAGACCAAACTCCTTGGCCTGCCATTTAAAGCCCGTTAGGATCTGGGAGTCCAGTAAATGCTTGGTAAATGTAACAATCAATCAACCTGGTCCCAACCCCCTTCTGAGTTTTATCTCCCATTGATCCTCCACCTGCATTCTCTGAGTCACATTAACTGGACCATTTACTGGCCCAAATACGCCATGGGTCCTTGTACCTCCTTCTAACACCATTCCAACCTAGGAACACAACACTTTCTGTCCTCCCCATCTAAATCCCACCCATCCTTCAAGCCTCAGCTCAAGAAGTAACCACTTGACAGTACAATTCATCAGCCGCTTTTCACTTTCCTACCTGCTTATCCCTTGTATCCATGTTTTCTAGTGTCCAATTCCCTCCTAATAACGCAAAAAGGGAGGAGACAAAGCTAATTCTCCAACAGTTTCTTCTCTACTTCCTTGAACTAATTCCTCTATCCTCCCAGCTTATTCTTTCTGTTCCCTCACTCCTCAGTAGACACAATTTCAAGCAACTCTATTGATCCAACAGTCCTGTGGCCGTCAATCATTTCCTAGTTATTTTGCTGCCAGTCATTCACACACAAAGGAGTGGCAGGAGGAGTCTGAACTGCATGCAGACAGAGAAGGTGCAGGAAAGGATTGATTCACTGCACCCACCTGAGGCTTGGCAGAAGCAAGAACTCCATTCTCACTGGGCCCCTCCAGAAGGCACAGGACCATGTGCCAGGATCTGGAGGGCTGGGGGGGTTGGCATTTTTGTACTTTTGTGGAAGGGGGAGAGAACAGGAGTGTCCTGGCCTGTTGTAAGAAGGGTCCCCCATCCAGTCTCTTTGGGAAACCAAAACTGAGAAGGACTGCTTTCTTCCTGGAAAAAAGGAAAGGGAAGGTCTTTTCCTGGACTGGAAAGGTCTCATAGAGGTCAGATTAAATAAAATAATACTTGTCAGGAGAGGCACTTAGAGTAATAGAATGTTCGATTTAGAAGGAACTATCTACATATATTTGGATGGAATTATATAGAACTGTACAACATAAAGATACCTCACATACAGTACCTTACTTGAATCTCTCAGCAGCCCTATACAGGAAAGGGAAGAGGGGTTATCATCCTCATCCTACACAGATATTAAGGTCACTTGCCTAAGTCATTCAGAGAAGTAGAGCTCAAAGGGGAGTGTTCATCTCCTGCTCCCCTGCCTGACCTTCTCAGCCTCCTTCACAGGCTTTTCCTTCCTTTCCTACCCCTTATATCCAAGTGCTCCCTGAAGGGGTATATTTATGTACATTTCCCTTCCTGCTCTATATTCTTTCTTGTAATGATTTTATACACTCCCATAGAACAGTACATGGCTGCAGCAGGTACCCCATAAATATCTGTCAAACAAATGATTGATTGAATGAATACAAGACAGTTGAAGCCCAAACCCCCTCGCCTTCTGATTCCACACACAGGCTCCCTGCACGCCATCGCACACCTCTCTGGCACCCTCTCCCACCTCATGGAAAAAATCCTACACAACACCTCTTCTGGAGACCACCCCCCAGCCTCTGTGTAAGCATATTCACTTAATAATTAAATCAGCAGGAACAACAGGGCAGGCAGCTAGGATGTATTATGCTACCACTGTGTGTCAGAAATGGCTAGATGCTGTTTACACCTGTTTTTTCCTGTTTAGTCCATCCAACCTGTGAAATAAGCATTCTTAATCCCATTTTGCAGAAGACTGAAAATGAGAGAGATTAAATAATTAACCCAAGATTTACCCCTGGTTAGTGTCAGGCCTAGCTGACCCAAAGCCCATGATCTTCTGGCTATTCCAGGGTCAATGTCAACACTATTGATGTCTGGGGACTATAAATTCTTTATTGTCCTGTGCATTATAAGATGCTTAGCAGCACACTCAACCTCTACCCACTAGATGCCAAGGTGTGACAATAAAAAAAAAACTCTCCAAATATTGCCAAGTGTTCCCTGGGGGACAAAACTGTTCCCACCTGAGAACCACTGGACTGTACCATACTGCCTACTCCTGGAAGCAGAAAGAGATCTATAAAGTAAAAGTGTTAATTCTCTAACGTCTGAGAAGGACTCCTAGTTCACCAGTTCTAGTGTTTTACTGATATTTACAGTCACATAGATTTTTATTACTTCTCACCTAATTTCTTTCTACTGCTACAGGCTTCAGTTTGTCCCAACACTTCTTTCATTTCCCCCAAAAGATTTTCAAATACAATTGGACAGAATGTGCCAATAATCAAGCTACTGATGACTGGTAGCACAGGATGAAGCAAAACCTCCCAAATCTTATGGTGTCCTTGGGTGTCATTGATATGTTCTAAAATAATTAATGTAGAAATTGCCTGCATAAATAAAATATTAGAAATATTAACAACATTCCATCTCCAGAAAAACGAAGTCCTCTCCATACTCCCCAAGAAGTTCCTGGAAAGTGATGTGACCTAAAGCCCAACTCATGGTGGGTGGAAGTAAAAGAGAATCAAAAAGGAAAACAAACATGAATTAAGCATCATCCTGGAGCATCACATCAAGCACAGTGTCAAAAAGAGATGTTTTCCTTTGCTGCAGAAGAAACCACTCAGTGCTTGGCACTGCACAGATGGAGTGATGATATTTACTCAGAGAATTTTTGCACACAATAGGTGTTACTTCAAAATAACATCTTCTTGATGATCAGGACATAATGATGTCCAGTTCCTCTGTCTAGGCAGAATAAAGTTATCATCTGAGACAAAAAGTTTAAAGAATCGTATAGTCAATACCAATATACCACCACCTAGATTCAACAACTGCTTATACTTTACCATGTTTGTTTTATCTATATTAAGAGGAGGTGATTTATTTTTGTTTTTGATGAACTGCAAGGTTTTTAAAATATCTTTTTCCTAACATGCAAAGAACAAGTAACTTCAATGGGGGAGACAAGCTTTATGTGTATGAAAGAGCTAAAAACAACACAATGCCACTGATGAAGTAGGAACATGAGTATAGACAAGTGAGTGTTTTAGAATTTCAGAGGAGACAGTTGGTCCTGTGAGCTCTGAATGCTCCCAGAAGAAGGTGGGGCTCAAGTCTTTGGAGAATTAGTTGAATTTAGAGAGTGGGGGTACAAGAATAGATGGTACCCTTGGAAAGTGAGAAAAGCAGCCTGGCTGGAACTGAGCTATGAAGTATGGACTTGACCCTGAGACACTAGGGAGTCACTGTAGGTTCATAAACCAGGCAACAATGTGATGAAATTAGTGCCATTGTACCTACAGGTGCCAATTTGGAGCGGGGATGAGAGAGCAGATTCCAAGGGACAAGAAAGGAGGTTGTGGGCAGCATAATATGTCCTGGACTAGAGCAGAGGCTGCAGATGAACAGCAGGGGCTGATGATGAAACATAATTGAACAGGATTTGTTAGAGGAAAGAGACTCCTCACAGATGAAACCAAGGTTTTAATTATCATGACTGGGAGAGGGGAGATGCCACTTAACAGAACTAAGGAAGACAAGAGAAAAAGCGAGTGTGGGGAGTTGGAAAGACATACAGAGTTGAGTTTGAGGCTGGCATAAGTCCAAGTAGCAGCAAACACTTCAGGTGAAAATGTCCGGACTCGCAGGACCAAAGCTTAACAAAAAGATATAGGTAGAAGATATTTCCATATCAATCTCTTTTCACTTCCAACTTTTAACTTTTTTTTCCTTTTAGTCTCAAAAAAAAAAAAAAAAAAACAGTTTTCTCCTCTGCTCACCAAAGCTAAGTGCTTATTTTTGTTAAGGAATCTACTTTTGTCTAAGCTCTCCAGGTATCTAACTCAACAATTAATCTAGCATCTTCAGTGTTCCCTGTCCACAAGCTTTCTCCCTTCCACCTGCAAACCTCTTCTGACTCCCTGGCAAGAAAGAAAGGGAAGGAAGGAAGGAAGGGAGGGAGGAAGGAAGGAAGGAAGGAAGGAAGGAAGGAAGGAAGGAAGGAAGGAAGGAAGGAACTCCTTTTTTTGATACTAACATTCCTTCTGACTGGCACCCAATCTCTTTTTCCTTTCACTGATAAACTGTGCAAGTAATGGGTTCCTACCCACCATCCCAAATCCCTACTCTGACTCCCTCTTCTAATACTGTGCTCCTGAGAGCTCACAGTGGCCTTGTTTTCATTACAGCCAGTGACACTTACCCAGCACTCCTCTTGCTCAACCTGTCTGCAGCCTGTCTTCATATCAGAACCCACGCTGACTCCCTAGGGATTCCAAGATCAAGTCTCCTTTGCTGCCTTGTTATAAATAAGGGTTTATCCCCAAATTCTAACTTTAGTTCTTCCCCTCTTTCCTCCAGTCTCTCCTTCTGACAGCTGATGTATTTATTCACAAAGCTTCAGCTGCATCCAACCTTGACCCAGAAGCTTTCCAAGTCCACATCGCCACCCCTAATCTCCTGCCCATACTCCTGTATTGAGTCCCATTTCTCTCTCTCTCTCTCTCACACACACACACACACACACACACACACACACACAAAACCTCCACCTGCATGTCCATCAGTCATCTCCAGTTCACCAGTTCTAAAGCCAACATCATTATCTGCCCTGAAATCAGTTCCTGTCCTCAATCAGACCATGTCGGTGGGACACTGTTAGTCCTCTACACTCTCAACCCAGCTACTTCTGTTTCCTCATGGGCTTACTTTTCTTTTCCCCCTATAGCCAATTTGTCAACAAATCCTCACATTTCTGCCTTTGAAAATGTCTCTCAGAGCTGTCCCTGACTCCCCATTCCTTTTGCTACCAACCTAGGGCAAGCCCCCTCCCCCTCAGCTCTGAATCACTTTCCCATCTCCCTGGATTCTTTCTCTCCCTTCTCCCCACTTCATCAGTCATATTACCCCCAGATTAACCTTTCCAAATATCACTTTCTTCAGGATGTACCCTTGCTCAAGAACCTAAAATGACTCCCTACTAACTCTTAATCCAGTCCAAATCCTTCCTTGGACTTCCTAGACTCTCCCTATCTGGTCCTGCCCCACTTACCTATCCCTATTTCCTATTGCTCCCTAACCTACTCTTTCTATTTGGTCAGCCCAGAAACCACAAGGTCCATGCCCTAAACTCCTATGTGCCTTTTGCCCATGGCATTCCTCCCACTCTGCACCCCCCTTCAAGGACTACCTTTGATTCTACTACATCTATAGTTCTATCAACTTATTTTATAGAACCACATTTACCAAATAATTAATCTCCAATTGAGCAATAATTGTCAAATTCCTTTTAAAAGTTCCTTGAGGTCAAAGACCACTTGGAATATTTCTTTTGTATTCCACAGCACCCTGGACAGCAGAAGGCTCCTAGTAGGAGTTGAAAAGTCCTTATTGGTTTTCTATTCCAATTGGTTTCTATTCCGTTTTGAGTTCCCATATTTCTCCTGCTCAACCTAACGAAAAATGATCAATAAAACTATTGTGACACACTCCAGGCTTGGAACAAAGAATTCCTAAGAAGACAATACGGAATCCACCAATAAGAATAGGGGGTTGGCAGCAATAGCACTGCTAGGAATTTACCCAAGGGATACAGAAATGCTGATGCATAGGAGCACATGTACCCCAATGTTCATAGCAGCACTCTCCACAATAGCTAAAACATGGAAAGAGCCTAAGTGTCCATCAACAGATGAATGGATCAAGAAGATGTGGTTTATCTATACCATGGAATACTACATGGCAATGAGAAACAATGAAATCTGGCCATGTGTAGCAACATGGATGGACCTTGAGGGTGTTATGCTGAGCGAAATAAGTCAGGCAGAGAAGGACAAATATCATATGTTTGCACGTATAGGAGGATTAGGAGGAACTTGACGGAGGAACAAGGGGGAGAAGAAGGGCGGAAATGGTGGGGGAAAGGGAGAGAAGCAAACCATGAGAGACTCTTGAATGCTGACAAAAACTGAGGACTGATGGATGTGGGGGGAGGGGGGATGGGCATGGAGGAGGACACTTGTGGGGATGAGCACTGAGTGTTATGTGGAAACTAATTTGACAATAAACTACTAAAAAAAAAAGAATAGGGGGTTGGTGTGTGTATGTGTGTACGTGTGTGTGTGTGTGTGCAGGGACTTGAGATTTAAGGA
This sequence comes from Crocuta crocuta, assembly GCF_008692635.1. Taxonomy (NCBI): domain Eukaryota; kingdom Metazoa; phylum Chordata; class Mammalia; order Carnivora; family Hyaenidae; genus Crocuta; species Crocuta crocuta. The sequence goes on along the minus strand of NW_027530544.1, from coordinate 2,536,343 downwards.
ATTTAGCTTAATCAAGAGACTTGAAATGCCAAAATAATCAGGAGAGGACCAGTAAGTGACAAAAATGACAGAATTACTTGAAGTATTCCTACTTAGAAGCACACTATGCCAAGGGTTTGACAAAACAATTGCCAGGCTGGTCCTTGTGCATGCAAAATTTTCCACCAGAATGTAGGGGGTAACTTTGGTGCTATGGAACTTTGAAAATGTGTTTGAAGCTTTCTCAGTTGTTCAACTGAATAAATTTATAATCTGTCTAGCTACCAGGTACAGTGCTATGTTCCATAAGGATGGAGAATCAGAAGGGAGAAGGTTACAAAATGTGACCTTATCCCAGGCTTAAGAATCTCCAGCAAGAGCCTAGGCTTGAGACTAGTGGGGGTAAGATCAGGAAGCAGAGCACAGAGGACCATGTTGGGGGACTCGAAGGGAGGCAGTCCTAGACCCCGCCCCCCAAAGTGTGCATCCCCACTTGCAACTTGTTACAGACCATCAGTCATTTCCAGCCTTATTCACTGAAGATTAAACCTTTCTCTGATTCTAAGTGCACATCAGACCTATCCCCCCCAAAAAAAAAGCTACCCAAGGAGGAAGGGGAATATCCTCAACAGAAGTCCCACAGGAGACAGACCCCAGTCTGCTATCTATTCTATGATTTGAGCCACACATAAGCCACACATTGGATTTGGAAAGGTCCTGGGAAAAGTAACACATTGGACCATTACAGGCCATTAACACCATTAACACTGTGTGAATTTGTCAGAAATTATCAAGCCTCCAGAAACTGAACTCAGCTCCAAGGGCCTGGGACACGGAATGGACAGGAACTAGTATTTAGATAGTAAGAAAGGGGAAGGAGGAGTGGTTGTCAAAAGATGAAAGTGGGTCCAGAAAAGGAAGGTGGGAAAGGTCACACTCCAAGAGGTTGTTTTCCCTAGAGCTAAGAAAAGGCAGACTTTGGCCAAAGATGAGAGGAAAGAGGGGTGGGGCAGTGGGGGATGTGAGGGGAGACCTCCTGATGAGTATTTCTGGTTATCACCTAGGCCCCAGAACCTTATAACCTAGATGTCAGGTTATAAACTTAGGTCAGGCACCTCTTTAGAATCCATGCTTTGGGTCCTGGGCAGTGTGTGTGAGTGTGAGACACAGAGACTGACAGAGGTGAGTGGTGGTGGAAATATGAGTGTGTATACACTCTGGTCTAGGGAAAAGGAAGGAAGGAGGGACGGAAGGCTGGTCCTGAGAAGCAGGAGAGGATAACAGGGGCTTCCTCTACTTTCTCCAGGCCCTGGCATCAGCTCCTGCCCTCCAGCTCTTTTCTCTTCAGACCAGCCAGAAAATGAACATATGGGCCAATCAAGTCTTGACTTCTAAAGCCACAAGTCTCCCCAACAAAGCACCCCACCCTCTTCCCTAGAGACGACCTCTAGGGCAAGGCAATGAGATTAGGAAACAGATGGGTGTGCAGAGAGCCTTCAGAGCTAACCTGATCCTTGACCCCACTGGTTCATGTCCTCTAATCCAACTTACGGGAGGACACGGCAGATGTGCAGGGTCCCCATAACTTATTGGACTCCTTGGGACAAAGATTGCAGACAAAATGGTTCCAGACACCGGAGATGAGGAACTGGTGGAAGCCACAGGTAAATGGGAGATGGGGACTCCCTGGCCACAGGTGGTAGGAGATGAGGGTGGTCTGTGTCCGTTCCAGGGAACGGGCTGCGAAGCCCGGGAACAAGAGCTAGAGACCTGGGGGATGGGAGGCGGCAGGGGCAACAAACAGCTGGAAAGACAGATCTGGGGACTCTCGTACCACACGAGCAAAAGATCCAGTGGGTGTGTTGAGGAGGACGCTAACTCACACTTCCAGGAATGAGTGATTCCTAAGAAAAGCTCACCCGTTCCCAGAACTGGAGAAGAGGAGGACACGGAGGAGGTCCAAGGCGCCCACCGCCCTCCCAGCGCCGTCTGCCTCTCAAGTCCGAGACGCCGACTCCCCGCACGCACCAGGCTTGACCGTCCTTGGTCCGCCCGGCTCCTGACTGTCAGTCTGCAACGTGCGCGACTCCGGGTCCCTGCTGCCCCTCTGCACGCGTCTGGGCCCCGGGCCCCAGAAGGGGTGCCAGCCCCGGGCGGCCGGAGGCTGGCTGACAAGCGCTGGGGGAGGGGGGAGACGAGGGAGGGGCCGGGGACGCTGGG
>NW_027530544.1:2533634-2534061 GCF_008692635.1 Crocuta crocuta | reverse complement strand
CGCGCTCCAGGAGAAGGCGGCCGAGGGGACCGCCTCCCGCCTCCCCAGCACCGACTCCGGCAAGTGGGGTGAACGCCGAGGGGTGCCGGGCTCCCAGCCCCCACCCCTCCCCAAAACGCAAGCAGCATTGCCATAACAACAACAATCTCGGCAACTCCAGTCCGACGACACCGAGGACTGCCCCCCGACACGCACACCCCAGCAACAGCCCTCCTTCCCCAAACTTGTCCGAGACGCCGCGTCCCGAGCAACAGCCCTCCCCCGGGCCCCCCCGCGCCCTGCCCAGCTTACCTGTCCGGAAAAAGGCGTCTACGTCCGAGTCGGCTGCTCCTCCTTCCTCCGCTGCCCCCTCCGGGGGGTTCATGACTGGGGGAGGCGTCCGTGGGCAGCCGGGGTCGGCCGAGCCCGGGGCCGAGGGCTGCGGGGC
>NW_027530544.1:2223056-2533624 GCF_008692635.1 Crocuta crocuta | reverse complement strand
CTGGCGCCCACGTGTGTGAGGGGAACCCCACGCTGCCTGCCCGCCTCCTCTTCAGACGGGTCCCCAAGCTGCACTGACCCGTCTCTAGAGACCGGACTTTTCCCCCTCCTTCCTGACAAAGCTCTCTCCCGTCTCCCTCCCCTCCTGAGCCTCTGGCGTTTTCCTCACCGTCTCGCCTTAGTTCCTCTCGTTTTTAGCCTTTCGTTTCCTTTTTCCCCTTTTCAGCGCCCCTTTAAACCTCTCTGCCTGTCTCTGTGCCTCTGTCCCACTCATTCCTCTTGCGATGTCTCCTTGCCCATCTCCCCCTCCACCCCCCACCCCCCCGCCGTCACTCTCTTCTGTCTCTCATTTGTCTCTGTCCTGCTTCAGTATTTGGCCGGTATCTCTGAGCTCCTCTTGGACAGCTGTCAAAACTCCCTAATCCCCGGGGGCCTTCTCTGTTTTGTTCCTCTCCCTCGTGTGAATGGAGAGATCCAGTTGGCCGGGAGAAAGGAGGTGTTACAGCAAGCTGAATTTCAATTAAAGCGGGGAGAGGGGCTGGGGAGGGATGGGGATGAAGGCAAAAAAGAAAGCAGATGCTGTATGGGGTAATTAATGCAGTGATTGTATTGTGCCAATTGGTTTTTAAGCAATAATTAAACAATAATTAGCCAGTATTCTGTTTATAGTTCTAGTGACTGCAGAGACTACAAAACAGAGGCTCTTTAGACCTAAGTACTTAATGTGGTGTGTTGGGAGGTGTTGGTGCCGCCTCATCCAGGCAGATGGAGAGGCTGTGGCCTGACCTAATGTGTTAAAACACACGTAAAAGGAAAACCCGGTCCTAGTCTAAATTTGATGGCCTACTACCCACCTGCCAGAATCTCCTGGATCTATTTATCTCTAACAACGTCTTTGGTTCCACCTCTCCTGATCAGAGCACCTGGGACCTTTCCAAATCTATTGACTGGGCAAATCTAACAGCAAATAGAATGAATTAAGTAAGTTTTTAGTGAACCCTTTCTAGCTCCCTGTACTCATCACTTTCTTCACTGAATGAATGTCACACATTTTTTTTTTCCACTCACTACAAATATAAGAACTGTTGACTGTCTCCAGTCTTGGGTACTTCTAACAGGCTCCATTCCTTAAAAATTATTATTAGTGACTCCGAGATCACAAGTTCACTGCCATGAGATCTAATTCATCTGATACCTTAAATTGCCTTAAAGCATCCAGATGCCCCTTTACCTACCGCCTTTTCTGACAATGAAAGTACTTCTCATTTGTCTTTTCTAACTTTTGCCCCCGTTTAACCCCATGCCTAAACCCTCTCCTGTACTCCCATACACATGTGATGGCAGAGCTGTTATTACAGCCACTATTGTGCAGATAGAGAACCAGGAGTCTGGCAAGAGTATTAGCTGATCCCAAATCCAGAAGAAACATTACATGTTTAGAGAACTTTCATATCAAAGTCTCAATAAATGTGGACCAGAATGGGGGGAAACCATATATAACACCAATTTTTGAGAGGACACTTGGCAATTTTTATTAAAATTTTAAATGTATGTAGCTATATCATTATCAGACAAAGAAGATTTCAGGGCAAAAAATATTACCAGAGATCAAGAGGGACATTTCAATTCATCAGATGGATGTAACAATTCAAAGAGTTTCAAGATATATTAATCAGGGAGTTTCAAAATATATGGAGCAAAACTGATAGGACTAAAAGGAGAAGCAGACAAATTGATAATTATGGTCAGACATTTTAATATCTGTCTCAATAATTGATAGAATAAGGAGACAGATCATCAATAAGAATATGAACAGTGCAATCAACCAATTTAACCCAACTGGAGTTTATAGAATACTCCACCACTCAACAACAGCAGATACACACTCTTTTCAAGTACACAGGTACATGTACCAAGATAAATCATGCGCTAAGCCATAAAACAAGTCTCTAACAAATTTAAAAGGATTAACCCCATGCATACTAGTAGGTAAATTATACCTCAGTTGTTTGGGGTTCTTTTCATCATACAAAGTATGTTTTCTGAGCACAATAAAGTTAGAAATCAATGACATCAACTGATGAATGGACAAAGAAGATGTGATATATATATATGTATACAGTAGAATACTGCTCAGCAGAAAGAATGAAATCTTGCCAGTTGCGGCACTGTGAATGGAACCAGAGTGCGTTATGCTAAGTGAAATAAGTCAGTCAGAGAAAGACAAATATCATATGATTTCAGTTAAATGTGGAATTTGAGAAACACAACAGATGAACATAGGAGAAGGGAAGGAAAAGTAAGATAACAGAGAGGGAGGCAAACCATAAGAGACTCTTAAAGATAGAGAACAAACAGAGGGTTGCTGGAGGGGAGGTATGCAGAGAGGGTTAGGCTGAATGAGTGATGGGCATGATTAAGGAGGGCACTTGGGGTGAACACTGGGTGTTGTATGTAAGTGATAAATCACTGGGTTCTATTCCTGAAATCAAAAACTATACTGTATATTAAATAACTTGAATCTAAATTAAATAAATTTAAAAAATAAAAACACTCATATTTCAAAAAAATAAAATCAATGACAAATAAATGGGAAATCTCCCAAATATTTGGAAACTAATAACTTACTTCTGAATAACTCATGCTCAACTAAGAACCTAAAAGGAATATTAGAAAGTATTTTAAAGTAAATTAAAATGAACATGTCATATAAAAATCTGTGGGATACAGCTAAAGCAGTATTTGGAGGGAAATTTAGAGTACTAAAATATCTATTTTGACAAGAAAGATCTCACACCAGTTATCTCCTGTTCTACCTTTAGAGTAAATGAAACCCAAAGCATAAGAACAGAATTCTAAAAAGGCAGAAATCAATGAAATAGATAACTGAAAAACAAAAGAGAAAAATCAATGAAACCAAAACTGTGTTCTTTGAAAAGATCAATAAAATTGATAAACCTCTAGCCAAACTGAAATAAGAAAACAAGAGAGGAGAATCAAATTACTATTACCAGAAATGAGAGAGGTGACATCACTACAAATAATGGAGATATAAAAAGAATAAAAGGGAATATTATGAACAATTTATGCCAATAAATTCAACAACTTACATAAAATGGACACATTCTTTGAAAGATATAAACTACTAAAGCTTACTCAAAAAGAAACAGATAACTTAAATAGCCATATATCTATTAAAGAAATTAAATTTGTAGCTTAAAAGTTTCCATAAAGAACATTCAAGACCCATGTGGCTTTACTGGGTGAATTGTATGAAACATTTAAGGAAAAAGTAATACCAATACACACACTTTTTCAGAAAAGGGAAGATGAAGAAATATCTTCCAACTGTTTGCATGAGGCCAACATTACTCTTTTTTTAACGTTTATTCATTTTTGAGAGACAGAGAGAAACAGAGCATGAGTGGGGGAAGGGCAGAGAGAGAGGGAGACTCAGAATCTGAAGCAGGCTCCAGGCTCTGAGCTGACAGCACAGAGCCTGAGTCCAATGCAGGGCTCAAACTCACAAACTAGGAGATCATGACCTGAGCTGAAGTCAGACACTTAACAGACTGAGCCACCCAGGCTCTCTGACATTACTCTTATGCCAAAATTAAACAAAGACCAAGTAAGAGAATAAAAGAAAAAAACAAAAACAAAACTGTAGACCACTATCATTTATAAACAAAAATGCAAAATTCTTAATTTTGCCTAAACTTTAGCAAGTCAAACCCAATAGTATATAAAAGGGACAATACATTATAATCAGGTAGGGTTTTTGCAAGGATGAAAGGTTGGTTTGACATTTGAAAATTTACCAATGTAATTTACCATATGTCATTGGTTGAATTGTGTCCCCCAAAAGATAAGTTGAAATCTTAATCCCTAGTGCCTTTGAATATGACCTACTTTGAAAATAAAATCTTTATAGATGTAATCACTTATGGATGAGGTCATTATGGTAGATCCTAATCCAATATGACTGGTGTCCTTATAAGAGAAAAATGTGTTGTGAAGACAGGAACTTGCAGGGAAAACACTATGTGAAACAGGCAGAGATTGGAATGGTGCAGTGGCAAGCCAAGGAATACCAAAAGTTGATGGTCACCACCAGAAGCTAGGAAGAAGCAAGGAAGGATTCCGCCCAGTTTCAGAGGGAGGACAGCCCTGCTGACACCTTGATTTTGGACCTTTAGCCTTCAGAACTCTGATAAAATAAATTTTTGTTCTTTTAAGCCAACCAGTTTGTGGTACTTTGTTACAGCAACCCTAAAAATTAATATAACATATTAAAAAAGAAAAACCATACAATCATTTCAGTAGATGTAGGAAAAATATTTGACAAAATACAATATTCATTTCTAAATTTTTTTTTAATATTTTTTATTTATTTCTAGGAGAGAGAGAGAGAGACAGCATGAGCAGGGGAGGGTCAGAGAGAGAGGGAGACACAGACTCCGAAATAGGCTCCAGGCTCTGAGCTGGCAGTCAGCACAGAGCCCGACGCGGGGCTCGAACCCACGAGCTGCGAGATCATGACCTAAGCGAAAGTCGGACGCTTAACCGACTAAGCCACCCAGGCGCCCCAATACAATATTCATTTCTGATCAAAACTAGGAATAGAAGGAACTTCCTCAACTTAATAAAGAGAATCTTTAAAAAAAAAAAAAAAGCCCTAGGGACACCTGGGTGTCTCAGTCGGTTGAGCATTGGACTTCAGCTCAGATCCTGATCCCACAGTGTGTGAGTTCAAGCCCTGCATCAGGCTCACTACTGTCAGTGCAGAGCCTCCTTTGGATCCTCTGCACCCCCCCTGCTCCTCCCTCCCTCAAAAAATAAATAAAAACATTTTTTAAAAAATCTCTATAGCTAAAACTAAACTTAATGGTAGAAGACTGCTTTTCCCTTGAGATCAGAACAAAACAAGGATGTCCAGTCTGACTCCTACTCAGCATTGTATTGAGTGTTCTAACAAGTATGATAAGGCAAGAAAAGGAAATAAAAGGCATCCACATTAGAGAGTAGGAGGTAGGACTGTCTTTATTTACAGACAACATGATTGGCTACTTAGAAAATTCCATGAAATCTATCAAAATGCCTCTAGAACTAATAACGTGTTTAGCAAGATTTCAGGATGTAAGACCAATATAAAATTAATTCTATTTCTCCACACTAGCAATGAAGTTTAGAAATTGAAATTTTAAAAAATCACTACTTACATTAGCTTGGAAAAATATTGAAGATGAAGGTTAAATCTGATTAAAAATATGCAAGACCCACACATTGCAAACTACAATACACTGGTGAAAGACATTAAAGAAGACTTAAATACATGAAGAGATATACTGTGTCATGGGTCAGAAGCCTCAAAATGCTTAAGACATCAATTTTCTCCAAATTGATCTGTGGATTCAATGCAATCCCAATTAAGATCCCAGAAGGATTGTCCTGTGGGGCTTTTCCATTTTTTTTCTTATTTTTTCTGTAGATATTGACAAGCTGATTCAATCCAAATAAACTAGACAACTGAGAAAGAAGAAAGTTGGAGGACTTACCCTATCCAAGTTCAAGACCCACTATAAAGTTACAGTGATCAAGACAATGTGATTTTGGCATAAAGACAGAAAAATAGATCAATGGAATGGAATGGAGTCCAGTAACAAACCCACACATTTATGTTCAACTGATTTTCAAGAAAGGGAATTTGGTGTAATAAGGATAGTCTTTACAATAGTGCCTGAAAAACTGAAAACCTGTATTAGTTTCTGTGATTGCAATAGCAAATGACCACAAACTTAGTGGCTTGAAACAACACACATTTTAGTATCTTACAGTAGTGGAAGTCAAAGGTCCAAAACAGGTCTCACTGGGCTAAAATTGAGGTATTAAAAGGGATTCCTATTGTTTCTAAAGGTTCTAGGGGAGAACTGTTTCCTTGCTTTTCTCCTCTTCTAGAAGCCTTTTTTTGGCTTATGTCTCCCTTCTTCCATCTTCAAAACCAACAATACAGGCCAATTTCATTCTACACTGCCATTTCTCTGGTTGTCTTTCAGTCCCCCTCTCGCACTTTTAGGGGCCTTTGTGATTACATTGGGCCCGCCCAGATAAATCTAAGATAATCTCCCTATTTTAAGGTCATCTGATTACCAATCTTAATGCATCTGAAACCTTAATTCCCATTTGCCATGTGACATAACATATCCACAGGTTCTGAGGGCCAGGACACAGACATCTTTGTGGAAAGGCATTATTCTGCCTACATAATACCTATATGCAAAAAGAAAATGAACTTAGATCAATATCTCACACAATGTACAAAAAAATTAACTCAAAATGGATCATAGACCTACATGTAAAGTCTAACACTATAAAATTTCTTGAAGACATTGAAGAAAATCTTTGTGACCTTAGGGTAAGCAAAGATTTCTTGGATATGACACCTAAGGCATAATCTCTAAAAGAAAAAATTATAAACTTGAAATTCTAAAATTCCAACAAAATTAAGAAGTTCTGCTCTTTTAAAGATATTATTAAGATAATGAAAAGATAAGCCATGAGAGAAAATACTTGAAAATCACATATCTGATGAAAGACTATATCTTGAATACATAAAGAACTCTTAAACTTTTAAAATAAGAAAACAACAACCCAATTTTTACAAATTGGGCAAAAGATTTGAATAGAAACCCATCTTAGCGATATATGGATGGCGAATAAACTCCTGAGTAGATACTCAACATCATTAGTCATTAGAGAAATGCAAATTAAAACCACAACCTGTTAAAACGACTCAAATTAAAAAGACTTGCTCATCTCAAGTGTTGGTGAAACTGTGAAACAAGTGGAGCTCTCCTTCACTTCTGGGGGGATGGAAAATGGTGCAACCACTTCAGAAGACAGTTTGACAGTTTATTAAATAATTAAGCATGCACCTGCTGTATGACTCAATCATTCTTAGTATTTATCCAAGAGAAATAAAAACATATATCATGCAAAGACTTGTACACAAATGCTCACAACTGCTTTAATGATAATAGCCAAAAACTGGACGCAATCCAAAAATCCATCAACAAGTGATAGGATGAACAAATGACCGTGTATACACACGATGGACTACTAGTCAGTAATAAAAAGGAAAGAATTATTGCTATGCCAATAATATGTGGCTGAAATTCAAACTAGTTATGCTGAGTGAAAGAAGTCAGGCCAAAAACACTACATACTAAATTATTCCATTTATATAAAGTTCTAGGAAATGCAAAGTGATCTATGCTGGCAGAAAGCAGAGCAGTGGTTGTCTGGAGACAACCAGCAGGGCCGACTGGGAGGGAGGAGCAGGAAGGTGGGACGATGAAGAGGAACACTGAAACTTTTGGAGGTGATAAATACATTCTTGGTTGTGTCAATCATTGTGTATACCTATGTCAAAACTGATCAAATTGTGCAGTTTAAATACAAGCAAGTTATCAAACGTCAGTCATACCTCAATAAAGCTATTTTTAAAAATATGTTTTGTTAAAAAGAATGTGATAGGGACGCCTGGGTGGCTCAGTTGGTTAAGCACCTAACTTCAGCTCAGGTCATGATCTCATGGTTCGTGGGTTCAAGCCCCACATCGGGCTCCATGCTGGCAGTGTGGAGCCTGCTTGGGATTCTCTCTCTCCCCCTCCCTCTGCCTCTCCCCAGCTTGCTCTCTCTTTCTCTCTCTCATAAATAAACTTTTGTAAATAAATAAATAAATAGAATGCAGTAAAGCTCCATGTACTTATAAGGAAATAACAGTTATCTTGTGAGGATTATATGGGATTTTCATGGTCTCAAAATATATACATTACATTTAAATATTTAAAATTTCATAATGTGATCCTTTACAATGAGGAGAAAGAGAGAGAATCATCCCCTGGGGAGTCTTTCTTACATGGAGCACAAAACTATCCAGGGTGGAGGAAGGAGGAGAGATATTCAGGTACAAGTATTTTGGGGGAAAAAAATCTCTCAGTCTTGACAGACACTCCCTTCTCTCCGCTCCTCTTTGAAGATTTCAGGAGGAATGGAACAGAATAGGACAGGGTAGAAGAAATGTTTAGGAAGGTAGACATGTCCTGGAGACTGCAGGGGAGAATCCAGAGTCCATAGCAACAGTCTGCGAGCAGGTGGTAAGCATGTCAAGGAGGGTATGGCTGTGAGACTGAAGCAGAAGATTGTGAAAGTCAATAAGAAGGACAGAGCAATAGCATGTGTTGCAAGCTTATATGTGGAGGGGAGAAGATGTGGGCAGGAAAGAGGGAATGATGGTAAACAGGAGTTCAGGACACTTTTGGGCACTAGGCAACTAAAAAAATGGTAGCACCACTAACAGAAGAAAAAAATATATAGGGGTAAAACCAAACTGGGGAAAGACGGGAAAGTGATTAAATATTACTTACTTTAGGCGTGCCTGGGTGGCTCACCCAGTTAAGCATCCAACCCTTGATTTCAGCTCAGGTCATAATCTCATGGCTTGTGAGATCGAGACTCACGTCAGACTCTGCACTGACAGTGAGGAGCCAAGTAGGAATTCTTTCTCTCCCCCTCTCTCTCTGTCCCTCCTCTCTCTCTCTCTCTGTGTCTTTCAAAATAAATAAATAAAACTTTTTGAAAGATATTATTTAGTTTAACCCCTCAGTTCACTGATGAGAAAACTATAAACTGGAGAGTAAAGTGACTTGCCCCAAGTCACACAGCCAACCCCAGAACTCACAACTCCTAGGCCAGTTTTCTAACCTTCTTCCCTGTAACACATCTCCTCCTACCTGAGGAGTCTGAGGGATGATAGGCATCCAGGTAGTAATGTCCTGCCAGCAATTAGAACAGTCAGTGCAGAGCCTGGGACAGCTTGGGAGCTGGAAATATTGATTAAGGAGCCAGGAGTTGGCTGAAGCAGCAACGGCAAATGAGATAAAAGGTTTTCTATCCATTTCCGTGAGGTTTTCTATCCATTTCCATTAACTTTCCCTCTTTGGACATATTATCCACTTCTATGTCCTGCTTTCTACTCAAATCAAATCTGCCTCGGAACCAGCACCTCTTCCTGATTTTACTGACTTCATTATCCCAGTGTCACAGACTAGAACCATAGGAGACTTGCCTGGCTCCCCTGCCCCTTCACTTTCCTGCCTCCAGGCTGTCATTAAGCCAAAGTTTTTCTTTGAAATGGCATCCATTGCCTCCTTTCCCTCCAACACCATCTGAATCAGGCATCGACTCCATAATCTTGAATTTCTACAATAGCTTGACAACTGGCTTTCCCAGGCAAGGTATGGAAATAAAGCCAATATGTGAAAGAAACAGAGACAGACAAGTCACAGGAGCATGTTGGCCATGGAGACAGGAGACAAGCAGTGTCAGCAGGCCGACAGATCCAAAATGTCAGATGTCACAAGAAGTGAGGGGCAGTGAGGACCGGGGTATGGAGACAGGATTTGGTCAGTGCAGACTACAGGTGACCTGGAAAGAGAAAGCAGAGGGTGGAACCTGGCTGCAGACAGGACAGGGGCCAGTGTGTCCTGAAGCGAATGGAAACATCAGACCTGAATCGTCTGTCCCTCAAGTTTGGGCAGTGAAGACAGACAGACAGACAGTAGTTCCACAGTATGATCAAGTTTCCAAATGTTTGTTTCATTTTGGTTTTCAAAATGGAACTAGCTATGCAGACTTGAGAGACAACTGAGAAAATAAGAGGAGATGGAAAATTCTGAAGCTGGAAAACTATCAGAGTCACTCCGAAACTGGAAGGGTGGGTGGCCCTCCCTGTTGCAGTGATCAGCCAGCATCCTGAGGGTTGGTCTCTATAGAGGAAGCTGGTGGAAGATATTTGGGCTTCAAATCTTGATTCCCAGCCTTCAGCCCATACTGCACAGGAAATTTCTAACACAAAGCTGCTTCCTTTGTCACACTATTTTCTGTTTAGAGTAAGCATAGGAAGTAATCTGTCCTGTTCTTTTAACAATTCCAAGGGAACGCCAAAACATCCCCTGGTCTTGGCCTTGTTCAATATACAGTTGTGACAGAACCAAAGTTCTTCCTGACCTCTACTCTTAATCTTTCCTGCTCCAACTGAAGCGAATTCCCTCTCATCCTGTCTTCAGGGGAAGCCTGTAGTGACCAAAAAGCGTGCCTGGATGAGGAAATCTGCAGCAGGTAAAATAACATGGATTTGCTCCAGATCCTAAGGAAGTGGTCCTCATAGACTGCACACCCATGTTACCTGCCAGCCGTGCCTATCCTGAAAAGACAAGAGCACTCAAAAACGTTATAGAACATTCAAATACTCACCAATTTCCACTGACATTGTAAGAGAGCCATCTCAAAGATTCAGGTCCAAGGAAGCCAGAAGGAATTCTGTGGCTAATAAACTAAAGCATATCTTAAGCTACCCAAAAAGAGTTACATATGCTTAAGAAAGTCACCAGACATATAATCCAGTCAGCCCCAGGAGCCTCTCTGTGTCACCAAGTGGATTCAAAGAAGAGTAAAGTTTCTTCTCTGATGCCATCTCAGGAGGCTAAGGAGGATCCGCCAAGCATTCCTTGGGGATATGTCTTGCAGCAAGTGACAAGAAAGAAATCAAGATGTGGAAAAGAAAGTGAGAAATAGGTTGGGATGAAGAAGGAATAAGAACATAAGTGGAAGAAAGATGGTGATAAGAAGACAACAAGAAAGGAGAGAGAGAAAGAGATGGAGAGTAAGGGAGAGAATCTCGTTCTGCTGTTCACTTAGCGCAGGGGTCTGATATTAAAGTTTTATTCAAATACAGCCATGCCCCTTCATTTAATTAGTGTCTGTGACTGCTTTTGTGTTATAGCAGCAGGGCTGAGGAGTTGTGACAGACACCATATGGCCTGCAAAACTGGAAATATTTGCTATCTGGCCTTTTACAATAAAAGTTTTGCTGATTCCTGACTTAGACTAATAAACAATGTCATAATTTCCTCTAATGCTAGTAAATTTTTTGTGGTTCTTCAACTGTTCTTAATGCTTAAAGTTATCTTCAGAAACTATTATCCTGAAAAAAAAAAAAAGGCTGGAGGCAAGCAATGGGAAAATTATTTAGAATTGTAGCTTAGAGTGTGACCAAAGCAAACTGCATCAAGGTATGGGTGGCTCAGTCAGTTAAGCGTTGACTTCTGCTCAGGTCATGGTCTTACAGTTTGTAGGTTTGAGCCCCATGTAAGGCTCTGTGCTGACAGCTAGCTCAGAGCCTAGAGCCTGTTTCGGATTCTGTGTGTCTCTCTCTCTGGCCCTCCCCTGTTTATGCTGTCTCTCTCTCTCAGAAATAAATAAAACATTAAAAAATATTAAGAAAAAAAGAAATCACAAACCTGAAGAACAAATCTGATTCTCAAAAGACAGTTATGGATGGGAAACGTGTGTGTGTGTGTGTGTGTGTGTGTATAAGATACAATTTTAGCGTTGCTAAATACTAATCAGAAATCTACACACAGAAATATATGTGTGTGTGTATTTTTAAGTATAATGTTTTTGTATATACATTTCTTCTGGTTGATATTTAGCAGTGCACAACTCACAATTGTTTCATGGTGGAAAGGCTGATATAGTATGGTGCCCAAGGAAGTTAAAGGAGTTGATCAGNAAAAAAAAAAAAGGAGTTGATCAGTAGGATGCATGAATAATAATAATACAAAATTAAAATATGGATAACAGGTGAATTTAGGGAAAGAAAATGGTTTAAACATTTCCATTATCATCTTTTTATATGACATGAGGGTACAAGTGTGAAAGTGGTGTTTTTTATCTCTCTATCCAAGATGCTTGATAACGTGAGACTGAGGAAAATGAAGGCAGTGAGTAAAGGATGAATGTCACCTTGTAGAACATGAAACAGAATCATCTAGGCTGTACTGGACCTTCTGTAGGGAAATTAAAGAGCCAAATGAAAACCCCATGACTCCTCCATTCGGCTTATATTTTTCCAATCTTATCTTCTTCAGATTACTCTTTTCCATACCGTCCAAAGTCATCCCACTCTATCTTGTCCTGCCTACACATACACTCATACTCCATCTCATGTACAAGATTCTACTTTTCTTTCTCCTTTACCCAGCAACCCCTGCCTGTCCCCTCTCTAGCTTTCTACTCAAAGGCACAGGCACTGCTGGTTACCTACCCCAAATTCATGCCTCCTTACTAAGAGAATTGCCATATTATTCAGAAGAGCGATGTGCCGAGCTAAAATGCTCCCTGCCCAACTCCTTTGCAGCTGGGGGGCCGTGTAACCCATTTCTTTTCATAAGACATGACTCTGAGAGTCAGGTTGGGAGTTGGGGAAAATGTTTGCCCTCTTCATACGGACACTATCTTTCCCTCCCACATGCCTCTCCTTTCTCTCTTCTCCTTTTGTTCCTTCTTTCCTTTCTTCTTTCTCCTGCCTTGTCCACAAACAAAAGGCTGGAAGTTGAGAAGCCATCTTGGGAGCAGAAGACAACAAAACCACAAGCTAAGAATAATGGAACAGAAGGAGCCTTGGATGCTGATGCCACCTTGGAGTTCCTGCAAAGCCTTGGACTTCTTGTTATATGGGAATAATATGCCTCCATTTAGTTAGAGCCCTGTAGTCAGGTTCATATGATGAATAGCCTAATGCAACTGGTTGTCATACCCATACTCTGCCTTCCACCTGGTAAGTTGCTTCCTCCTCACCACATAGCCAGTTTTTGATGTCCTATGCTTTCTTCAAAGCCCACACTTTAAATCCCACCTCTTTTTGGAAGGCATTCTATGACATCTCAAAATTGATCTCCCACTCTCTCACAGTCACATAGAGCACAACTTAAAATCATTAAAAGAGCATGCATGTATCAAGCCTGTTTCATGCCATAAATATTTTTGTATGTTTATTCACACGCACCCCTGCTAGGTTGAGAGCTGCTAAGGGCAAGGATTCTGTTTCACTAATTTTGAATGCCCTGCAGCACCCAGCACATTGCCCAGAGCAGTCACTCAACAAAAGATTGTTTACTTTGATTGGAGAAATGCTCCTTCCTTCCCAAGTGTATATTATGGATCAATTTAAAACACCTGGCTTCTATATAGATGGGGCAAGAAAATTACCAAATGGGAAAAGACTTTAGAAATCTTTGTCATATTTTCACCATGTTTTGACAGTTTTGAAACTGTGCAGCCTATTGCTGACTGATGGCCCAGATGTATTATTAAAAGGTCAAAAGAGGGGCGTCTGGATGACTCAGTCAGTTAGGTGTCCAGCTTCGCATGATCTCACACTTCGTGGGTTTGAGCCCCTCGTCGGGCTCTGTGCTAACTGCCAGCTCAGAGCCTGGAGCCTGTTTCAGATTCTGTATCTCCCTCTCTCTCTGACCCTCCCCTGCTCACACTGTCTGTCTGTCTCTCTCTCTCTCTCTCTCCCCCCCCAGAAACAAGTAAAACATTAAAAAAATTTTAAAAAGGTCATGTGGAAACTAATTTGACTATAAACTATTTGTAAAAAAAAGAAATTAAAAAGGTCAAAAGAAGGGACAGAAGTGAGATGATATTTAAAGCAAGACTGGGCTTATATTTCATCAAAATAGCGTACTGGTTTCACCAAACTCAACTTCAAACCAATATCTGCGGAAGGTAGACTCCTGCATCATAATTCCAGCTACACTTCCACTGCTCATTTAACTTCTTTTGTTTAACAACAATTTTTCAAGCAGCTACTATGTGCCAAGCCAAGAATAACCAGTCATCCTAGTTTGCCTGTGAAAGAGAGGTTTCCTGAGATGCAGGACTTTTTAGTGCTAAAACCAGAGTCCCAGGCAAACCAAGATGGCCAGTTTCCCCAAAAGATCTGTTATTTGATATTGAATATAAAGCAGTAAGGAAGACAGATATAGTCCCTGCCCATAAAGATCTCTACAATCTAGTAGGGTTTTTTTGGTAGGGGCCGTGGGGGGGGGGGTCCCCAGTAATTACAGATAGGTTTGCATCCTTTAAGTATACTTTCAAGTCATTCATGTTAGATTCTATTACACAGTAATCAAGTCCATCCAATACTGCCAGGTGCTAACACACAAATCTCTCAGCACAGCTGGCTGTCCATGTGGAAGGAAGATGAAGGACTTTGGAATAGGAGAGTAAGCAGAAGTTCAGTTCATGAATGTGGTCATTGTTCTGCCGGCTGTGAATTCCAACCAACTTTAATCACAGCCTGAGCCAGTTGTCTGTTGTTCTTGGATCAGCAGGCATACTCTGTCTTCGGGTTCTCAGCCCTCTTTGTGACACTAATTTTGACCTGTTGGGTGGAACAGTGCTCTCTTTGGAAAGGACCAGGAGATCTGAACCTTTCCTAAGGGAATGTGGAAGTAATCTGACTGTGATGTCTGCTGATGCGGCCATCACAGATAGCTAGGCATGACTTTTCTTCCAACATTGTTCCATATGCATTCCTCCTACAGCTGGATACTGGGTTAAAGAGAAAAACTCTTCCATTCTTGGGTCAAGGACATGTGGATGACTTAATTTGCCTCATAAAAATGTCAACCTTTCTTCCAGATTGGGAGTATGAGTTTAACAATCTGATGGTCCTATCCCCCATAGTTACCACCCACTCAATAACTGAAAGTCCTGGTTCCTCCGTTCCACAAATCAGTGGAATACTTCTGTCTCCGTGGGGGACTTTTTCCTGTCAGCGCCCAGACTTCATTTCTGCTTGGCTTTAATATCAGCCACAAATTGGTTTTTCTACAATTGCTAGATATTTTTATATCTATTATCTTATTTAAACTGCACAACAACTCAAAGTAGATACTGTTATTCTCACTTCCAGGTGAGGCACAAAAAGCTTAGGGAACTTTTCCTGGGTCACATATTATAAATAGACAGAGTAGAATTAGAATCCTACTCTGTCAGACTCTTCTGAGAGTTGGTTTGATGACCTAAAAAGGACCAGGTCCTGTATACTTAAAGATAAGTGTGAGAAGAACTTCAGGAAGAGAAGCAGTTTTGTGTCTGTTGACTTCTATATCTTGCTTAAGGGGGAGGTGGATAGGACAGGGGATGCTGCAGATCAGGGAGGACAGCTGGACAAAAGCCTTGGTCTACTGCTCTGCATGAGATCAAATGTAAACTTAGTTTATAACTATATATGAGTTGGTGCTTTGAAGCAATGAGGAATTAATTTAAAAACTGCCTAAGAAGGTTTTTTGAGGGCATTTTTTTCAACAAACAAAACTAAAATGCTTAATTTCATTTCCATGGAACTTGTTATGCCAAAGATCCTTTAAGGGGCCTAGAATTATCCTTTGGAAAAGATACAGATCAGAGAAGTTAGGGAGTCTGAGTTTTGTTATGCCTCCTAGTCAGTTTTATCATTGAGGCATAGCCCTGAGGGTCTCAGAACCTGACTACATCACTGCCCATGCTACCCACTGACGCAGTGGGGGGATGGTGCAGGGATCCCAGAATGAGTATTTAAAAATGAGCAAAGTTATGCCTAGAGCCATGTATCCCCAGTGTCTTGC
Source organism: Crocuta crocuta (assembly GCF_008692635.1). NCBI lineage: Eukaryota > Metazoa > Chordata > Mammalia > Carnivora > Hyaenidae > Crocuta > Crocuta crocuta. The sequence continues at coordinate 2,518,107 of NW_027530544.1, read as the reverse complement.
AAAACACCTGATTAATAGCCGGTGCTCCATAATTTTATTGAATAAATGGATAAGTGAGCAAATAAATAAGTTAAGTAATTTTTCAGAAGGTCACACAGCAGGGACAAAACTCCAATGTCCTAAATCTTACCTCTATCCTTGATTTATTTACATCATCCTTTAGGTGAGCCTGGCCAACTTTAAAGTGGATATTTGGAGTCAGAATGAACAGGGCACTGTGCCTGACTTAAGCAATATCAAAAATGTAATTAGAGATGTGGAAAAGATGAAGTTGGTGAAGACCTCCTATAATCTCAATGCCAGGACCATTCAGTGTGGTTGGTTTGATTTCCAAGGAGCATCTGCTCCCCTTCACCAATCCCTTTACACTTTCATACAAAGCACAGTTCACATTACAAAGTCAACAGTTCTTTATCATCTGTGTGGTCATTCACCCTGTGCTTGTCTCTCCCTGGTAATTGTTTAATCTGGCTTCCCCACCACATTTCTTGGCTTCCTGCTCCCTCTGCCCTTGTCAGTCAGGTTGTACTCAGGGAAAGTAAAGGCATAGAAAGTATTTCAAAGTCAGTTAAAATGGATTAAGTGTTTATCCACTGCTTTGGATTATCCCCATGCCCTGTGTAGAAAGACAGCATAGGCTGGGTAAACAACCATCCACAAATTGGGGAACCTTCTAATATTTGTACTCAGCTCTCCACTGTCCATAATAGAGGGGTGAGGAATGTGGATGCACACAGGATACATTTTTAAAACTCAAGGTATAGGGGGGTCTGGGTGTCTCAGTAGGCTAAGCGTCTGACTTTGGCTCAGGTCATGATCTCATGGTTCATGAATTCAGTCCTCGCATTGGGCTCTGTGCTGACAGCCCAGACCCTGGAGCCTGCTTCGGACTCTGTGTCTCCCTCTTCCTGACCCTCCCCAACTTGTTCTCTCTCTCTCATTCTCTCTCTCTCTCTCTCTCACACACACACAAAAATAAACACTGAAAAAAATGTTTGATCAAGGTATAACTTGTATGTGTTCTAACTGTACGTTTTAATGAGTTTTAAGGTATTATATACCTGTGCAACCATTACCCCAATCGAGACAAAGCACATTTCCAGCATCCCAAAACATTTTCTTGTGGCCCATCTCAGTTCATCTTCCCCTACCTTGGCCCTGGGCAACCACCAATCTGCTTTCTGTCACTATAGATTAGAATTGTCTTTTCTAGGGATTTCATATAAATTAAATCATAGAGTATGCACTCACTAAAGTTATTTTTACTTGACTTTGGAATAGCTTCTCTGATTTCCTTCCCAGTGATGTCTGGTTCAGGCTGATATTAAAATGAGTTCATGTTCCCTACACCCACAGTGATTTGACAGGGTGGGCAGAGCTGGGACTTGGAAGAAATCTGAGAGGTAAAAAGCGGAGGCTGATGAGAATATAGTTGGCAATGAGAAGAACGTTGGCTTTTCACAGCATTGGTAGAAAATGACAAAGATCGTGTGCCCACTTTGTGCCCTGAACCTATTTTCAATGTCACTCAATACAGCCTCTCTTAAACCTAACTGCCTAGGAATTTTGTGTTCTTTGCCTTGAATGGGCACTTTATTTGGAAACTCCAGACTCCAACCGGCCCCTCGCAGCAACGGAGTCATTGCACCCTCTGGTGTAAACCTGAGGATCTGTCACCCCTGTGGCATAAGGCATTCCCACCTACGAAGCCATCTGTCACCCGCTGCAGCCCTCCCCTGCCTTCAAGTTTTCCTGACCCCCTCAAGCGGGGAAGAATCAGACGCCTTCCCAGCTGCTGTTAGGTTCATGGGTCAGAAGTTGAGCTTGTGAACACATGGACATAGAGGAATATCAAGAGGCTGCTTGAGAGAAGACAGGGACAGAGAGAAGAAAGGAAACTCCAGAGAAGACAGAGCAAGCTAGACTTGAAACATGAAGAAGTAAAGGGCAGAGGCACAGCCCATAAAACAAAGCAGGAAGCAATAGAGGGATGGATTCTTTTTTCCATCGAGGAGAAATCCTAAAAATTCATTTTTCTGCCCAAAATAAATAGATTCAGACTCAGGCTATGAGAATCCTTGAAAAGTGGATTTTAACATGGAAATACCGATAAATCTTTTAAACAACCTATACACCACCCCCCCAGGTACTGCTGGACCTGCTTAATCCCTTTAAACCTCCAATAACTTCAACTATGGTGTTTAAAGTCTCATAAATCTGCACTAGCTTAAAATAGGGAAATATAAATCATGTTCAGGAGCTTAGGGATAGGGACAGAAGATGGGCACCCTAATGCCATTTAAAACCACAGCACAGGCTTTTCATCAAATTATTCCAAGAAAAGCTGAAATGGAAAACGCTCAGATTTCTGAGTTGTGGTTCCATACGTTCTCAATTTGTTCTTTTTCCTTCTTTTCAGGGGGCGGGGTGGAGTGTGAGGGAGTATAGACAGGCTGTGTAACTGGAGGAAAAAAAAACTGCAAAGACCTATCTCACTTAGTCCTATTTTTACATAAAATAAAACCCAAAACAAACAACAACAATTTTTTTAAAACTACTGCCAGAAGTCATTAGAAAACAACACTATTTCTAGTAAGGCACCAACAAAAATGACCTCTGGTTTTTGTTAAATGATTAATTCATGCCAGAAAGTAAAAATTGTGGATACTATTCTGCTAGTAATAGCTGCTTTTTCTTTTTCATCTTACTATATGCCAGGGACCTTCTTTGTGAAGAAGTTTAGGTATAGTATCTAATGTCATCCTCACAGCAGTCCCATGAGAAATATTATTCTCTCTGCTTTATAGATGAGGAAACTGAGGTTCAGATAGTGTAAGTACTTTGCCCAAAGCCACACAGATATTAAATGATGGAGCAAAGATCAAACCCAAGGTTTGCCTTGGAAGCCTTAATCTTCTCCAGGATGCCACCTCCCTTTGGTGGTATCATGGACCCAGCCCACAGGCCACCTGAATGGAATCCCAAACATCATACTCTGAGAACTCATGTGCTTTCATATCTTTCTGGACCTGGTCCAATGACCTTTTCAAACCCCAAAGTCTTAGAAAAGTCTGCTCTTTTAACTGAATCTTTACTCAAAGTTCAAACCATCTGAAGAAAATCAGAGTCTCTTGCTTGTGTTCCTTTATTCAAATCCCAGTTTTCCTGTACTGATGTACCACCAAGAGATCCTTGGGAAACCTCTGAACTCTAGTCTCCTCACCTATTAAATAAGGATCTAGATGCACTGGGTGGCTCTGTTGGTTAAGCATCTGACTTTGGCTCAGAGCATGGTCTCACGGTTTATGGGTTTGAGCCCGTTGTTGGGCTCTGTGCTGACAGCTAGCTCAGAGCCTGGAGACTGCTTTGAATTCTGTGTCTCCTTCTTTCTCTGCCTCTCCACTGCTCATTCTCGTTCTCTCTCTCCCTCTCCCTCTACCTCTCTCTCTCTCAAAAATAAATAAATATATAAGAATCTTTTAAAGATCTTAAAGAAGACCCACCTCCTGGGTTGTTGTGGGAATTAATGCATGGGAACACAGTCTGGAGACTGCAAAGGCCAGGCAATTGTTGGGTCTTACGATGACTATGGTACTTTACATATACAATAAGAAGTAACAGCCCCACCAAAGTCTAGCTTCACAGGGAAGAGAGAAGAGAGAAGACATTTCAATCAATGAGATGGAAGCCAGAACTCATTTCATAACACTCATGATTGACAAACATACATTTGGAAGAAGAAAAATATGTGTCTCTCTACCATCGCTTCCCAAATTGTTTTTGGTAGGGTATTAATAGATGTTTCCTCAAAAAGTCTATGGTCAGAGAGATTTGGAAAACATCATCTCTCTGGGATCACAATGCACCTTGTCTTATTAAAGGTCCTGAGAAGTCCTACCCCAAAATAGTCTCTGCTTAACTCCGCAATTCCTAAACATGTGACCTTAGGAACTTGATTTTTTGGTCTCCTATTAAGCATCTCCCAAAACATCAGGGAACACAGTTCAAGAGATGCCACTGTCAATAAAGATGGCTCTCCTCATCCCCCATCAGTATAGCATCTCAGTCACCCTTTCCATGGTGGTCACCTTCTTTCACTTAACAGTGAGTAGATTGAGAAGATCTAAATGAAGAGATTCCCCAATGCCTGTGAACATGTTTGCACAATACCAGGCCTGCACAGATGACAATACACACAATACACCCTCAGATCTCTGGGTGCCAGCCCCACTCCCTTAGATGAGAAGAAAGGAATAAAAGGAAGGGTGTCTCTCACTTAGCAGCTCTCTTGCAATGCTTCTGTAGTGAAACTAACTTATCATGGAGAATTGTCTTAGTTTGGGATCCTCCAGAAGCCGACCTTGAAACAAGGATTTGAGAGCAAGTAGTTTATTTGGGATTTAATCCAAGGAAATACCAGCAAGAGCGTGAGGAAATGAGTCAGGGAGGGGAAGACAGCCAATAAAAAGTGAATTATTAAGCCAACTACACAGTGGACAACTACAGCTTAATCCTGCTGGGGAACAATGTAAAACACATACCTAAGAATTATCCCACCCAAGGGATGAGGTTTCTGGGATATTTACACATCATCTCCCATTACTTATTGGTTGAAAGATGTTCTGGGGAACAGGGGACATTTAACCTCTCAGAATGCCTGAACTGCCATGTACCTAAGGCCAAGTGACCTTCCAGGTTTCCAGATGAAGTCCTCAAGCACCACAATGCAGATACTGGCAGTAGGAAGAAGGAGCACACTAAAGCGGTAAGGCCTGAGGGATATGTGTCTGCCTCTGTGTCTCTTATGAGCTTAAGTCCATAGTCCCTGGCCAAGAAAATAATGGAGCCAAGGACACACCTTGGCTCCACCACCACCTTCTCTTTCCTGTGATGCAGTGTCTCTCAGACTATTTTTCTGGCTCCATGTCACTAATGTTTCTCATTACAAGCAGTGACTCTCAAAAGCCAAAGGTAGAAGGAAGCCACATTCCCTTAGAGGTGGTACATGAGAATATGTCTTGTTACTGGCAATAACCCTCTACTCCTACATATTTTAGAGTTTCAAGGGAAATCTCTTGTGCACTCAAAAGGTTTTCTCTTGTTTTTCATCTCCCCACTTATTTTTTTCTGTGACCACACTGATGTCTGTGTCTGTGCCAAGGCTAGTGGCTCTAGTAGCTCCTAGAGCTACAAACTCTCTCAGAACCAGTGGCCATATACTCCCCAGAGTCGTCCCTGGTTAAAATCTTACCGAGTCTACGTAAAGTGGGGAAAAGGGCCTTTTGTACCTGTGTAGAACACTTTCCCCCATTGGTACCACTGTACCACCTCTATTTATGTTCCTCTGCTCACAACATCAATTGTGAGATCATATTTATCAGATACTGCTTGAGTTGCTAGAACTTGGCTCATCATAAATACCCAAGAGAGACACTATGCTCCCTCCTGGTTCCCCCCCTTTTCCCCAGGTACTTGAACAAAAACACCTTCCTTCTTCCTTTAGCTAAGTCAGCATCTGTCTTACATGCCAACTTTTCCTTGGAGAGATATGAATCTCCTTTGGGTTCCATATCAGACTACTAGTTGTATTCTACATTTGTGGTACCTAAGTAGGGGAGAACCACTCAGTGGAATTTAAAATTTTTTCTTCTATCTTTTGATGTATCTGTTAGCCCAAATGACTGAAGATGTATTTATGAGATTCCAACTAGGTCTTAAAGTTTATTCCCATTATAGATAAAAAGAGATACTGGACCTTCTAGGAAAACTTCATGGATCCAAGGATCTCAGAGATCAAAGGAGGAAGTTAAGTTTATGCACAAGTGGTAGAACACCTAAAACACAATTTCTAGATTGAAACATAGGGGAAAAAATCTTTGCAACTTTGGGGTAAGCAAAGATTTCTTAGAATACAAAGAACATGAACAATAAAAAAGGAGTTGATAAATTTGATCTAACCAAAAAAAATTTTAATGTTTATTTTTGAGAGAAAAAGAGAGAGAGAGAGAATGCTCAAGTCGGGAAGGGGCAAAAGAGAAGGAGACACAGAATCTGAAGCAGGCTTTAGGCTCTGAGCTGTCAGCACAGAGCCCTATACAGGGCTGGAACTCACAGAAGGGGAGATTATGACCTGAGCCAAAGTCAGATGCTTAACCACCTGAGCCACCCAGGCGTCCCCTAACCAAAATTTTTAAATGTTACTTTTTGAAAGACACTGTTAAAAAACTGANTCTTCCTGGCAGAGTGCTTCTTTACTGTTTCCCTCAGTGCCTCTTTGAGGACCCTCCATTTTGTGTTATCTCCTTCTCATCTTATCTCGGGTGGGCAGTTGCTAGGAACTCTCCAAATATTGCTGGGCCTCCCTGATTCAAGCAGCACAGATCCAGACTTGGCACCTGTGCAAGAGAGAGATGGTAAGAGGCATGGCTCTCTCCAATGCCAAAAGGGGCACACTGTGGCTAGAATAAGACTTAGGGCTATCCATTCTTCTAGCATCTAAGCTGGATATTGTCTGTGAGAGCTATTCCCTATTACAGAAGAGATTACATTAGGGGTTACTATTGTCTCCCACCCTAAACATTCATCCAATTTTATAATGGCAGCAGCTTTAAGACACAATCTACTATATATCACTATATGCACTAATCCCTTACTTCCCAGTTAGTTCACAAGCCCTGTTTTATTTTCTTTTTAATGTGTATTTATTTATTTTGAGAGAGTGCAAGTGTGAATGGGAGGGGGGTAGAGGGAGAGAGAGAGAGAGAGAGAGAAGGAATCCCAAGCAGTCTTCTTGCTGACACTGACAGTGCAATAAGGGAAGAAAATCATTCAAGATCAAACAGTTCAAAGCAGAGTCTGTATTCAAACCTAGCTCATAGAGGTCAGGTAAATTGTTTGAGGCCATATGTCTAGCTGATTGCAACAGTGAGACTAGAACTGCCTCTGATTCCAAGATTTGCTTCCACTCCAGTCTCCTTCAACCATAGCTAGAACACCCTTTCCCCACTCAGATTATAGATTCACTAATGCCTTTGAAGAAATCTAACTTGAGAGCTGGGGGGAGAGGGTAAATGGAGCTTCCTGGCAGTGCTACTGATCAGGCCTGGTCTTCTTTCCCACAGTCATATTCACCTTGCCACCTAATTGCATCTTTATGGCCTAAGCTTTTTAATTCTTTTCCTACCTAATCCCTCTCTCTGGCCATGTGTGATTACTATCTTGCTATTTCAGGTTTCTGTCCAGCTGGGTAAAATCTTCACACTCTGTCTTAGCACTGAGTTTTTCTCTTTGATGTCATCTCATCTGCCTGGGGGACCGGCTCACCTGTTGGCTCCTCTGCTGGCACCTCACTGGGTTCTTCCCCATCTCTGCTTTCACCACCACCATACTTCCTATTTCCTCTCTCCCTTCCACTTCTCTTAGAAAGATGGCTCCTGAATTTCCTGCCCCCAGCAGAACTGGATGGCTTTTCTCCCTCTGCTTAAGGGAGTGGGGGGTGAGCCGTGAAAGCCCCAAATGCCATCTTTCATCTTATTTCCTATTTCCAGCACATATCCTATTTATAATTCTGCCTCCCTGTTAGCAGATTGACACAGCACTCTGCTTGGTTCCCAGAATAAATGCAATTCAAGAATAAGAGTCCAGGCTCCCAGGATTTTTCTACAGTCAGGCATTGGTTAGGAGTTTTTTGCCAGCATTTGAGAAATGTCTCCGATGGCAGCTGTGTTTCTCTGAGCCCATCTTCCGCTGTCCTGGAAACTCCTGCCATATCGGATTTTCTTCCTGGCAGATTTCCCTTCCTGATCATGTCTAGACCAAGCTTATATTAAAGGTGGGTGCTGTTCCCTAACATACATTGACTACACCATAAAAGATACTTAAGAAATATTTGTTGGGTGAATAAATGTTGGCATGTTAATAACAGGTCATAACTGAGTTTGTTGGAAGCCAATTTAGAATTATAGCTGATCTGCAAAGTCAACATTACATATAAAAATTCACACTTAAAAAAAAAGTTTCTTATTACATCCAATGTCTCCGATGTCCCCATTGCTGAATCACCATAAAACCTAAAGGAAGGAGCAACATTGTCAGGGTGTCTCTCTTCCACTATTAGGAACTGTGCTTTGCTTAAATTATTTCATTTATTCTACAGTCTCTGAAATAGGATTTTTATCCCCATTTGTAGGTAACAAAACTGAGACTCAGGTAGGTGAGCAGCTAGCCCTAAAAAGTGTAAGTAGATGCACCCCAACTTTATCTGCCTTCAAAGCTCACTTTAAAAACCTAAAGAGGATTCAGGGCCTTTGAATGTAGCTGCGAGGTAGCACATGCTAATGACCTCTGGTTTGATCTGTGTCTCCCTCCCTAACTATTTCTTTCCTGCTTGGCACATAGTAGCTATTCAAACAAATATTTTTAATTAAATTATCAGATATACCATTTCAATTTAGTTTCTTAGCATGGCATTCTAACATTGTGCACTTGATATAGACACTTTAGAGGAAATCTACCATCAAGCTTTAGAAGGTTATCAGATGGGGACACACAGGCCAATGCTCTCTGTCTTCATCAAGGAAAGCAGACACAGGATGAAAGCTCAGCAGGCAGGATCTAGGGAACTAAGGGAAACATAAGACACAGGACCAGGCCACCCATTTGCAGGTCCCCATCTCTCTGGGATGAGCCAGATTCCTGCCTGCTGGGAAGGCTTTGCCTCTGAGGGTCTGAAGAGGCATCAGGAGCTGTTCTTCCGCATTTGTGGTAAGAGAAGCTGCTGCAGAAACCATCCACATTCAATGGCATCCTCTTCACAGAAACGCAGAGTTGTTAGTTCCCTTGATTGCTCTCTGATGCGTAGCTTTAATTGTATCCTTGCCTTTATGTAGAGAATAGAATCATGTTCCCAAGAGGAGAGCTAGGAAACCCCACTGCCAGCCTTGGAATACAAATGGGAGCCTACCGAAACTGCCATTTCACGGGTGGGCACAGGGAAAAGAACATGAGGGAGGACAGCTACCTCTGAAGGTTTGGGGTTTACTATGCATGGAGGTGTCACTGTCCCTAGTGAACTCTTCTAGAAGTAGAAACAGAAGCAATGTTATTCATAGGAATTTGCCTCAAAATTGCAAAGGTAATTTCCCATGCACAGGAAATTGCCTGTGAGGATGGATTTATGTGGTGCTGCAAAGCTACCAGCCCCCCAGAAAGCTGTTCCTCACCCATACAGGAGCCTCTATGGACTAGTACCTCTGCTGATGTAATTATATTGACTTCCTCAATTTTTTATGCATGGTCCTGTATTATTGAGATCATACTGTATATAAATTTTATAATCCACCTCTTGTAGTTAACATTGTAGCTTATAAGCCTTGGAGGGGCGGGTAACGATGCAGTAAAATCTAGCCATCTTACAACTGAGGGTGACACCAGGCAGAATTAGCAGCAATGACCAGCACTGCTGGGTTGGCTCCTGGGAACTTGAGTAGTCCTGTCCCAAGGGTTTGGTCCACCCATTTATACAACTTCATGGGACAGTGGGCAGTGGTTGGTCTAAGAGGTAGGATTAAAAGAGTTTGGTTTTTTTAATCTTCTCTTGTTTTTTTTTTTTTTTTTCAAATTTCTTAATAAACCAGTATGACTTTTATTGTCAGAAAAAAGTTATTTTAAGTGTTTCCTCTTTCTGCTGCCAAGAAGGCAGCAAGGCATTAGAATCTGAATCAGCTACAGTGAAGAGGCCACCCAAGCTCATCTTATCATGCCTTAGGCTCCCCATCTGTGAGATGGGACAGTCACCCTGGACCCTCCCTAGTAGAGACTGAAACACCATCTCTAATCTTTATAGAAGTGATGTCATCCTTGGGCAAGATGAAGAGATAACCAGCCCATACCTGGGAGGTGGCTGAGCTTCGTGATTTACCTCTCCCCAGCCCTCCAAAGACCCCAAACCTGTCAAAGGAAGATGACTCATTCACCTTACTTGTGATCAAAATCTCCTGATTTAGGCACTGTTGAGAATAGACTGGAATCTAGGCATCCTTAGTTCTTGAAAAGGAGGAGTCAAACTACTGTCTTTTCCCATTGCCCATTTATAGGGCTAACATTCATTAGGCATAAGAGAGATAGTACCTAAGGACCACAGTGTTTTTATGGGTCCACAACAATGTTTCAATAGATAATGTATTTGTCTTTATCTTAAACTTGCCAACACAGTTGTAAAATATAAGTTTTCATATTTTTTGCCCATGAAGGCAAAATTGCCTAAGGTCCATGGAAGTCATAATGTTCCCCTGATCAGCCCATATCAGCTTCATACGTTCCAAGCCCTTCCATGAAATCAAGGTGGACTGTGGACCAACATGCCTACCACTCCTCTCTACTCATCTTTGTCATCTTTCTTGTACAAAAGAAACAGAACTTGGGTGTGGATTTTTGGCATGAAAATAACTAATCATTTGGTCAAACTGAGACCCTACAGCAGATTTAGGCAGATGAAGACATACTTAGCAGACACCAGAAGAAATAGCTTTTTTAATTGCCCACATAAACAACCACTACAACACAGGAAGGATAAGAAGCAATAACTCTAAAGAAATGACTTGGCATTTCCCCTTTTTCTTAAGAATGATTACCCCTCATTCCTTAGGGTAAGGTGTCTGTGAAATGTGAACATCCTCTTTAATAACTCTGCTCCTTCTTTTCAAATTAGAGTTATAAATAAGTAAGTACAATTTGCAAACCATTTGATTACATCCCTGTACTTTCCCAAGATTCCCTAAGGAAGCACTTACACCAATTTTTGCATCATTAAATATTTAAATGAAAGCTCAAAGTGAATTGTGGGACAAAAAGACACTTACGAAGCACATGTATGGGCACAATGCAACACCAAGTCTTAGACTCAGGGGGCAAGTAGAACATTTGGTCCCTGCAGACCAGCCATACAATGAGCACATCAAAGAGATCTGAAGCGAGAGAATGTTGCTTTCAAGGGAGAAAGCCAATACAGAAAGCCCCAATTTTACTCCAAGTTCCTATTCAGCAACCATAAATACACAGAATGCCACCAGGAACCAAGAAGGAAGCACAAACAGCAGCTGAAGAGCCACTCTCAAGTCCTCAATCCCATGCCTCCATTGGTTTTAAAATGTTGTGCAAAAGTTGAGTTCAAATCACTCCAAATACCAATGGTAGGAAAGAAAATAAGTAATTTAAATTCAGAACACTTTGTTCATGAAATCAGGTGATTTTTTTCAATATATTTTATCATGATTTTCCTTAGTAAATGTTCACTGAGCCTTCCTCTATGCCATGGGTGTGTACATGATATACTAAATAGCCTCCACCCACAGGTGGAGTTAGCAATGTGTTTGGGAAACATGGGAAATACTAGGTGTTTAAATGATGTACACGCTGAATGACACGGGAACAGTCCCGACTATAAGTTCTGTGTGGGAACCAAGAGAAAGGCGAATCCTCAAGTGACTGCCAAGGCCCTGAGGATCCAGCAGGAAGCAGATGGCACACTCAGAGGATTTAACTAGAGAGAGGTTACCTAAGGAAATACTGACTGAGGTGTGGGCAGACTTCAGACAACTAATCACAGTGGTGAACTCAGGGACGAGCAACAGTGGGGAGCCATCGCCACTCCTGGCCTGAGGCAAGGCAAAGCTGGTGTCACTGGAGCCCCACAAGAGTTGGCGCAATGGAAAAAGGGATGATCCATGCAAGCTGAGGCTGTAGAGGGGCAGGAAGCTCAGGTTTGAACTGGGGAGTAAAGACCCAACATGTGATCCCCTGCTGATACCTCCCACGGGCCAAACCCACCCAGAAACTAGAGGGAAAGGGAGCAAGAAGACACAGTCTTGGGGCACAGATAAGGAGAGAGAAGAGTGGAGTGTGGATCCAGAGGGACAAATGGACCAGCACACAAGCTAGACACCTTACAACGAGCTTTAAGAGAAAGAGGAGATTTCTTGGCATAGAAATGAAGGAGGAGGATAGAGGAGCCTAGGTGGCTCAGTCAGTTACGTGTCCAACTTTAGCTCAGGTCATGATCACACCTTTTGTGGGTTCAAGCCCCACATTAGGCTCTGTGTTGACTCAGAGCCTGGAGGCTGCTTCTGTATCTCCCTCTCTCCCTGCTCCTCCCCCACTCACCCTCTGTCTTTCTCTCTCTCTAAAATAAAATAAACGTTAAAAATTTTATTTAAAAAAATGAAGGGGGAGGGCATTTGAGGCAGAGAAAGACATACATATATATAAGAAGTGGGGAATTTTTTTTTCCCACCAGGAGGTAATGTACACAAAGTGCTTCTTAAGAAGAGTCAGGTTATAACATTCAGGAAGCTTGGAGGAATAGACACAAAACAAGGTTTTTCAATCTCAGCACTATTGATGTTTAGGGCTGGATGATTCTTTGTTTGGGGAGACTATTCTGTGTACTGTAGGCTGTTTAGCAACATCCCTAGCTGTACCCACTAAATTCTAGGATGCATTCCCAGGGGTGATAGCCTATGGTATCTTCAGACACTGACATATATCTTTTAAAGGGGCATAAAATTGCCCCTGATTGAGAACCCCTGGGAGAGGAAAGGAAAGAGACCAAAGAAGGCAGAAAACTGTTGAAATACAGTGATGCTGACAAAAACCAATGTCACAGTCCGTGCAAAGGGGGAGCAAGTAGGCTGCATGAGGAGGGGTAGAGGGAGTGGTGGAGGGTGACTTCGGTTTGTAGAGTGGATAACAGGGAAGATGGCATTTCTACTGAAGAGCTAGGAATGTGTGAGGCTGGGCTTGGGAAAGAATGATGTGTCTGTGAACTTGTTTGAAGGAATCCTGGGATATTTAGACAAGGGACTGAGTTGAGGAGGGAGGCTGAAACTGGGGGTGTGAATTTGAGTCATCCACAGAGAGACAGGCTTCTAAACTCCTATGCATAGAAGTTCTCCCGGAGGAAGGTAGAGAAGCCAAGGACTGAAGTTTTCTCCCTCTTGCTTTTTTTTTTCTTTTGGCGGGGGACAGGGTGATGTGCATATATAGAAGAATAATGTGAGATGGAAATAGAAGGCACCAGAGAAAAGAAAACCAGGCAGTTTTCTGAGAGGGAAGGTCGTGAAGCCCAGCCCCAGACCCTCTCACCCGTCCATACGCCCCAGGGGCTATGTCTACCTTAGGAAACCACCTTTTTCTAATGTATACAAAGGTGTCACTAGGCTAGGAGCTGTTCTGAAGAGAATCAAAGCTTCTACAGAAGTCACAAGTGTCAAGACAGGAGAGCAGCCTTGTCTACTCCCCACTCACACGTAGTTAACAGTCCCCTATTTTCTAAAATCACTCAAATCCTGAAAGAAGGAAACTGTGATTAGGTGGACATTTTCACTTGTATGGAATAAACAGTTCATCAGGGAGCAGTTATAGGAAGTCTTGCTCCTCCAGAGTTCTGAAGGAAACATTGCACACAAATATAGCAGGAAGACCTGGGGATCCAGATCCACAAAGGTGGCCATGCTTGTCTGTCTCAGTCCTTCTCTGTGAAGAGAGACTGTGGATCTTCTTGGTTTGTTTTTTTCCCCCTCACAAAGATGTATTCTGTGGTAGGAAGAATTCTAAGATGCCAAGTTTCCAGCCCCTTGGTGTACATGCCTTGTATAATCTCATCCCTTTGAGTGTGGGTGGGACCCGTGTATGTGACAGGATATCACTCACATGATTAACGTTATGGGGCAAAAAGGAATTTTCAGATGAAATTAAGGACCCTAATTAGTTGACTTTGGGTTCCTCAAAAAGGATATTGTCCTGGATGAGCCTGATCTAATCAGGCAAGCCTTTAAAACGGACGGAGAGAAAGCAAACAGCCATGTTGTGAACTGCCGCGAAAAGACCACATCGCTGGGACCAGAGGGATGCCTCTAGGAGCTGCAAGTGATTCCTGGCCAACAGTGAGCAAGAAAATGTGGACTCCAGTCCTATGACAACAAGGAACTGAATTCTGCCTGCAGTCAGTGAGCATGTAAAACAAACAAACAAACAAAAAAAAACCCCTGAGCTTCATATAAGCTCAGAGCCCCAGCCAGCACTTGTATTTTAGCCTGATAAGACCCTTAGCAGAGGGTCTCCCTGCCCTGGGGACACTGAGCTCATAAATTTGTGTTGTATTTAGCTACTACATGTATGGTAATTTGTTATGCAGCAAAAGAAAGCTACTGCATATATGAAGAGAGACTGTGTCCATAGGGTGGGTTGGCTCCATGAGGACATTGACAACCACACAACACAACTGAGCCCCACAGGCAGGCAGCGACAGGGCAGGCTGAGGTGGTATGACCCTTGCTGCTCCTCAGACCCAGCTTCACCATGGCCCAAGCCGCCCATAGGATATAGGACCATAACTCATTTCCTCCTTTCCTCCTTTTAGAGGGCAAACTTCAGACCTGAGAAATCAAAACACAATAGAAGCCACACAGAACAGGTAGAACTTACTTTCTGAGCTGGTCATGGCGCTAAGTCTGCTCAGGATTCCTACCCCTGGTGGCAGATCTGTCCCTTCCTTGGCCAAGTAGAACTTTAGCCTCTCAGATACTGAGCTAGTGAAGCTGAATGGGCACTGATGGATCACTCCTCACGAGGGCCTCTTAGAAGCAGGAAGGCGGAGGATGAGAGGTGGAAGGAGAAGAAAAAAAGGAGAATTTTATTCAGCAAACAAATATTTATGGTGCTCCTTACATGGGCAGCTCTGTTCTAGGCACCCCAGTGACACATAGTGAATAAAACAAAACTCCATGCACTCCAGCGAGAGAATATAGACCAGTTAATAAAACAAAAATCTAAGAATATAGTAAGGAGTGATAGAAAGCAAAAGAGAAGCTGGAAGGGAAAGGGTTTGGAAAGGGATATTAGGAGTACAGTCAGGGACATTTTAAGTTTGAGAAGCCTATTGGACACCCAGTGGTGCTATTGAGTATACAGTGAGATATTCTAGTGTGGAGTCTGGGGAAGAATTGGGGATGGAGATATAAATTTAGTATCTAAAACATGAGATCAGATGAAATAAAAAGGGAGTATATGTGGATAATGAAGTCTGAGGGTAAATCCTGGGACTCTCTGACATTACAGTATCACAAAGAGAAGAAAGAACCAGTGTCTAAGTTCAGGCTTCCATAATAAAAAGGAAGACTTGGGGTTGGGGGGGGGCAGTTAAACAACAGACATTTATTGCTCATGGTTCTAGAGGCTGGAAGTCCAAGATCAAAGTGCTGGCAGATGTGGTTCCTGGGAAGCCCTAACCAAGATTTGCAGACAGCCACCTTCTTGCTGTATCTTCACATGTCACAGAGAACAAACAATGGCTTCTCTCATAAGGACACTAAGACCTTATAGGGACTCTACCCTCAAGACCTTATCTAAACCTAGTTAACTCCCAAAGGTCCTACCACCAAATACCACCACACTTGGGTTTAGGGCCTCAATATGAGAATTTGGGAGAGGGGGTTCTGTGCTGACAGCTCAGAGCCTAGAGCCTGTTTTGGATTCTGTGTCTCCCTCTCTCTCTGCCCCTCCCCCACTTGCATTCTGTCTGTCTGTCTCTCTTTCTCTCACTCTCTCTCCCCCCGCCTCTCTCTCAAAAATACATAAACATTTGAAAAAAAAAAGAATTTTGGACAGGGGGACAAAATCATTTGAGGGCACACCAACGAGCAAAAGTGAAGAGAAGGAAGAGGCAGTGAGGAAGGAGAAAAAGCAAGAGAGTGTAATGTTCTAGAAGCCCAAGAAAGAGTTTCAAGGGTAAGAGACTGGTCATCAGGGTCAAATGTTGCTGACAGGTGGAGTTGAGGCTAAGAGATAACTGTCAATTTAACATGCTATTTGGGATCTTGACAAGAATAGTTTTGATGGAGTGACGAGGATGACAGCCTGATTCAGGTAAGCTCGAGAGAGACTGGAAGGAGAGAAATTAGAGGCAGGAAGTACAGACCACTCTTTAATGAGCTATGCAGTAAAGGAGAGTAGAGCAGTGGGGCAGAGCTGCAGGGAAATATGATGGGAGAAATTAGAGCGTATCTGTATGTTGATGGGAACAAGGGATAATGACATAATGAAAATGTGTACAGTCATTCTCTGTTACACAAGAAAATAGAAATAGTGTGGCTCATCGGATGAGTTTACTTAGACTGTATGTCATAGCTGACATACATGAGAACATGTAAATTCTAAAACACAATGAACACCCACAAAGCCATCATCCACACCAAGAGCTGGACCACCACCAATCACATCTATCTATGTGCTCCTCCCCTCTCCCGACCTTCTGCCTCTCAGAAGAAAGCAACTTCAGTGCTTTCGTGGTTATCATTTCCTTGTAAAGTCATATTCCCTTCACTACAATCTATTGAATTTATTGACTGATATTTCAAGGAAGACCTCTCCTCTGCCCCTCAACCTACCTTCCGCAGACAGACATCAGACCACCTTGGTCAGTATCATGAAATTCCTTTCGTACATTGAACCTGCCACACTAAAAGTCCATTCTTCATCTTCCATCTCCAGGTGGCTACTGCTTTACCAGAAACACCCTTCTTTGACATGAAGATCATATTATTCATTCTTCTCTGTATCACATCCTCCACATGAAAGCAGGAAGAGACACGCACACCATCTTCACTCATGCACACACAGAACAGATCCCGATGGCCATCACATCCTTTTTCTCCTGCAAGATACACCTGCAGCCCTCAGAGCTCCAGTGTCGCCTTCTAGTCCTAAAGCACACCCTTCGGGGGCAGGTGCCAATGTCTGATGGCCCCGCCACAGACAGCTCAGGAAAGCAGTTGATGGCCAGTTGTTAAGTTTCTTTTATCTCCACATCACCTATGGGCACTTGGCCATCCTCAAATCATCCAGGACTCCCCAGAGTATGCAGGGACCTGCAAAACTTTGACAAATGCCAAAAGACTGGGCCCTTTACAAATGGAAGACAGCAGGTTCTGAGAAGCCTTCTGCATGCATAATCCAAACACCCAGCCCCCATGCTTACTCACTGATGCTTGAAATTGCTTTAAGGAGAGACAACAGGCTTTCATCTCACAACTGGAGAAAGCTTTGAAGGCCCTGGATGAACAAACTCAATGATTTAGACTAGCGAATGGTAGCGTGTAAAAGGACTTTTCAGACTGTATGATGCAATGGACATCTTTTAAAATGAGTGTGAAGTGACAAGAGGTAAGGCAAAAAAAAGATGGGTCTTTTCTTGCCTCCTTGGGAGTGTAAAAAAAAGAAGAGCTGGAATAAAATTTGTCCTTATCACCAACTGTTGGGCCACAGGCAAGTTACTCAAACTTTTGAACTTATTTCTGAAACAAAGGTACCTTTGTAAAGGTAAATACCTGAGGTAAATACCTCCAGAGTTACTGTGAGACTTTAATGCCGTGCTACATGGTGAAGATTTTTCTTCTTTCCCTGTTGCCTCAGGCATCTCGAGCTCTGCTCACATCCATACTAACACTGTCTCCCTCTCTTAGCATTATAGAGATTAACAATGAGGAATCTGGAACCACGCAACACCGTTCAAATCCTAAATCTATCACTTGCTGTGATCTTGGGCAAGTTACTTGACCGCTCTGTGCTGTTTCCTCACCTGTGAAAACGGAGATAATAACAGTACGTGCCTTGTGGGGAGATTGTAAGGATTAATCCGTGTCATGCACTTGGAGATCCTTTCGGCACACAAAAAGAGCACTGCAAGAAGTGCTCGCTACAATTATTCCCAAGGGCTTCACCTGCCCACTTTCTACAATCGAAAACATCATTTTAAGCTTCTCCACTTCCGCTCTTTAATATACAAAGCCCACTGTAAACTGCTACACATTGCTCCAGGTTTCCTAACGCCCCCAGCCCTAATCTTGAACAGCCAGGCCATCTGGTCCTCCCACCACTAAGCTAACCCTAAGCAGTTCTCAACTCTTCCAGCCCTGCAAGGTCTGAATTTCCGCCACCCAGACTCCGCTGGAAGGTGGCGGGCGCGGGGGCGGGGCGCCGCGGGAGAGAGGCAGGAGGGTTGTGGGAGGGCAGCTCTGGGAGGTCACTCCATGGCCCCTCCCCCGCGGTTGCCAGGCAACGCAGCGCGGCGTCGGGGTTGCCACGCGAAGGCGAAGCGCTAACAAAGCCTGGTCCGGCCCCACCTCTCCTGTCCCTCGAGCCCAAAGCTGGTACCGCCTTTCCCCTCCCAGATTCTGCGGCTTTCCCCAGCCCCACCAAGGGTGTGTGGGACTCCATCTGTCCCTACACCTCCTTCCGCCTGAGGCCAGGCACAAGGTGTCGCCTCGTCCCCGACAGCTGACAGCCGGTTTGAGAGCGAGCCTCAGGTAGCAACCCCCAAGGGAAGAAGAGGGAGGGAAGGGCCCCGAACCCCTACCCCTACCCCGCCCCCCTCAGGGCTGCCTGGGTCTGAGGTAAGAGTCCTGCCCTTGCACTCACCTGGATTCTGAATCCCTCTTTGTTCACAGAGCGAGAGGAGGGGGCTGTGGTCTTTAAGAGAATATAATCATGGGAGATTACTGCTCTGTACCCAAACTTTGTGTATATTTTGTACTTAGAGCTACTACTTTACGATTTCTTACACAGACTACAGTAATTTGAAAACGTAATGGAATCTTGAATCAGAGTTCCTTACTGACTAAACCACTTTTTTTTTCATACTTATGGGGTGATTGGCATGAGAATTAGTGGGCATGAGTAGCACTTGAAAAACTGCTATCAATTATTTGTTTTCCAAATGTCTGTTGATCACTGACTATATTCCAGGCTAGGCTGTTCCTATAGTGAGTAGAAACTGTCCCTACCCTCAAGTGTACAGTCTAGTGAGAGTAGCAGGTGTTCATTAAAAAACACACAACTAATGCAATTAGAGCTGAGACAAGTGCTGCCAAGGAGACAGGCAGGTAAGTGATGCTCTGAGAAGGTGCAATGGAACTGACTTGAGTGCAGAGAACCTGTGAAAACGTGGGGATTTAACTCCAAGCAAGGGGAACCATATGTCCAAAACCCACTACCTTCTATTCCAAACCCAAACAAGTGTATACGATTGCCTGGTCCTTGGTTCCAAGAGCTGTTCATAGAAACTGCCTCTGAGATTCTGGTGTCTGGAGTCTTTCATTCATGTAAACTAGCCTTTTGTGAAGCTCTGCTTTGCCCACACCAATAAAACCAAATGAGCAATTCCAGAAACAAATCTATATTCCACATTTGATAAAACCTATATTATTCAGCACCTAGCACATATGTGTTGACCTGCCATTCCAAACTGGGAGGTATGTAGGCTTCTGAAAAAAAAGGAAAACTATTGAATTTTAGAGTTGTGGGGACTGGAATTAAATAATTGAGGAAGGCCTACCATACGGAGAGCTTTAAGAGTAGAAAAGAACTTTATAAAACATTAGAATCATGAAACATTAAGATAGAATGGATCTTTCCTCACTTATCTGATGTGAACAAATAGTGTATATTGCTCAAAAGTAGAAAAGTTGGGCTTTGGTGTCTCTTCAACTTAAGGAGGCTATGAATCTAAGTCTCTGTGGCTTAAAAATACATGGAACTCTTGAGAATCAAAGGGAACATGGGAGGAGGATGTGACCTACCCCTCCTTCAGTGTTCTCCATTTCTACCACCATCTTCCCAGTCACCCAGGCTTGAAAAGTGAGGAGTCACCCTGTACTCTCTTCTCCTCCTCCTCCTACATTGGTTACCAAGTCCTTAGCTCCTGCCTTTCTTATCCCTCTCCATTGCAACTGTTAAAAGGCAGTGATGTTCCCAAGAGTTATTGCTAAATGTGCCACCATATTCTTTTAACCAGGCTCCCTGGTTCACTCCACTTCCTTCAGCCTATCTACATAGCTCTTGATCCTTCAATATGTGTTTCAGAGTCCAAGAAAGAGAAAGAAATCATATACAAGTTTCACAGAGTTCAACATAAAGAGTTTTTAACTATAATGGGATTAGACTAATGGAAGATTGGCTAGTTAAGATGTAAAGAGAGCTCTAAAGTATACGGTAATCACAAATATAAGGAGCAACTACTACCCTCAAGATAGATCACCCAAGAAAGAGCTAACCTCCCAAGTGCTTGTCAAAGAGGGTGTGGCCACGGCTCATTGAATGGTAGAGAAATTGCTGAGGTACCAGGCAGGCAAAATCCACAGTCTAGGATGCCGAAGAAACCATTTATGAAAAGAATATGACCATGGGTGAATATTGTTCTCTGCCCAAACCTAGTGGCAGCACTCTGCTACAAAGCTTCCCAAGAGAAGTGCCAGGGAAAGGCCATCGGGCCCTGCTAGCTGCCATGTGGTATGGCAGGCAGACATGCACGAGATCACATACTGCAGGAACCAGAGGCTGGAGAAGCTGTGCGCTAAGGATTGCATCACTGGAGAAACTGCATGCTCCTGATGCTTAGCAAGTGGAGCATATGGATCCTGCAAGAGAGCCTTTTCCTCCTCCAGTATCCCTCCAGTGTCAAACTCTACCAACAAAGTTTGATATGCCAGATGACAAAGGAGAAATATTTAAAGAACCTAGTTCCATTTTTGCTGAGAAGGGAATGCAGGGTGAATTTGGAGCTGAGAGGCAATAAACATATAAACAGCATATCAAGCTAACACCCAAATCTGATTGTGTGAGCCTATTGCTTAAATACTCTAATGGCTCCCTATTGCCTTCAAGATAAAGTTCTAAAGCCTTATCACAGCTTACCAGGCCTTTTATATTCTGGACTTGGGCTATAGTTCCAGACCTAGACCCAACCACTCCACCTCTGCCCACCCTAATCCTCCATAATTATTCACAGTTCCCTGAATTCACCACATTCTCTGATCCTCCCATACCTTTGTCTAAGGTGTTCTAGCCATTAAAAAAACAAAAACAAAAAAAACCTTCCTTGCTCTCAAGAGTAAATAGATGCTTATTGAGAACCTACTCTATACCTGGCACTATTGTGGGAATTGACAATACAGCAATGAACAAACCAGGCTTCCCCAAGTCTCTGTTCAAATACCATCACTCTTTGAGAAGAATTTTCTGATGACTTTCTCTTACCTGCAAGTGTTAGATGTCTTATCTAGGAGACTCTGTTTTCCTGTATCTAGTGCAGACTTTTAACACTTATCAGCTTTTCCTAACAATCTCTTCTACTACCCCATGAGCTCTCTGAGGGCATTTATTTCTGTATCCCAGTATTTAGCACTAGTCCTGTTCCATAATATTTTATCAGATTATTTGCTCACATAATCCATATCACATCATCAATCAAATATAGGCCTAGGACAAGAATCCTGGTCTTCTGTCTAATAGCCAAGATTGCCTCTTCACTAGAGCTTTCTCTGCTCTATGGGTATTATACCTCACCCTGCTATGAAGGACAGTGCTTTTGCGTTGGAAAAGACAAGTGCAATGTTGAACATCATCATGAATGATAAAAGAAGCAGGAAAAAAACTAGAGCCCTATTTTATATGGAAAACTGTGGTGCATTCCCTCAGAGCCATCACATACTTTGAGTTTCTGAATCATAGGAATGCTATAATGAAATGGGAGGTAGGGAGGGCAAGGAAAAGGATGAATATGACGTTGGGGCTATTATGACACTTCACTCTGAAAAAATGAAGGCTAATAAACTTATGAAAGATAGTGTCAAGGTGGTCCCAGTTTTGTATACCGATCCCCAAATTAGAAGATGTGTCACACAACTTTAGGGAGCACAGTTAATGTAGCAGTCTGTAAAGTGTGTCCCTGGGCTTGTGGACCATGATATGAACATGAGGGATTTGAAATATGATCATGGCTGTTTTAAGATAAATTGAAAGAGATACCTGTTCACTTGTTAAATGATAAATATGTGGAACTCCAACTTCCACAACTAGCATTATATATAAGCAATTTTGATAAATTTGCTATAACAAAGCCAAAACCTACTGCTCAAAAAAAGGACAAGGTCAGATAGGACAGCTCTTAGCAATATTGCTGTTGGCATCCAAATGCTAAATTGGCTTGACCATGGATCAAGCCCAGGATAGAAAAAGATCCAGATTTCTGTGAAATAAAGTTGGAGAGGCAAAGCTGATTAATATGAATAAGTTGAATTGTGGAGAACTTGGAAGTCAGACAGGGCACCATTCTGACAAGAAAAGAAATGAAGGTCCACTAAAGATTTTTGAAAGTGACATGATAAATATGAGTGGTTAAGACATTTTATGTGGGAAAACTAAGCCTGAGTTTCCTGGCATTGGTAAAATGATTATAATATTAGAACCTATCTACCGATGGGGTGTTGTAAAGATTAAATGAGATCATGAATGAGCAATGACTGCTCTTAGGCCTTTCTTCTGCCAGTATCCTTTCATTCTATGCAACTGGATGGAATGTAGCTAGACAATTACCATACTGCCAGGACAAAAAAATTAGGGTGTACTCTGATAAGTAATTTTTGTTCCACTTCAGCATTCTAAAAATGTACTTTTCATGATACAAATGGGAATATATGGGATATTTCAGTGATGTAGGGGGACAGCAGGACATAATATTTGAAATAGACTAGGTTTGTCCTAAAGAAAATCCATAAAGTGTAAGTGCATTATTTAGAGAGAGGGAGGCAGTATAGTGTGGAAAGAGCAGTGATGTAGCACCAGATTTTTGTTTCAGATCNTGAGAAGAAAGTAAATTCCTTGGCATCAGGATGTAAAGTTCTAAATATATCCGTTCCTGACAGTTTTCTAAAACTCATCAGGGACTCAAGTAGGGAGTGAAAGAGAAGGATAAATCAAAAATGGCCATAATGGGGACGCCTTGATGGTTTAGTCAGTTAAGCGTCAGGTCAGGTCATGATCTCACAGTTCTTGAGTTAGAGCCTCATCTAGGGCTCTGCACCGACAGCACAGAACCTGCTTTGGGTTCTCTGTCCTCTCCTCTCTCTGCTCATCCCCCACTCATTCTCATTCTCATTCTCTCTCTCTCGCTCCTGTCTGTCTCTCTCAAAACAAACATTTTTAAAAATTACCATGATTAGACAAGGCAATTGAGAGAGTAAAAGAAGTCTGTTTGGGGGTGCTTTTATGGGAAAGGGGGAACTCTACAGTAGGTAGCTGGTAGGTATGACTGCAGCATGGTTGCAAGTCTACAACTAGAGATTTGGGAGGTATTGGGGTACAGCTCTGGTTGCAGCCACAAAAAATCAGCCTGACTTCCAGCTAGAATATAGAAAGGTGCAGCAACTCAAGACTCCAACTGTAATAACTTAAAAAAATCTAGAGAAAACATTTTTTAAGACATTGTAAAGACAGCAGAGAGCTTTAGAAGCAATGAGGACTACTAGATTGATTAAAATTCTAGGAGGGTGTGGAGCCCTTCCAAAGTGAGCTGAAGGTCACAAGCCATTTTTTTCCCTGGAGCCATTTGCCGACTCTGGCTGTGGATTGAGGATTGTGCTTGACCCTTGCAGAGAAACTATCCTGGGGGGAAGAGAAACTGGCAAGTCTTTTATTAGTCAAACACGAATGGCACAACAGACTAGAAATTTTAGTTTTTACACTCTTGGCATATAGTTAAAAAAGAAAACTGGGTATGCGAAGAAGCATGAAAATGTGTTTTTAGATAAATTGAGGTAGGCAAAGGATGGCTGTGTGAATTCGTTCCGACATCCTTGATCTCACTCAGGTAGGAAATGACTTCATGTATTGAGAGTAGGGACGATAATAGTTGGGTGAAATGCAACCTTGGGGGCAAAGTCATTCACTGGAAATTAAATAAGAAATAGAATTGTATTGTTGGGGAACAAATCAAACAAGGCAGAAGCAGGAGTGAAGCAATTCGAGAGTAGAGGTGAGGCATGGTGGAGTGTTCCGCACTGGCTGATATTATAAAGATCATTATGCCGTTACTGCTTTATAACATAAGAATGGATTAGTAATAGATTAAAACTTTTCTTTGCTTTCAAATGCATTCAGCTGATCTCAGTCTTAGAATCACATGGCCATCTTAAAATTTGCTCATGCTATGGTGTTTTATAAGTGTCAGAAATCTGAAAAAGACCCCTCCTTTAACAACCCGGCAAGCAACCTCAGTTCCCATGAGGGAATCCCAGCTCCTATTTATAAAACTAGTGTAAGGTTACACTGCCTTAGTTAGAATGCTTCCTCAGTAAGGGAGTTTCTGCCAGTGATTAGCCAGATGTTCCTACTTCTTTCCCTTGGCTCCTGTTTCCTTTAGAAAGTCCCAGGTGTCTTTGGCCCATGGAATATTCTGTGAATTCTATTTCACTGCAATCAAAAGAAGTCTACCCATTTTGCTAACTTGTCTCAAACTTTCTTGCTGGCTTCTCATACTCTAGGTGAGCAATTTAAACTAGAAGCTAATTTTTCCTTTAACAACCACTATTTTTACAGTTTGTTTTCTAATGGACATTCTTTTTAAGTTACAGAAATCTCAGTTTTTACTAGAAATCGGTCTCAATAACCACTGGAATTTCTTCTGTAACACAGAATCTTAAAACTTTGAAACTTAAAAGTTGAAAGAAAACTTAAAAGTTTTTCAACAGAAGTACTTGCACTTCTTCAACCCTTTTCAAGTGACAGCACACAAAGAAATAAATGGAATGTCCACACTGAGGTAAACTGTAGGGTCCTGGGGGGCTTTTATGGAGCTTATACAAAAATTCAGCATATTTTTACCATATTACTATAATAAAAAAGTAAAATACAAAGTAACAATAAAGATATAACTTTTAATTTGAATAAAACTCCCAGATAAACATTTTAAAACTTTATAGAGAAGTCAAGCTCACTTTCTCATCATGAGTTTGCTTTATATCAAGCTTTGTGTTGAAATGAATACATGAGGTTCCTGACAAATATCTTTTAATGATGTTTTCTTCAAATTCTTATAGTTAACATCAGTGGGAAAGTTTGCCTCATATATGGCTCTTAGCAAATAGTAGAAGGCAAGGGTATTTATTGATTTTTCTGAAGCTGACAGAAATGCCTTTCTCACTCTTAACCAGAACCTAGATCATTTAATTTCTTCTTTCTTTCATTGAACTTCTCGTGATAAGGTGAATAGATTTCTAATGCACTTGAACTTTTTCATATCATGTATCTCCAAATAATGTGACACTTAACAGATGTTTTGCTGCTAGTCTCTTTAGGATTGAAGCTAGAATATCAGTATCACGTAACCTCACATTTCCTTTCAATCTGCAAGCATTGTTAGGATACTTATTTTCAGACATTCCTTGAGATTTTGATTAAATTCATTCTGGCGCTCAAAAATGTCAAGCAAGCCAATTTTCTGAAGACAATAATCTTTCTTCAACAACTCTGCAATAAAGATCATTGACTTTTTTCCCCCTAGTTTTTCGTTTAGCTCCTAATCTCCAGAGAAAAAGCTTTTACTTTGATAGGTATCTTGGTAGGAAACAGCAGACGGTTTCTTCACATAAGCTGAAAACGGACGGCTTGGATTTTATTAGTAACATCTTCTAATGTGGAATTCACATTTATAGGGGAACTACAGACAAGAGCTCATTGTGAACAAAACAATGTCTTACTTGCATCCCAGGCACGGAGAACATGAAGAGCAGATACAGTGTAAAGCCTTCCCACGTTCTTGTCATCACAGATTTCCCACCGGTGCAGGAACGGCTGTGCTTCCATAATCTAGAACATCTGATTTGTTTTAAAGGACTTAGTTACTACTCCATATACATCTTCCTGAGCAGTTTGTTTTGGTACTTTGTGGCAAAACAATATTCTTCCAAGCATTCCTCTCCAGGCATTCTAACTAGTGCTATTAACTAAATAACAGTGACTTAACATCTGCAGATTCACCACTCTGCAAAGAAACGCTTTGACTCATCAGTCTTGCATAGAATGTCATCAATGCATCTTCTGATAGTATTATTCCAGAATAGCACTTACAATCTTTCTTTGGCTTCGTTTGGTCCCAAACATGTGGTCATTTCCCAGATAGGGAAACTGTCTGTTAAGGCCCTGGCAAAATTTGTCTGACACCATTTTCTTCACTTGATAACTTTTCCATGAAAATAAGATACTTAGAAAGACAAAGAAAAAAATTATCAGGGCAAAATAAATCTAAATGTTAAATAATCCTAAAAATAATAGATATTAGGGCTCCTGAGTGGGTCGCTTGCACATCAGACTCTCGATTGCAGCCCTTATCATGATCCCAGGGTCATGGGATCCACTCACATGTTGGGCCCTGCACTGTGTGGAGCCTGCTTAAGGGTCTCTCTCTCTCCCCCCCTCCTCTCCCCTGCTTATGCTCTCTCTCTCTCTAAAAAAAACCCCAACAATAGTAATAGATATTAATAAAAATGAGTATTACTTAATTTTAAATTATACTTTATGGTAGGAAAATAAATAATATATTTAAAGTATTAAGGAGACTACAAGCCTTTTGACCATAATATATCAATTTGCAAAGAAAATAAGGTCCATTTTCATATAAGTATTTTTAAATAAATCAAAATCTTTAAAAAATGAGCATTTGGTCAGTAAAGTGGGAATTTTAAAAATGCTATTATTTAATAATCAAAGTGTTATATTTCTAAAGATATAAACAACTACTTATAAGTAAATGGAGTTAAATATTTTGAAAAATATTTTTCATAAGATATTAAAAAGCTTCAAACCCCTTAACTAAACCAATTATTTTCTATTATTATTTGTTTAGAAACACTGTTTTTTATTTCTATAAACACATGTCATTATAAAATTTCATTATCAGATTTTGAATATTTTATACCAAAATCCAAGAATAAATAAGTATACAAATCAAGTCACGATTTCAAAAAATGAGTAAGTGATGATGATAATGATGAAGCATATGTGCCTTCTTTATTGGGAAAAATGTGAAAATTAAGAGCAAATTAAATCAAAGTTAGAACTAAGTATTTGAAATGTATGTACAAATGATTATCACTAATAATACATACATTATAATTAAGCATATTCATCAGACTTATGGAGATGGTTCTAACATGATGGTTAAAAGGGGAAACTCTGTATAGTTGTCACCTCTGGCAGGTGCTATGCATAAAACCTGAAGCACAAAGACAATAATTACTGGAATATGGAAGTTTACTGACTGAGCCAAACAGGATCCACATATAATTTCAACTGTTATAAGTAGGTGAATGGTTGTAAAATGGTTGTAAATTTTGTGTCACTATAAAAAGTTTACAACCATCAATCTCTCCTGGAGATAACTGTAACCCATTCTGGTGTGGCCACTTGTGGAAAGCTCAGCTATAGAGATCTGTAGAAGGTAGAGGGGGATGAAATGATAAAATGTGTATTACAATATTACTTGATGATTCTTTAGTGTTCTAGGAAGGCTTATGGCATACTAGGCACAAAATGAAACTTAGGGGTGTGTAGAGTTTGAACAGATGGAAAAGAAGAGAGCACTTCAAGTAAGCCAGCCAGAATTAGCAAAATACTGCAGGAAATAGAAAAGCAAGATAGATTTCTATTAACAATGGATGGACAAGTGCTAAGCTTCACATATATAATATCTTGGAAATATGCCAGAGTAGACTACATGTTGGAAATTTGTGTTGGTAAACAGTATCAGAAAAATTCTAGTTTAAAATTGTGTATAAATCACTGAGAACCTTGAAAGTCAGGATATGATTGCCATATAGCGAGCAGGGCTCTCTTATTAACAGCAGCATAGAATATAGATGTGGACACACTGGACACACAGAATAGACCAGGGAATGACCTGAGACAGAGATACCAGTTAGAAGCTGCACAGTAGGTGGTGAGGGGCTGAGCCAGAATAAAAGGAGTAGAAATAGAGAGGAAGGGATGGTTTGGAGACATATTTCAAAGGAAATATCAATGGGATTTAGTGAGAGTCAACAGAGTGAAGAGAATGGATGGCCCCAGGGCTTGGAGGCCAAGAGAAAATTGGGGCATGATGTTCAGAAACAAACTTGGGAAGGGGACTTAGTTGGCAGATGGAGAGTGAGTTTTAATGGAGGTATGTCCTGGGGACAGTAGGAAGTGAGCAACATAAGCACAGGTGAGAGATCAGGGATGGACAAACAAGATGGAGCCATGAGAAGATGTGAGCTTTCCAAGAAGAGTGACAGAAAGACAGGAGCTCAGAATGCTGAAGACTTGTGTTTTGGGAAGATTGCAAACTCGTTTATCGTGAGGAAAGAGGAAAAAAGTTACAATGGCAGAGGAGGAGTGCAGAGAAAAAGAAAAAAACAAGAATGGTATATGCCATCAAAGGGAAACTTCAAGAAGGAAAGGACAGTCATGTTTAACAGGCACCTCCTACTTCAGGCTGTGTGTTCAAATCCTGCTTCTGTCACTTAAGAGCTACATGTCATTTCAGAGGTTTTATTTTTCCTTAGTTTCATCATCTGTGGAATAGTGATAATATAATCTACCTTATAGGGATATTTTGAGGATTAAGTGAGAAAATGTATATAGAATGCTTAACATAGTATCTGGCACAGACCAGAAGTTAATAGATGTAATTGATGACTTTTAAGGGGAAAATGGGGTGGTGAGAGCAGAAAGAATTGCAAGAGGTTAAAAAAGGAGTAAGCATTCAGAAAAGAGTGCAGGTATGGAGAACGTACTAGAGATTGGCCAAAAATGGAGAGAGATCTCAGAATGTTCTTAGAAGAGGCAGTGGGGTAAAGGCTTTGCTTAAATTTGCTCTGTAATGACCAAGGGTTATCATTCTCACTGTTCTCATAGAAGCCTGGTTAATTAGATTTGGACAATATTTTCATTTATATGACACCATTTTAACCTTTGGAATAGAAATCAAAAAATTGCACAACTAAAATATCCTGTCAAAATATATACAAATAGGCAAAAGGTACAGTTTCTTTGAAGGAACAGTATGGCACTGCCTCAGAAAGTAAAAAATAGAATTTCCATCTGATCCAGCAATCCCACTTCTGGGTATATACCCAAAAAAATTGAAAGGAGGGACTTGAACAGGTGTTTGTTTACCCAGTCCATAGCAGCATTATTCACAATAGCCAAAAGACAAAGACAACCCAAATGTTCAACAACAGGTTGAACACACACACTGGAATGTTAATACTCTACAACATGGATGAGCCTTGAGGACATTATGCTAAGTGAAATAAGTCAGATACAAAAGAACAAATATTGTATGATTCTACTTATGTGAAGTACCTAGAGTATTCAAATTCATAAAGAGAGAAAGCAGGATGGTGGTTGCCAGATGTTAAGGGGAGGGGGAAGTGGAGAATTATTGTGTAATGGGTACAGAATTTAAGTTTAGGAAGATGAAAAAGTCCTGGAGATGGCTGGTGGTGATGGTTGTGCAACAATGTGAATGAATTTAATGCCTCTGAACCACACACTCAAAAATGGTTACAATGGTAAATTTTGTTCTGTGTGCTTAACCACAATTTTATGTTTATATATATGTGTGTGTATATACATATATAATATATATTCAGACAATATGAGCAAAATAAGACACTGCCCTTTGCTAGATAAAATGGATTGAAAAGTTATCAGAAATAAACAATTTGTAATGGTAACTTTTAAATCATGAAATATTTCATACATAGAAAGTAAAATGCCTAACGTAAACACAGGCATAAAGCTAATGAAACAAAAATCTACACAGATACCTTTGAACTTAAAATGTAGAACGTCATTAATAGTGGTGGTATCCCTGTTGCATCTCCCAGATGACATTCCTCTCCTCCCCCAATAGAGGAAACTCAAATTTGGAATTTGTGTTTATCATCCCTGGCTATATTATGAAATATGCATGTAACCCTAAACAATATATTTCCTTTCCCTCTAGCATTCACCCCTGGTGGTATCTGTAGCATGCTCACTGGGAACTATGCTATCTTCTCAATGAATTGAAGCTTTTAGCATTTTGAGCTGACCCTCCTTATTCCTAATAATGCGTTTTGCCTTTAAGTTTCCTGTCGGTTATTAACATGTCTATATCATCTTTCTTTTGGTTTTATTCGCCTATTTATCCATAGCCCGTTCACCTTCAGTTGTTCTGAGTCCTTATGTGTTTTCAGATGTGCCTCAAGTTGGATTTTTGAAAAATCTGGTCTGATAATTTCTGTAATTTAATGGCCACACTTAAGACCATTTCTTTTTGTTGTGATTACGGGTATACTGTATATGGATTCCTTTCTATCACGCTGTTTATCCATTTTTTCCTATGCTTTCCTTACTCTTTTCTTGCCTTCTTGTGGGTTGATTAAGATGTTTTGTTGCTATTGTTTTTAATTCCTTTTCTCCTTTCTACAAGTTTGGTATTTATATTATTTTCATAGTAATTACTCTTGAAATTTTGCTATGCATACTTGACTTTTTAGAAAGTCTAAAATTAATCAGATCTTTGTACTCTTCCAAATAAAAGAACATACGGTGAATGATAATGGAGTACTACTAACCTGGGGCCACTTTAGTTTCTTGTCTTGGGATTTCCCAATGAGGTCAGTGGTATAAATCAACAGCTAAGACCTAGTTAATGGCAACAAACTGGTGGGAGACGATCTTGCCACCAACAAGAAGCAATGATGGAGACACATTCTCAGTTTCCCCCTGCCAGCCGGCAGATATTTCCACTGTTTACGCTGAGGGTGTGTGCAACTTTGTTTCAGGTTTGTGGGGTGAGAGTAAGAGAGTCCTTCAGTTCAGTTCACTTTTTGTGGGCCTAAGACTGGATTTGTTTGCAACTTGCCAGGTCATTTGTCTGCAAGTTTCAAGTTTGGGGCACCTACATTTGCATCTTACCTTCTTCATTTGCTTACCGGTTTGGTTTCTGCTTTACTCATTTTATTTGGCCCTTTAGGATATCGCTCGCTTTCTTCCATGTTCAGAAGGCAATCTGAACGGTGTTGGCTGGGGTTTGCCTAACGTGTATGTGTTCTGAAGATGGGGGGAGCTTTATGTTTTGTTTTTTTAAAGTTTTATTTAAGTAATCTCTACACTCAACATGGGGCGTGAACTCACTGCCCCAAGGTCATAAGTGGCAAGTTTCTCCAACTGAGCCAGCCAGGCACCCAATGTGGCACTTTTTGATTATCTTGTGTCTTTTTCACTACTAACAGCAGACAAAACCTTTTAATCTGCTGTTTGTGTACCATCTATGGATAGTTATGTTTTGTTTCAATTTGTCCTGAAACTTTTTGAATGAAATGTACAGTTTTCTCTTTTACAATTAGAAAAGATAAATATATGCGGATGTAAGGAAAGATGTTCACAAGATGGCTGTTTAATGTTCATTTTTATTTGGAAATAACCTAATATCAAATAATAGAGGATTCGCAGAATAAATTTTGCCACAATTTATTCTGCCATAAGAGTTGTGTGTGTGTGACATGGAAGA
This sequence comes from Crocuta crocuta, assembly GCF_008692635.1. Taxonomy (NCBI): domain Eukaryota; kingdom Metazoa; phylum Chordata; class Mammalia; order Carnivora; family Hyaenidae; genus Crocuta; species Crocuta crocuta. Next base: position 2,486,681 of record NW_027530544.1, on the reverse strand, counting down.
TGTTCATGATATGCTGTTGTACATGGCCCCGTTTTTTATTTCTACAAACACATATATTTATATTGAAAACATTCTGGAAGGAGATGTCCAATATTTTGGGATGACATCGTTAGGGGATATTTTTGCTCACTTCTTGCTGATCTCTACGTTTCAAATGAAGAAGTATTGTGTGGTTTTTATGTAGAGGACATAATTACTTACAAGAACACAAAGCAGCGACTTGTAACCCATTTTCTAACTTTGGAGTTGTGTAGCAGTTGAATGCATATACCTTGTGGGGTAATGAACTCCCCAGTATGGAGAATTCAAACAGAAGCTGGGTGACCTCCGGTCCAGGATTCCTGTCATTTTATGATTCAAAGATTCCCAATTTATTTATCTTTCTCCTGCCATTAGGTCATCCAGTCAATGCCTCAGACAGATAAGCAAATATGCATCCCCCCGGAGCTGCCGGAATTGCTGAAGCAATTCACCAAAGCCGCCATTCGGACCCAGCCGCAGGATCTCATCCAGTGGGCGGCTGAGTACGTACCCCTTCTCACTCAGCCCCAGGTTCCCGGAGGAGGTGGAGGTGGGGCGTGGAGGAGGGGTGGTCGTCCGGAAAACTGAGGAGGGCGTCGCGGCTGCAGCCCGGGAATCAGGACTGGTTAGCAGAAGCTTTGGGATGTTCAGCTCTCGAAATGCTTGGATGCTTTAAAATCCGCAGAGAAATAAAACGCACCGGGCCGGGGTGGGTTGCCCTCCCCTAAGCGACCCAGACTGAACAAAAGGACTCCAGAGCAATCGGCCAAGGGTCCTGGGGCGAACAGCAGGAGTAGGGTCCCACAGCAAGAAGGCACACGCCNGCCCCGCCTGCAGGCCGGGTCTCGTCCCGGGCCGGGTCTCCGGTCTCACCACTAGAGAGCAGCAGCGCGCCTCGGCGAGCCAGGCGCCGCGGCCGCAGGCTGGGCGGCGCGCGCTCGGTCCCAGCTGCCTCACCTCTGCGGTTGCGCCGCCTTGACCGCCTACCTCCGCGGCCGTCCCGCCCCCTTCCTGTCCCAACCAGACGTTCAGTAGCTTGTCTTCGGGGGAATTATTTTCTTTAGTGTTCTTGGAGCTAATCTGTTCCCTCAACATGAAGACGTCCACACTGCACACTGCACTATGGAGAAACGAGGCCGAACGGGGTGCCGAGGGCGCGAGGAGCGCGGGCCCGGCGGGAAACCCTGTGCCCGTAGCTCAGGTGCCCGCGTTCGCCAGCGACCTCCGGCGGCTGCTGGCGGCCAGGAGCCCGCGCCGCGATCGCGCGCCGCTGGCCCCGCTTCAAACAGCTCTGCGCAGAAAGCCTCTCGGCTATGAAATTGCTTCTTAGACCAACATGCCCGCACGCAGCTCGGGGGCCAGGGGCTTGAGGCCGGGGTTGGGAGTTGGGTCCAGACCTCCTGGACCATTTTCAGGCTAGTTTTACTGCTTACTGGTGACCTCCTCAGCAGCGTTTCAGTGGGAACAGGGCGGCCAGAGAGGCTTGTTGAGCCTCGCCGGTGGCCATGAGGTGTGCTGAGCAGGTGGGGAGAAGGTGTGGGCGCCTTCGAGAAGGCGCACAGTGTCATCAGAGCGCAGCCTCACAGCCTCCGGGTCGGTGCACTCCCGCTGCTGGTTTGGGTCAGGACGAAGCTTTCACAGATGGAAGGAAAATAAGCCAGTGGTGCTCGTAAAAAGGAACATAATGGGGTTGCTTTGCTAGTTATGATCACTGTTTAGTTTTCCATTCTAAATTTTATATATTCTCTCACAGACTGAACTTTGGCATCAGAAGGCTAATTTATTTTGGCGGACTCAGACAGACTTCGTTTTATACCATACAATAGTTTAAAACCCCATTTTATTATGCTGCTGCTTTATAACAAGGAAAATGACATTTCTTGCGATTGTCCCTGACATTTATGGGAGAAAACATTCCACTGTTGTAGCCTGCTTGCTCCCATTTTGTATCGTGTGCTATAAATTTTTTAAATATCCGTGAAGAATCGGTTTGTAGTTTAACTGCAATGAAAAAGGAGAGCGGGACCTGAGAGCACTCTCCATCAATTCAGACCTGAAAAGCACTTATCAGATGGTTTTGTGTGACTTACAAACCCATGGCACTTTAGAAACCTCACAAAGTATTTCCAAGACAAAATATGTCTTAATTTTGTGCAAGAATTTCCCCACATACGTGCTCTCAGTGAAGAAATCACCTCCCAGACACCAGCAGGCTGTAAACTTGTCTCGTGGTATGTGTGACCACACAAATTGGTCATATAGGTGAATAACCCTGCAATTGTTCATTGCAAATGAAGCTAAATAACCCACAGGGTACTAAATCCGTGACTACAGCTTCATTTCCACATTCTCCACATAACTTGGCTAGAAAGTCTAAAGACATTTCCGCCAAGTGTCACTGTATCTGCACAGTCACTTCTGTCAAATGAGATGCCATGTTTCTGCCTCTCCCATTTATGCCACCCAAGTTTCTATAGTCCACTCCTGTTGTCACTGTGAAGCCACACCTACCCCAACACTGATCTGTCCATGGAAATTGCTCACACGCACTGTAACAGGTCTCCAGACAGCATTTCTTCTGCCCTCTCTGCTGCTGACTTCCGAGGGGTACGTGGAAGGTATTGGTTTAGTCCTTGTAGTTTTAGCTCTGCATTGATCTGTGGCATAGGGACAGGCAATAGTTCATCCCCATCACTGTATGGCCTGACCCTAAAATGGGCTTCTACAAAATGCCCTCTGCCTTCTTTTGAACTATCTGGATCTGGAAAAAAAATAGCAAAAATATTTATTCATGAAAACTAAAGCAGAGACAGGCAGAGGCATGTGATCCAGGGATAGTTAAAAATAAGGCTTTGAAGGAGACAGACCCTTCCAGACAAGTACTGGTGACCCATGTGTCAAGTGCTTATGTCCCTGCCCTGCTGCAGGCAGCCCTTTTTAGCTTAAGCCAATTTTGAAACAGGACTCAGCATTTTTTTCACATTGCACCAAAACAAAGTCTACTCCACAAAACTTCTATGACCAGGCAGATTTTATTGAAATTTTTGAGGGAAGGTAGAGAACAGTTTTACTTCACACATCCCACATAAGATGGTCTCGGCCCTTCTGCGGCTTGTCTTCTCACCTGAGCCTCCCTTAGTGCCCTTTTCTCCCTTTCCCCTGAAAGCCCAAGCCTCACCACCTCCAGCTGGAAACCTTTCCTGGCTCACTCCTAGAGCAGCTTCGTCTCCTCCTCTTTCTTGTACAAGTCACTTCAGTGCTCTTCCAACTTTTTTCCAAGATCACATATCCCTACCCACTACCTAATATCAACTTTAAGTATGTCAATAGCCATTTTACTAAAAATAAAGATTTTATGTTTGAAAGACAGTCCTCTAGGTACTAGGATTCTTCTTCCATAGAAAGAGGGGGATTTAAAATAACAGTGATCTTTTTCTCTCTCTCATATATATATATATATACACATACATATAGTGTATAATACATACATTAGTGTATATATACATACATATAGTGTATAATACATATAGTCTATGTACATTGTACATATGGGTATGTACATATTATATAATTATATTATATAATATATTACATATATAATTATATGTACTATAATAATATAAATGTACTATAATAATATAAAATATATATATTATATATAGGAGAAACAAATTACTGTTACATATTATATTACATTATATGCATATGTATTATATATCACATATACAATATGTTCTATAACATAGAACACACATATATCTCTTATTATATATGTGTGTGTGTATGTATATGTGTGTGTGCACACACATGTGTGTATGCAAAACACTTAGGAGGGATGACTGGGGAAAAAAACCCAGGCTCAATATGCTTCCGGGAATTCCATACCAAAATTTTTACTGATTATTCCTCATCCTTAGAGAGAAACAAACCTTTTTACTCCCTAAGTGTTCTTCATACCTTGAATGGAAAGTAACACATTCAGGCTTTTCCTGTACATTAATGAACAAAACAAAGTGTCTGGTGTATAGAAGCCCCTAACAAATGTTCTTTCTCCACCCCCTTCTCTCAAGAAAAGGAGGAGGGGATTCTCAAAGCAGCCAGAGGCCACTGGCGTATAGGATGTCCTCCCCACCCACCTAACTTTTTTTTCTTGTAGCTATTTTGGGGCTATGTCTCGTGGAGAGATCCCTCCAGTGAGAGAGCGGTCTGAGCGAGTGGCTTTGTCTAATTGGGCAGAGCTTACACCTGAGCTGTTAAAGATCTTGCATTCTCGGGTAAGGGCTGCACCACAGCATCAAGGGGGAAGGGTGGGCATGCTGACCCCAGGTGGGTGCAAACGAAAGCTCACCGTCCTCTGTCCAGTCAGCTGGCCATTCAGCATCATAACATTCACTAAATAATGCCTTGGAAGTAAATCTTCTCTTGGAGAAATAGGATTGATAATGAAATAGACTCAAACCTGAGTTATCAGTGGAGTCATCCCAGGTTTCCCGAAGCTGTCAGAATGTCCAGGGGCTCGATTCAATACTGATCCCTTCACCACAGAGGAAGACAGAAAGGGGAAAGCCCTGGCTTTCTTCACAGCCTCATAATTCTGGGAACTTCCCGGTGAATGGATGAGGAAGGTCTGACTTGACAAAGCTGCAGCTTGGCTGGTACCCAGGAAATAACGTTTAGCACCACCAAGCTCTGCTTTAAAACCCAGGACAGAGGATTGTGGTGATTCAGGACTGACAGCCAGCTATCTTTCTCCCAGAGGCTTAGCATTTCACTAGAATCAGAGGGCCAGGGAAGGTGCAGTAGTGCTTCATTGGGGCCTCTGTAGCCGTATTACATCGTTGGCCAACAACTGGCCATTTGTTCCCTTCCTCCTCTTTACCACCAAGTGCCTTATGCAACAGATGTGGCAGAGATCTGACATACCTGAGACCAAGTAATATTAGGCATCCAGACCCAGACCCCATGTTATTGGGAAAGCATGCGTGTTGCATGTGAAGTCTAGTGCAAAGAAGTCCATAGAACCTAGGAGCAAGAGACTTAACATCTAGGTTTTATTTCACTGCTGAGCAGTGGTCTCAGACAAGTCCTCTGCCCCTTGGTTTCATTTTCAGCCTGTCCTATCTGCCTTATAGGGACAAACTAGGGATAAAACAGCAACAATAAAAGCATCAGAAAAAATGAAAATGTAATATGAGTGTATTATTTCCCTATGATTTTCACATCTAGAGTTAAAATGATTGAATTATGCCTCAGCATGCTTTCCACTACACTGAACATTTCTCTACCCTGCACAGAGAACTGCCTGAGTTCTCCCCTGACCACCACCCACTACCAAACCCTTTGTTGTGTGCTGGGAGAACACGGGCATTGCTACCCATTGTCCCTCGGGGCATCCTCTCATCTTGTCCCTCACTCTCTGTCTTGTGTCCGTGCCCTGGCCTGCAGGTTGCTGGCAGACTGATAATCCATGCAGATGAGCTGGCCCAGATGTGGAAAGTGCTGAGTCTCCCAACAGATCTGTTTAACAGTGTAATGAACGTGGGTCGCTTCACGGAGGAGATTGAGTGGCTGAAGTTTTTAGCTCTTGCTTGCAGTTCTCTTGGAGTTGTAAGTGAGCTTTACTGCCTTTTGTTCCTTATGCGAAAGGCTCTGTCTGGGCCTGGAAGAGCAGGGCCTCTGCACACAAGGTCCGTCTCCTGGGCTGAGGAAGAGCATGCCTCTCTTGTCTATTTCTCCTCTCTGAGTTAAGTCTTGCCTCTACTCATCAGCCAGAAGCAGGGGCAAGGAGGAGAGAGGGGAAAACTGTCATCAGACCCTGGGGAGAGGTTACTAGAATGTGGCTTTTGGAATTATTTATGAATTTCAGTCATTGCACTTGGATTTATTTCCATCACCACTCCACTCATATCCTAAAGATAACCAAGAGCCAGCTGTAGATTTGCTTCTACTCGGGTTCCAGATACCTAGAAGATATACCAATAGATCCTTTTAAAAAGAGGTACAGCCTTATAAAAAAACTACTATTTGATAAGCGTAACTGTATATAAAAATCAAAGATGAGAGAGCAGGAAAGGAGATATGAAGCTATTTCCAGATCTATAGTCATGACATCATCATGGATGCAGAATGCTCATACAAATTCATGCCTCTTCCAAATTTGACTTGATTTACAATCAGAAAAGCAATGTTTCTGTTTTAAAGAAAAAGATACTGCACCCAGTATACTGCACCATATATATGGTTCATATATATATATGGCTCACATATATACAGATGTATATATATATTTAGGTATCATCTTACATATGGACTCACTCTTGTTAAACACTGTTATAATAGCTTAAATGAAAATGAATCAGGGGATGCCTGGGTGGCTTGGTCAGTTAAGCATCTGACTTTGGCTCAGGTCATGATCTCACACTTTGTGAGTTTGAGCCCTGCGTCGGGCTCTGTGCTAACAGCTCAGAACCTGGAGCCTGCTTCAGATTCTGTGTGTGTGTGTGTCTCTCTCTGCCCCTCCCCCACTCACACTCTGTCTCTCAAGAATGAATAAATGTTTAAAAATTAAAAAAAATTAATCAGAAACAGTTTTTAATAATCCCTGGAATACATGCAAGATTGAATGTTATTGATAAAATTATTGCCTCTGCCAAAGCCAAATAGTACACAGAGGTAGTTCGAATCAGTCAACAAATCTAAACACCATCTTATTCTTTGTTCTTGAATATGTTTGGGATATGTATCTGACACTTTCGTTTCTGAGAAAAGTTTCAACTTCTCCCATGGGTTTCCCCTGCAACTTTCATTATAATCAGTTCTTTAGAGACAAGGCGAGGAGAGGCCATTCGTGGTTTTTTTGGTCTTATTCTCCTATATAATTACATTATATAATAAATAAATTGCTCTCCTCCAAAGAGGAGAGGAAAATGCAGCCAGAGTAGATGTTCTGCCTGTCATCACAATCACACTTCTTTGGAATTAGCCCCCAAAGATTGGGGGAAATCCAGAAGAGAACATTAAAAATGGACACATTTTAGTAAATTCTCATAGGGTCACAAATGTATTCGCAGTACATGCAGAAATGTTTGGGGTGGGGAGAGGGGAACATACTTTATCTGTTCATTCTTTTTTTAATGTTTATTTATTTATTTTGAGAGAGAGAGAGAGAGAGAGAGCAGGGGGAGGGGCAGAGAGAGAATCCCAAGCAGGCCCCATACTGTCACCGCAGTCTCATGCAGGACTCCATCTCATGAACCAAGAGATCATGACCTAGGCTAAAATCAAGAGTTGGCTGCTTAACTGACTGAGCCACCCAGAGACTATAGTTAATTCTGATCTTCCTGATGTACCCTACCCACAAAGGATTGAGTAAGAAAATAAGTAGACTCGACCCAATGCAGAAGTTTTAGTCTGATGCAGTAACTGAAACAGCTTTGAGGTAAATGCCCAGTCTCTCAGATTTCTCCACACTACTTCACTCTTTAAGATGACAGCGGAGTGTGTAATAGGGAAAGGTTGACTTCAGAACTGCAAACCACTAAAGAAAGGGGTTCTCACATCCCTTGGTCCTTGGAAATTCATGGGAATAAATACTGTTTCTGTGGTCCTGGCTGCTTGCAGCCTGAGTCCTCAGCCTCTTCTCTCTCACAGCACAGTGCCCCTCCCCTCTGGGCCCACTGCCATTCTCGCTGGTGCTGAGGGCCTCTCTGAGCCACTTTCACGTTGCTCTATCTGCTCCCTGGCTCCAGTGGTCTACTTCATAGCCCCTCACCACCTTATGAGGTGTGTGAGTCCTTTCCTTGTCCACATACCTCACAGTAACCAAGAGTAAGTATGGAAAGCTAAATTCCATTGCTCCCTCTGCTTAGCTTTCAGTGTAGCTGCTTAGGTTTACTTTCCTATGTCTGCCTCCCAAACTGGGGAGGGGAAATCATGAGATGAATTGTATCTTTCTACCTCCTTCTAAAATGAGGAGCTTGAATTAGATGTTCCATGAAGTTCTTTCATCTCTAATGTTCTGTGGTTCTATTCCCCCTTCTCTGCTTCCACTGAGATACCCTCAGGCCTGGTTTTGGATAACAGGGGTTCCTTCAATACTGAGAGGTGCTGAGGTATCTGACTGTGCCTCTCCTCATCCCAAGATCATAGAACACCTAGAGGTGAAGTCAGCCTAAAGGGCTAATCTGTAAATAAAAAGGTGCCCTGTTAATCCAGGAATAGGCCTATTTTACCCATTTTTTCATGCTGGACTATAGCTAGGAACTTAAAAGTGGAGGTATGAGCCATCCATCTGGTGGAGGCTTTGGATTCTAGTTAAGTCACAAAGCCTTAGAGGCAAACCCAGGAATTTCCTCCTTCCTTTGTCAATTCACCAGCCAGCCATGACCTCGGTGCCGTTTAGAAAAACCACTTCCTCCCTACAGTCAATTGGCAGGCATTTTATTTTTATTTTTATTTTAATAGTTTATTGTTGAGTTGGTTTCCATATAACACCCAGTGCTCATCCTCACAAGTGCCCTCCTCCATGCCCATCACCTCCCTCCCCTCCCCTCCACCCCATCTGCCCTCAGTTTGTTCTCGGCATTCAAGAGTCTCTCATGGTTTGCCTCCCTCCCTTTCCCCCACTATTTTTCCCCTTCTTCTCCCTCATGGTTCTCTGTTAGCTTCCTCCTAATCCACCTATACGTGCAAACATATGGTATCTGTCCTTCTCTGCTTGACTTATTTCGCTCAGCATAACACCCTCAAGTCCCATCCATGTTGCTACACATGGAATTGGCAGGAATTTTAGATAGCAGGTACTTTCTTGAGCTCTCTGGGTCTACACTCATGATTCAAAAGACTGTGGCACACAGACTTGTATTCCTCTTCTCTCTCCGCACTCCCTCTGTCAGACTAGCATATATTACCTCCTGTTCTACTGGGACTGATTATAGAAAAGGAAGATTGTGTAATTGTGTTCATTGGAAGAAAGGACATATTTTGTTAGCAAATGATTCACTTTCTGAGTGTTTCACCTCTGGGTTTGAAAATGAGTCTGAGAAGATGCTTAAAAGCTCTCTTTTTATGAAGTAGATCCCCACCTGACCAAAAACTCTTGTGCAACAGAATGCAGATCCTTGTTTATGTTAGATTTATTTAAGTTTTCCAAAAAGCTCTTGTCCAGAGAATTCTTTATTTTTAAAAAAATTTTTAAATGTCTTTATTTTATTTTGAGAGACAGAGACAGAGAGCGAGCAGGGGAGGGGCAGAGAGAGGGAGACCCAGAACCCACGGACTGTGAGATCATGACCTGAGCCGAAGTCAGACACTTAACTGACTGAGCCACCCAGGTACCCCTTGTCCAGAGAATTCTTTACCCATTCATCCATGTAATAAACCTTATAAGGACATAGAACTTAAAGGTTTGTGTTTGAGTGATCAGAAAAATATGCTGGTTAGAGTAGAAAGCACCTGCATTAGCTTGTAGAGCTGCCACAACAAAGTACCTCATACCAGGGACTGGGCTTAAACACCAGGAATTTATTGTCTCACAGCCCTGGAGGCTAGAGGTCTGAGATCAAGGTGTCTGAGGCCACTCCCCTTGGCTTGTAAATGGCCCTTGCCTCCCTGTTTCTTCACACAGCTGTCCCTCTGGGTATGCATGTCTGATGTCTTTGTGTCCTAATCCCTTCTTATAAGGACAACAGTACTATTGGGGTAGGACCCGCTCTAATGACTTAATTTTCACTTAATCACCTCTTCAAAGGCCCTATCTCCAAATATAGTCACATTCTGAGGTCCTGGGGTTAGGGCTTCAACATATGAATTTTGGGTGAACACAGTTCAGCCCTTAACAGCATCCCCACCTGGATGAGCCTGCAGAAAGAGAACAGCAGAACAAAGGCAATAAAGGATTGTTTTAAGAGGGAGAGAGAATGAGCTCTGAATGGAGAGCATGGAGTTCGTTGCACACATGCTTGCGCATCTACCTCAAGACCGTGTCCTGCTGACCTTATGTCACACACATGCCCCTCCATCTCACTGACAGCCTCTTACCCAGCCTTTTGTCTGCCTGCCTCTCAGCCTCCTTCCTGGAAGTGCCTGGCACTCGGCCAAATACAGCGCTTCACAGGGTTTCCAGGTGAGGACTCCTGAGGTCTGCAAACCCAACATTTCTTTGACATAATGTGGTTTATCATTCTAAAATTCGGTGTATGATGATTCTATTTCATAAAATATCAATGTTTATAAATGCAGAGAAACAAAATGTAAATATTAAATCAATCAAAATTAATAATTAATGCAAAAAAGTTTAAATCACTTGTCATCAAGTAAAACTGTCCCTTTTAGGAAGATGGCCAAGTTTATTCAGCATCCTTATTTACCTTCTAACATACCCACTTACACCCTTCGGTAACACACACCAGTTAAAGAAGCATTAGAGAGGCTTCCATTATATCATTGGGAGGAATGGAACAGAACAGCTAACAGCAATTGCAAAGGAAGAACAGTGCTGGGCAGCCTTTGGGGAGATAGTTACAGCTGCCTTTTGCTTCACCCAGGCATACCCAGTTCAGCACTCCGGACTCATTTTTCACTGATCCACAAACTCCCTTAAAAGGTGTTTAAGGATAATCTGCACGTCATCTGTTTGGATAAACCACCAAGATATATGTGCTGACCTATGTTCGCTAATTCAGAACTAAACAATCCTTTCTTTGAATCGCTTCTTTCCTTTACCCCATAATTTTCCAACTTTTTCACTTGTGAAATTTATATAAAGAGTAGGTTTATTTAAAGACACAGGTGAGTAAAAAACCTCAGTTCTGAACATGATTTTTAAAAATCTTCAAGTTTCATTGTAAGGAGTGTTTGCTTCTATACCATAAACCTTCTGAAATCCATCATCTACTTAATTTTTCCCCAGCAACAACAGGATGATTGTTATGTCATATAAAATACTAGGTGTTTGGGGGCACCTGGGTGGCTCAGTCAGCTAAGTGCCTGACTCTTGATTATAGCTCGGGTCATGACCCCAGGGTTGTGGGATCGAGCCCTGTGTCAGGCATCGTGCTGAGTGTGGAGCCTGCTTGGGATTCTTGTCCTTCCTCTCCCTCTGTCCCTACCCTGCTTGTGTGTGCACACACATTCTCACTCTCTCTTAAAAAAGAGTGGGTGTTCTGATTAGATGGGTCTACATGTTTTAAAAGAAGGGGTTTTAATGTTCAGGGTCACTTTTCCTATATCTGGGACTCCTATCTTCCCAGGCACTCACCTTTTCCTCCCTCCTTGCCCCTACTGGGCATTCTTCCACGGACCGCTGGAGTATATAAACTAGACTAATTACCATAGCTCTGTAGAGGTAACATTGGAGAGCAATAAGAATAAGAAAGAATTTTAATTTTTTACAACATAAAAATTGTGACCGTATTCTGATTAAAGTAATAAATATCATAAAGTATCGAGCAGCTTATAACCTTTCCTTGAGAGTATCCCTCCAACAAAGAAGGGAAAGGAAAAAAAGACACCCAGAACATCAATAGTTTTTAGATCGAATTAAATGACATTTGGGGGTAAAACATTTCAAGCTTTTCAGAGTATTACATCATTCCCATTTCATTTTATGAGAGCAATATTTTTGTTTTCTTTCTGGTTTCTAAACTGATCTTAGGAATTTAATTTCGTTTGGAATAGTGACTTTCTTCCTCATTTTATCTTATGGCTTTATAGACCATTGCCAAAACTCTCAAGATAGTGTGCGAAGTGTTATCATCTGACCATGACAGTGGGCCTCCTCGGATCCCATTTAGCACCTTCCAGTTTCTCTACACATATATTGCCGAAGTGGATGGGGAGATCTCTGCCTCACATGTCAGCCGAATGCTGAACTACATTGAACAGGAAGTGTAAGTAAACTGTTCCACATCGGAGGGGAAAGAATACAAAATAAAGCAAACACAGCAGGCGGAGATATATGTAGTGAAGATAATGTAGTGAAGTTACTACATTACACTGCCCTCGAACAGAGAAATGTAAAGAACAAGAAATAAGGACCTGAAAGCAAAGGGGAAAGGCAGGGAAGAATGGCATAGGACAGTGATTCTGGTGAAGCGTTGGAAATGCTTCTTCTCAGGCTGCTGCCTGAAAATACCCCGTCACAAACTCAGGGGCAGGGCCCAGGCATCTGTGTCTTAGCAAGCCCCCCAGATGACTCTGGCTCAAGCTCAGGTTTGACAAGTCAGGGTAGCAGTGGAGGAGGAGGAGAAGGATGGCAAGAGGTCAGAGAAAAAGAGGGCAATAAGGGCAGGAGCCACAGCAGAATTCATTTGGAGTGAGAGAATTAATATCTTGTCTTTCTTAAGATGGATTGTTAAACGAACTAACCCCAGATATATATTTTTCCCCAAACAGAATTGGTCCTGATGGTTTAATCAAGGTCAATGACTTTACCCAAAACCCCAGGGTTCGGCTGGAGTAAAAGCACAGTTTTGGCAATTTTAAAGGAAGATACAGAGATGATCGCGCTTCAGAATGACTGAAACCATGCGCCATCCAAGGTCAATTTTCTTGTACAACTGGTACACACTAATAAACAATTAGGCAAACAAACAAAACCAGAAATGTGTGGAATGGAGATATAAAAGTGTTGGCACAAAACACCTATATTAACAGAAGGTTTGTATTCTTCCCATGTGGACACTGAATGAAAGTGGCTAACGAAGCATGGATAGAAAATGTATCTCAAGTCAAAGCCAGGCTGTCAGATTTTCAGAGGTAGAATGTTAACCAGAAACAGTTTTGATGTTTTGTGATTCGTAGGCATAACTTAGATGAGTATCTTTTACATGGTCAATCCACATTTTTACCAGTTTAGTTTTCCATTTGTTGGTATGATGCTCGTCATTCATTCATTTGCTCACTCCCCAACATTTACTGAGGTTACCTTTATGTGAAGAATAGGACTGCCAGACAAAATACAGGACACTCAGTTATGTTTGAATTTTGGATAAAAAATAATTTTTAGTATTTTTGTTTTGTTTCACTTTGTATTCTTGCTAAACCTGGCAACTCCACCTAGGAAGTATACAAATAAACCGTATCTTAATTCCACCCTTCAAGGAGCTCACTGTCTAACATGAAGACAAACATGAACTTAAATCATTTTAATGGAAGTCACCCTGAGATGTACTATAGCATGTTTCAGAAGTCAGTATTAAAGTGTCACTGTCAGCAGATTTTTCTGACATCATATACAGATAAAATGGGAGAATTGCCCTGCATGAGTTTAAGACCTCTGACAAGGTCACTAGAAGATTTTTCTTTCTTCCAGGAAGCAAATGAGATGAACAGGCTATAGGGTTGTTGTTCTTAAGGCCAGGTGTGCCAAGGTTGCCGGATTCCTTCTTTCTGTAATACTCTTCTCTCTTAAAAGTTGTTTTTGTGTGAGAATCAGGTTAGCATGCCTTTTCATATACACATATTTTTCTACTGAATTGGGGAGAAATGTGTCTATTTAGAATCTAAATAAGTAAAAGAAGATTATGAAGTGACGACACCGTAGGCCTTTTATTTTGGCCTAGAGTGAAATAATAAGGAGCTGAAACATACTCTCCCCACCATGGTCATCTGGCTGCACCTGCAGGGGTGGGCAGCAAGCAATTGTCCCTGCTGTCTGCCATCTTAGCCAAAGTGACCTATCATGTCTATCTGCTCCTGGACCTGAGGCTGCTGGGAAAGGCTGAAGCCCTGCAGGTGAGACCTCGCACCCTAATGAACTAGGATGAGGGTATGAGTGTGAAGTCCTCTAACCTGCCTCATTCTCTCCACTTCTCTTTTATTGTGACCAAAGGGTTCAAACAGGATCTTGCCTGGGAGTGAGTAGTGAAGGGGAATAGAAGGAATAGCCCCAATTTGAAAGGCCCTAAGGCAAGTTAAGGTCCTAAATGGAAGCAAAAGGGGGCTTTGCATGTTTGAGAAAATGGATTGAAATTAGAAACTAAACCTCAGGAGCCCTGAGCATAATCTGTCAAGAGTAAGGCAACTGGAACCCCACAGTGAATACTGGACCCAGATATGAAGTCACTGATGGTACTGTAGCCATCCACTGAAACTAAGCACAGCCGGCAGTGCCACTAGTTTTTCTTCTAAACTTGATGTCTGCCATTTTCCTCCTCTCCTGCCCTGGCTCACTGCGTTAATGCTTCCTCTAAGCCACTGATACCACTAAGCTTAGACAGCCTCTATAGCACATCTGCCAAATCAACCTACTTCAGCAGTCATCCCAAAGGTGAAAAACAGCTGGCCTCGACCTGTGCTGTGGTGTAGTAACAATATTATAAATACTCTATCAGTGATCATTGGAACATGTATTAAGCACTTACTATGTGCAGCCACTATGCACAACACTCTATATAAATTTTCTTTATGGCCTGACCTTGTAAAGTCAGTTTTGTCCTCCCCATTTTATAGATGAAGAAAGAGACTTAGAGAAATTAAGTTGTTCACTGACACTGGTGAGAAGGAATTTGAATCCAGGCCTGTCTGACTCCAACCTTATGCTGTCTTGTTTGCTCGGTGCCTTTTTACGTAGTCTCTCCCCAGAAACTGTCTCTGAGATAAGGATTTGAGTGCAAATAGTTTACTGGGAGGCGATTTCAGGAACAGTGGAGAGGGAGTACGAAGAGCAATATAGTGATGGAAAGAAAGCCAATAGTGTGTTATCAGGCCAGTTATCCCGAAAGCCCAGCTGTGCTGCAGGACGCTGGGAGACAGGGTGAAACACATCCTAGAACTATCCCAATCTGAGGGATGAGGAGGCTCTTCAACATCAGCTACCGCTGCTTCCTCACCCAGTTCTCCTCTGTCATTGACTGAGGGCTGTTTCCAGGGGCATTAACTTACTGGCATTTCCAGCTTGCCTGGCTTAAGGTCCAAGCTTGCTCCTTTTGCCGCAAAAAAAGAAAATGCTCACAGGTAGGAAGTCCTAGGTGAGCACGAGAAGCAGCTTTTGAAGGCATTTGCATGGGGTACCACCAACATCTGCTACAATACCTGACAGAGATTTTCATAAGATACTTTTTAGCATTTTAACTGCTATTGTTTCTCTCCTTGGCTCAGGCACAACTCCTTAGGGGCAGCAGGGCAATAAGTGACAGCGTGCTGTGTTAAAATCACACTTGACCCTCAAACCTGGCACGTTGTCCCAAACCAATGGTTTCTTCCTTGTGATGACATCGTTCCAAAGGGGCTTTCTTTGTCCTTGATGTCAACAGACCCCTGTCAGATACTTTCTATTAACCTTCCTATCATAGCCAGAAATAACTGAATCCTAGCATGACCTCAGTTAAGCTGTCAAACTGAGACCCCTGTAACATATGGTTTATATTTCTCCTTTAAAAAGAAAAACATTCAGGAAGCAATAAAATCAGGATTTTATAAAGAAAAAGAAGTGGGCTCTCTCTTTCCCAAATGAAGCTATTTTGATTAAAGTGAAGACTGCAGATACATTTAAAGCTTCAGTGGGAAATGCAAAGATTATGGCTCAATTCCATTTTCTCTGTGCTTCATGCCCTCTCTCTCCTTGACACTATTCAATCAGACACCTCGCCATCCCTAGTTAACCAACATCCAAGATCGCCAGTGCCCTACAATAGAAGGAGCTGGACACTCACATGTGGAAAGCTGGTTTTGAATTAGGTATGAATATGATTCTTAACCTAAAATCCTTGGAGAGGCTCCTGAATGTTTCTGATAACACTATATATATATATTAAGTGTGCACATTAGCATTTTTCTGGGGAAAAAATACAAAGCTTTTAGCAAATGCTCAAAATTGTACATGATCAAAAAAGGTTAAGAACCCTTGGGTAGAGATAATTCCAGAAGGCACTAAATGGTTGAGGAAAAGCAACAGGGTAGTCTCAGATCTTTCTAAGCAGAACCCAGCTCATACTTCCAACATTTAATTTAAAATCCAGCCCACAGCTTCTTACTTTTTGAATCTTGTATCCTGGCTATAAATCTTAACTGTGTTTCTAGATTTTCATATGTTTTGCAACTTTGGTTGTTTTCTATAAACTGAAATTGGGTTAACATGAACAGACACTTTCACACTTCAAAAGTGAGCCAATTGGAAAAGCCATTGATCCAATGTTTTAAATTAGAGCACTGTCAAGCAGAGTCACTAACCATGACACTAGAGGGACCTAAAGTTCCATAACAGGTTCAAAGGGCTGAGTCCTGAATAATCCTAATAACAGACCATCCAAATATATAAAGCAAAACTGACAGAATGAAAGGAGAAATAAACAGCCAAATAATAATAGTTGGAGACATGAATACCCCAATTTCAATAATGGATACAACAACTAGACAGAAGATAAGGAAATACAGGACTTAAGCAACACAACAAACCAAATAAATCTAACAGACATATATCAAGCATTCTATCCAACAGCCTACACATTCTTTTCAAATGCACATGGGACATTTTCTGAATAGACCAGATGTTAGGTCACAAACTAGGTCTCAATAGATTTAAAAACACAGGTTATCATACAAAGTCTCTTCTCCAACTACAACAGGATGAAGTTAGATATCAGAAATAAAACTGGGAAGGTCACAAATTTGTGGAAATTAAACAACATACTCCTAACCAACGGATCAAAAAAGAAATCACAAGAGAAATTAGAAAGCACTTAGAGATTGATGAAAACAAAAACAGAACATGGCAAAACTTATGAGACACAGTGAAAGTAGTGCTAAGGGAAAAATTTATAAACGCTTACATTAAAAACAAGAAAGATCACAAATCAGCTACCTAACTTTACAACTGAAGGAGCTAAGAAACAACAACAAAAACTGAACCTGAAGCTGGCTGAAAGAACAATGATTAGAGCAGAGATAAATAAAATAGAGAATAGAAAAATATTAGGGAAATCCATGAAACCAAAAGTTGATTTTTCAAAAGATCAACAGTTGACAAAACTTTAGCTAGATGGACTAAGAAAAAAAGAGAAAGTCTGAAATTACTAAAACCAGAAATGACAGTAGGGACATTACTACTGATTGTACAGAAATAAAAATATTATTAGAGTACTATGAACATATTGAATAACCTACATGAAATGGGACAAATTCCCAGAAATCAAACCTATCAAGACTAAATTATGAAGAAATTGATATTCTGATTAGATCTGTAATAAAGAGATTGACTCCTCAATCAAACATCTCCTGACAAGGGCGCCTGGGTGGCTTGGTTGATTGAGTAGCTGACTTCAGATCAGGTCATGATCTCACGGTCTGTGAGTTTGAGCCCTGCGTGGGGCTCTGTGCTGACAGCTCTGAACCTGGAGCCTGCTTTCGATTCTGTGTCTCCCTTCTCTCTGCCCCTCCCCTGTTTGCTCTCTGTCTCTTTCTCTCTCTCAAAAATAATAAACATTTAAAAAAGCTTTTTAAAAATCTTCTGGCGAAGAAAAGTCCTGGGCCTGAGGGCTTCCATGGTGAATATTACCAAAACCTTAAAGAGGAATTAATATTAACCAT
Source organism: Crocuta crocuta (assembly GCF_008692635.1). Taxonomy (NCBI): domain Eukaryota; kingdom Metazoa; phylum Chordata; class Mammalia; order Carnivora; family Hyaenidae; genus Crocuta; species Crocuta crocuta. The sequence continues at coordinate 2,469,134 of NW_027530544.1, read as the reverse complement.
TCTTAAACTTTTCCAAAAAATTGAAGAGGAGGAAACCCTTCATAACACATTTAATAAAACCAGCATTATTCTCATATCAAAGCCAAAGACACCACAAGAAAAGAAAACTACAGCTCAATATCCCTTATGAATATTGATGTAAAAACCCTCAACAAAATACTTGCAAGCTGATTTCATCACTATATTAAAAGTATTATACACCATAATCAAGTGGGATTTATTCCTGGGATGCAAGGATGGCTCAACACATGAAAAGCAATCAATATAATATACCACATTAATAGAATGGAGGGGGGAAACACACATGATCATCTCAACTGATGCTGAAAAGCACTTGACAAAACAACATCCTCTTATGATGAATACATTCAACAAAATAGAAATAGAAGGAAACTACTTCAACATAATAAAATCCATATATGAAAACCTCACAGTGAACATCATATTCAATGGTAAGACTGAAAGCTTTTTCTCTAAGATTAAGAACATGACGAGAATGCCCATTTTCACCATTTCTATTCAACATAGTACTGGAAGTTCAAGCTAGAGCAATTAAGCAAGAAAAAGAAATAAAACAATCCAAATTGGGAAGGAAGAAGTAAAATAATGTTTGTCCAGAGAGTATGTAATCTTATATGTAAAACACTCTAAAGTTTCCACCAAAAACCTATTAGAACTAATAAATGAATTCAAGAAAGTAACAGAATACAAAGTCAGCACATGAAAATTGATTGCACTTTTGTACAACTAATGAACAGTCTGAAAAGGAAATTAAGACAACAATTACATTTACATTAGTCTTCAGAAAAGAATAAGACATCCAGGAATTAACTTAATCAGGGAGGTGAAAGTCTTGTACAATAAAAACTTCAAAATGATGCTCAAAGGAATTAAAAACATAAATAAATGCAAACACATCCCATGTTCATGGATTGAAATACTTAATATTGTTAAGATGTCAATATTACCCAAAGAGATTTACAGCTTAATCCCTATCACAATCCCAGTGACAGTTTTTGCAGACATAAAAAAAAAAAAAAACTCTTCCTAAAATTCATATGGAATCTCAAGGGACCTTGAATAACCAATACAATCTTGAAACAGAGCAAAAAGCTGGAGGATTCACACTTCCTTATTTCAAACTTGCTTTCAAACCTTATTTCAAAGCAACTGTAATAAAAACAGTGTTGTACTGGGATAATACATATACAAATGACCAATAATCATGAGAAAAGATGTTCAACATTACTAATCATTATGGAAATGCAAATCAAAATTACAATGAAATACTTCCTCACACTCACTAGGATGAGGTTTGGCTACTACCAAAACCAAAAAAAGAACAACAAAATAAATGGAAAATAAGTGCTGGGGAGAAATTGGAACCCTTATCACTGTTGGTGGGAATATAAAATGGTACATCCATGTGGAAAACAGTATGGTAGTTCCTCAAAAAATTAAAAATAAAATTACCATATGATGCAGCAATTCTGAATATTTCAAAATTGAAATCAGGGTCCAGCAGAGATATTGGTACAACCATGGTCAGAGCAACAATATTTATGATAGCTAAAATGTGGAAGCAACCAAGGGTCCATCAAGAGATAAGTAAACAAAATGTGTTATATACACACAATGAAATATTACTTAATCTTAAAAAGGAAGGGACTTTTAACAGATGTTATAACATGGACAAACTTTTAAAGATAAGTGAAATAAGCCAGTTACAAAAGGATAAATATTGTGTAATCTTGTTTATATGAGGTACTTAGTCAAAATCATAGAGACAGAAAGTACAATGGTGGTTTCCAGGGGCTTTTGGGGAGAGTGGAATGGGGAGTTGCTTAATGGGGATAGAATATCACTTTCACAAGATGAAAACAGTTCTGGAGCTAATGGTGGTGATGGTTGTACAACATTATGAATGTATTCAGTACCACTGAATTGTGCACTGAAAAATGGTTAAGATGGTATATATATTTTTTTATCATTTCTTTTTTTTTTTACAAATAGTTTATTGTCAAATTAGTTTCCACATAACACTCAGTGCTCATCCCCAAAGTGCCCTCCTCCATGCCCATCCCCCCCTCCCACCCACATCCATCAGTCCTCAGTTTTTGTCAGCATTCAAGAGTCTCTCATGGTTTGCCTCGCTCCCTTTCCCCCACCATTTCCGCCCTTCTTCTCCCCCTTGTTCCTCCGTCAAGTTCCTCCTAATCCTCCTATACATGCAAACATATGATATTTGTCCTTCTCTGCCTGACTTATTTCGCTCAGCATAACACCCTCAAGGTCCATCCATGTTGCTACACATGGCCAGATTTCACTGTTTCTCATTGCCATGTAGTATTCCATGGTATAGATAAACCACATAAGATGGTATATTTTATGTTTTGTGTAATTTGCCACAATAAAACATTTTTGAGAAAATAAAAACAAAAAACCCTGGAAGCGACTACCTCAAAAATTTAAAAGAGGGGGGAAAAAAGAAAAACTAAAAAAAAAACCCAGATAAACAAAAAGGAGGGGAGAAGCATAAAATTCCAAACAGTAGAAAACTGGTACACTAGGCAGCCATTTTGTAATTGTAAATTACTGAGAAGCGATGTTGATGACATATTAAAACATTCACATTACAGCAATATGCATCATATCCTATTGTAATATATATATATATATAAATATATACACAGTTGGGAAAAGTCTAGAAGGGAATGCACCAAACTGCTAAAAGCAGTACTCTCTGGGATTATGGGTGATTTTAACTTCTTATCTATATTTTCAAAAATAATCATGTATTAAGAAAAATAAACCTAAGTTTCTAAAAATCAAGTCAATTTAAGGAAAAAAACCTGTAATCTCAAGTAAATGTGTTAAACACTTATAGAAGGATGAAGATGGGAGAGGTTTTCAAGTCTAATTCAATACAAAGCTAAATTTATTAAATGCCCAGTTTCCCAAAATCAATATGACTTTAGTTTCTGAGTTTTTATTTTAATTGTAATTAAGATTTTCAAAACCTAGCTCTTCTTCCTATTAAAAAATGTGATTAGTTGGCTTATTTAATTTTTCCCCAATGCGATTTAAAACATGAACCCAAACTCAATGTCTTTAACACCAAAGACTAATTCCCATTAAAAATCATGAAGCATGCTAAATAATGTAAGAATACTGAATCATTCTTCATTAACAGTAATTACCTCGAATGAAGAGTAAACAGCTATGCATTGAAATAAAACAAGATCCCAACTAATGAGAACCATTCTGAGATCAAGGGCCACAGTGAATAATTTTGAAATTGCCATCAGATAGACAAAGATAACCAGACCAAGGATTGATTTTTATTGACTATCAAAACCAAAATCATTCAAAATGGCACAGAGAACACCGAGCCAAGCCAATTCCTTTTGAAGTCTATCGGTCCTCTCCCTCGCGAATCCTTATCTCCTCTTCTCCCAGGTCATTCAGGCTAGCGNTCCCCCGCCTGGCAGGCAGGGCCCAGCCCCGCTCCGCCCGGCTCCGCCCCGCGGGCCTGCAGGCGTCCGTAGACTTCTCCCACCGACTTCATGCGACACGAGCCGGGCGCCGGGAGGGGTCTATCGCGCAAGCCCAGAATGCTGCGCTGGGAGTACTTGAGAGGCCTCCGCAGCACTCACGAAACTATGAGGCGCGGCTTTCGGCGGGCTCCTTGCCGGAAGCGGAAGCTCGGGGGGCGGGCCAAGGGGAGTCGGGAGTTCACGGCGGTTAATTTCTTTTTATCGTTTGGCCGTACGTTCCTCCGTCTGGGCTTCTCTGAGGCTGCGAGAGATGGTCAGGTCCGGATCTCGATCGGGCCAGGTGAGGGGTGCGGACCTGAAGCGTCCACTACGGGGGTGTAGAAGGACTCGAAGGGGCAAGGGCCAGGAGAAGTGCAAAACTCAGAAAAAAATAAAAGCAAAGACAGTGCGGCGGGCGGCGTTAGAAATGCTGAGTGAGGGCAGTTGGGGGGGACACACCCAGTCTTAACATCCTAACACAGCCGTACTGTATATAGATGTATGTTCTGTTTTAATCGTAGTCCTCCAGAGCGCTGGCTTTGGTGTAGGGCGCGGAGTTCGAGGCCAGCCTCCTCTCTGGGTAGGGTGACTTAACCTCTCCAAGGCTCAGTATATTGTTGCATCAAATCTAGGTTCTTGGCTATTCCACCAAGTGCTGCTATTTTCTGGTCTTCCGTCACAATTGCTGATATTTTACTACTACTTGTAAAAACTCAAGTCTCCCAGTTAGTGCCCCCACCAACAGCCTTATTCTTTCCAAAAGCACGCCCCTCGTTGTAAATGAATGATTTACTTTTCTGCTTAAAAATCGGCACGAACTCTTCTTTTTCAAGGTAAAATTTCAGTTCTTTGGCTTGCAAACACCGATTTTTTTGGATCCCCCGAGTGCATGCCTTACCAGACCTGCCCGCACTCCGAGTGTATCCAACCCTGTTCACCTGTTTGTTCTGCAGTGTCGTGGACGCCCCGTGCCCTCTCGTGCTTCCATGCCTTTGCACTTTGCTTTCTGTCCTGCCTGGAAGTCACTCTACCTCCACTTTCTATCTTTTCCGTCAGCTCAAGAGCCTTCCCTACCACTCTCACATCTTCATTGTTTGGGTGCTCCATGCTGCCCCGCCCCCTTTTGTGCTTTGTACTATTATTAAACTGCTCCTGAGGCTAGAGACGTTGCTAATGTATCTACCTCTGTTTCTACACAATTTATCTCTATATCCTTGAGGCCTAGGACAGCACCTAGCATATAGTAGATTTTCAGGTAATGAATCAACTATTTCTCACACAGACTCACTACCTAGAATGATCTTATCCTCTAAATATATCCACGTCTCTCTTTTTTTAAAATCTCCATTTATCAACTCACCGATGATACTCTCTTGAGCATTAATGTGAATCTTACACTTTTTATAAAAAGACTGGCTCAAGACTTTCTTCATGAGTGCTTCCTGACCATCCTTACCCTTATAGATCTTTCTCTTACATTGAATGAACTCAGAATATGTGCAGTCAGCAAGGGGGAAAAACATGGTTTTTGTAATCAAGGTCACCTGCAAGATTCACATTCCAATTCTGCCACTACTGTGGTAGTGATATTAAGCAAAGTGCTTTTTACTTCTCTGAGCCTCCTTTCCTGGAGCTGTAAAATAGGTGTAAATAGGTATAAAATCCTGCCTCAAAGAATTGGGGCTGGGGGTGGGATTACATGAGAGAATTTGATACAACATCTATCTCACTCTTGGCATAAACGTGCAACAAAATTTGGTCCCTGTAAAAACAGTTTACTACCATCTTAATGATAAGAATAGCTAACACTGATGTAGCACTTGTGTGGTAGATGCTATTCTTAAGTGTTTTTCCAAAAGTACTTCTAATTCATTATATATTCGTAATAGCCTTATGAGGTAGATACTGTTATCATCTCCATTTTATAGATGAGAAAATTGAGGATGGAGACTTCGAATAATTTTCCTACAGTTATAAAACTTGTTAGCAGTGGAGCAAGATTCAGACCCACATAGGTGGTCTGAAAGCCCCTCCTTTTAAACATTACACTATGTTTAATTAGATGTATGACTTTGAACAAGCCTTCTTTTTGAAATTTAGGTTCCTAGTGCACAGAAGTAATAAATCATAGGGTGTGGATTAAACGGAAATGACAGACTTTGGTACCTCTAAATATTCAAGTATAATCTTGCACCTGTTAGTAGGAGATACAACTTATAAAAAATGCTTATATTTTTCTCAAATAGCAAAGAAAAGAAGTTTAATGATAATATCCAGTGGAAGTAAATGTGAGATAAAGCAAAACTATGTTCTCATGCGTTGTGATTTGAGACACTCCTTCTTTTTGAGAGTGTTTTTGTAATTTGTATCAAGAGCTATTAAATGAATAATAGCCTTTCACCAAATAAATAAGCTTTTAATCCTGAGTATGAAAATACTTTTTTCTGTATATGGAAAGGTTTTTTTCAGGCTTGTTTTTCAGTTGTGAAAAATAGAAGCAACCCAAGGACATGTTATATTACTTCCACTCAAGGAAATATTATACAACCATTAAAAATTTTTTGAAGGTATGTTAATATGGAAAACTATTTAAAAATAAGATTTACTTTTTTGCAACTAGCTAGTCATTATGACTAAGAAAATCCACATGGGACAAGATTGGAAGTCCCAGTAGCAAAATCTAGTGTCTAGATCTGGTTTCTAAATATCATTCACTAAAGGAACCATGACTTCTTAGAGGAATGTTCAACTCCACAGCTGAAGCAGGAAAATTATAAGATGAGCCTGGATACATCAAAATAAAAAGCATCTGCAGAGTAAAGGAAACAACAGAGTGAAAAGGCAGCTTATGGAATGGGAAAAAAAGATTTGTAAACCCTCTGTCTTCTAAAGGGTTAATACCCAAAATATATAAGGAACTCCTACAACCTAATAGCAAAAAAAACAAATAATCTCATTAGAAAATGAGCAAAGGACCTGAATAGACCTATCTCCAAAAAAGATACATAAAAGGCCAATAAGCACATGAAAAGGTGCTCAACATTACTATTCATTAGGGAAATGCAAATTAAAACCACAGTGAGATAACACCCTATACCTCTTAGGATGGCTGTTTTCATTGCTGAGGATGTGGAGAAATTGGAACCCTTTTACACTTTTTGCGGAAATGGAAAATGGTGCAGCTGCTATGAAAAACAGCATGATAGTTCCTCAGAAAATTAAAAACAGCTCTTATATGATCCAGAAGTTCTACTTCAGGGTTTTCATCCAAAAGAATTGAAAACATGATCTCAAAGAGATACTTGCAATTCTTTGTTCATTGCAGCATTATTCACAGTAGCCAGAATGTAGAGACAATCTGAATGTCTGTTGATAGGTAAATGGGTAAATATGCTATATACACACAATAGAATATTTTTCAGCCTTCAAAAAGAAAAATCCTGCCTTATGCAACATGGATGAACCTTGAGGATATTATGCTAGGTGAAATAAGCGAGACAAAAGGACAGACAGTGCATTATTCCACTTCCATAAGGGACCTAAGGTAGTCACACTCCTAGAAGCAGGGAGCAGAATGGTAGATGCCAAGGGCTGGGCTGGAGGGATGGGGAATGGCGGAGTTGCTATCCACTGGATATAAAGTTGCAGTTATACAAGATAGGTAAGTTCTAGAGACGTGCTGTACAACATCATGCCAGTAATCAGCTGTGTGGTGTTGTGCACTTAAAAATTTGTTTAAAAAGTAGTTTTCATGTTACATATTACTACAATGAAAACAACAACAACAAAAGATGAGCCCAGAGGACCATGTTACAGAAAGTAAGGAATTGCTCAAAAAATAATGGGGGCATGTTAAAATGATACAGAAGCCACTTTGAAGAGACTACCACTGACAGAATCTGGGACAATTGGAGCATCAAAATATTTTAAATGATGATAATGGATCATAATCCATTGTATAACATAGGAATCACTGAGTCCATACTAACAAACAACAAAGGAAAAGTGATTACCTACAGTTGAATGCCAACTAATAACTATAGAAGGAGGATGTAAGTTACACAAATCACCATTTCACAAATAATTGGGATTAAGGCAATCATCAAAGGATGCTACAACTACTGGGTGAATCTGATGAATAGAAGTCTGCATCATCTCAAAGTATCTCCCCATTAATTGCCTAATACAGTGGTAAAAATACTAACTTTACAGTGAAAAACCTGGCAGAGACCATCTTAAATGATCAAAGTTTACATCACTAGTAATGGGACAAACTGATACCATATGCCTACTCATATTAAGAAGAACAAAATTTCCCATATGTGGTATTCCTGCCAAAAATGCACAACCTGAATCTAATCATGAGGGAACATCAGACAAGTCTGAGTTTCCCGAGGGACATTCTACAACATAAGTGGCTTGTACTCTTATAAAACACAATAAGTGATAACCCAAGGAACTGTTCCAGATTAAAGGAGACTAATGAGGTGTGACAATTAAATGCAACATATGATCCTGCATTGGATATGGACCAGAATTTTTTTTTATAAAGGATAGTATTAGTATAATTGGCAAGATGTGAATATAGTCTATATTTTATAATAAAATAGAATAAAGTATATTTTATAATACAGTATCAATGTTAATTTCCTGATTTTGATAATTATATAAGTGACCTTGTTCTTAGGAAATATTTAGGAGTAAATATTTAATATAATATTTAGGGTATCATATATNTAACATATCCTGAAATGGTTCAGGAAAACCACTAATCTTTTTATTTCTATATATTTTTATTGTATATATTTTGTTTTTTGCATATATTTTGAGAGAGAACATGGCAGATGTAGTAAAATGTCAACAGTTGGGGAATCTGGAAAAAATGTATACAGAAATTCTTTGTACTGTTATTTCAGAATAAAAATTACAAAAAAGTTTTGATGAAAATGTGTCAATATGATAGTTACTGTTGCAGGGTGCTTTTATCCTGAGTAATTTTCATTACCTGATTTTCTGTAATATAAGCTCATGTATATGAGGGCACTTGTTGGGATGAGCACTGGGTGTTATATGGACACCAACTTGACAATAAACTATTAAAAAAAAAGAAAGTAAAAAAAAAAAGGAAAAGATATTTGCAAATGAAATATCAGATAAAGGGTTGGTATCCAAAATCTATAAAGAACTTATCAAACTCAACACCTGAAAAACAAATAATCCAATGAAGAAATGGGCGGAAGATGTGGATAGACACTTTTCCAAAGAAAACATCCAGATGGCCAACAGACACATGAAAAGATGCTCAACGTCACTCATCATCAGGGAAATACAAATCAAAACCACACTGAGATACCATCTCATATCAGTCAGAGTGGCTAAAATGAACAACTTAGGAAACAGGAAACTAGTGAGGATGTGGAGAAATGGGAACCCTCTTGCACTGTTGGTGGGAATGCAAACTGGTGCCGCTACTCTGGAAAACAGTGTGGAGTTTCCTCAAAAAATTAAAAATAGAACTACCCTACAACCTAACAATAGCACTACTAGGAATTTACCCAAAGATACAGGAGTGCTGATTCATAGGGGCACATGTACCCCAATGTTCATAGCAGTGCTTTCAACAATAGCCAAATTATGGAAACAGCCTAAATGTCCATCAACTGATGAATGGATAAAGAAGATGTAGTTTATATATACAATGGAATACTACTTGGCAATGAGAAAGAATGAAATCCTGCCATTTGTAGCAACGTGGATGGGATTGGAGGTATGCTAAGTGAAATAAGTCATTCAGAGAAAGACTGGTATCATATGTTTTCACTCATATGTGGAACTTGAGAAACTTAACTGAAGACCATGGGGGAAGGGAAGGAGAAAAAAATAGTTACAGAGAGGAAGGGAGGCAAACCTTAAGAGACTCTTAAATACAGAGAACAAACTGAAGGTTGATGGGGGGTGGGGTAGAGGGGAAAATGGGTGATGGCATTGAGGAGGGCACTTGGGGTGAACACTGGTTGTTGTATGTAAGTGGTGAATCACGGGAATTGACCCCCAAAACCAAGAGCACACTGTATAACTGTATGTTAGCCAACTCGACAATAAATTAGATTAAATAAGTAAATAAAGTGAATGAATAGAATCAGAATTATAAACTCTGCTATATCTTTAACTCACATGTTTTGAAGACTAGGGAATGTAGAACATGTTCAGAGATTGAGAGTAGTACAAACTTAACTGTAGTAGGTACTTCTGCTTTGTTTTCAGCTTAAACAGAACAAATATAAGGAACAAATATATGTCCTGTTTGCTTGACATTTTACATAGAACAAATAATTTATTGATTTCAATTGAAAATGGATTTGTAGGATATATCACCTTTTTAAACAATAACATGTTATATACATCAAATGGAATACTATTCAGCCTTAAAAAAAGGAAGGGAATTTTGACACTTATTACAAGACATTAGATTAAGTGAAATAAGCCATTCATAGAAGGTCAAACTGCATGATTCCATTTATATGAGCTTCCTAGAGTAGACAAATTCATAAAGACCATAAATAGAAGTGTGGTTGCCAGGGGCTAAGGGAAGGAGTGGATAGGAAGTTAGTATGTAATGGGTACAGAATTTCACTTTGGCAAGATGAGAAAGTTCTGGAGATGGATGGTAGGCACAACGGTGGATATATTTAATGTCACTGAGTGTATTTAATGCCACAGAACTGTACAATAAAAAGTGGCTACACTGGTAAATTTCATTATGGTTTTTTATCACAAAAAGAAAGGAAACTGCATTTCAGGTTCGGTCAAGAGAGCCTATTGAGAATATAATAGAAAAATATTTGTATATTTACTATAATGCATTATATCATAGGTGATATCTTCAGCAAAACACATTGGGCCTGCTAAGTTGACAAATGGAAAGAAAGGGTAAGTACTTAAAGAAGTTCACCACTTGAGAAAATCTCAAGAGAGTTTTTCTTGAGTCTTTGGGCTGGACTAAGTTTTACCTACCTCAGAAAACTAGATAGGTCTCTACCTTCACAGACTCTGGGGAGGAACCTTCCATATCTACCCATATTGATCATGTTACTGTTTAATACTCTTTGTAATCATTATAAAATCTTATGTAAGTCCTATCCTGTGGACAAGCTTCCTTATCTAAACTTTACTGGGAAGAAAATGATTACTTACTAATATATTTTGGAAACAAATTTTGCAGTATTTGTGAAAATATTAATGAACTTGTTTTCTAGGACCCATTTAAGAAAGATATCACGTTTTAATGCAGATTCTGGCTATCCTATCCATTCTGACTCAGAAAGTCAGGTAAGATTAAACTGAATAGATAAAATACACTATCTTTTTTTTTTAATCTTTATTTGTTTTTGAGAGAAAGAGCAAGAGCAAGAGCGGGGGAAGGACAGAGAGAGGGAGAGAGAGATTCCCGAAGGAGGCTCTGTGCTGAGCGTGATATGGGGCTCCATCTCACCAACTGTGAGATCATGACCTGAGCCAAAATCAAGAGTCAGAAGATTGATTGAGCCACCCAGACACCCCTGCAATATACATTATCTTAGTTAGTCCTCAGGTAAAAGCTAAAAAGCAGGAATAAAAGTTCAGAGGATAAGTATTAATTGCTTTAAGGACATATGAAGGCTTTTTGCTTGAAGACGTTTTCTACCAATAATAAATTGTTTCTAAAAGAAGTTTCAAAACTACATAATTTGTTGCTTTTTTTCTGTGCTAAAATTTTATATATTAATTTCTAAATGAGTTTCTCCTTACAGACTGAAACTGTACAAGGGCTTGATGGTTGTGCTTCCTTGCTGCGGGACATTTTAAGAAATGAAGATTCAGGTTTTTTAATTTTTTAAATGCCCCCCCCCTTTTTTTTTTGCTAATACCTTTTCTAAAGTAATTCTCTTAATGCAAATGAAGTTTTGTTTGAATTATTAATAGGTTCAGAAATAACATATTCAGAAAATAGATATAATCCCAGATCTTTAGAAGGCAAAAGATTTGGATCTAAAAAGAAAGGACATGAAAAACCTGTTCCTTCAGGAATCTGGAAAGAAATTTGTAAGTATCTTCTCTATTTTGTTTTTTTTGTTTTTGATGTTTATTTATTTATTTTGAGAGAGGGAAAATGTGCACATGAGCACGCACAAGTTGGGAAGGGGCAGAGAGAGAGAGAGAGAGAGGCTCCACACTTTCAGTGCTGAGCCCAACGCGTGACTTGCTCCCACAAACTATGAGATTATGACCCAAGCCCAAATCAAGAATCAGAAACTTAATTGACTGAGCCACCCAGGCGCCCCCCCCCCTTTTTTAATTTTTGTTTAAATATAAGCTTTGAGGTGCCTGGCTGGCTCAGTCAGTGGAATATGCGACTCTTGATCTTGGGGTTGTGAGTTTGACCCCCATGTTGGATATAGAGATTACTTAAAAAATAATAAAAACTTTAATATATATATACAATCTTTAATTATGAGGGTTTTGACAAATTATGGGGATTATGCAGTTGGTCTTTTTAATAACATATGGTTATTCGGGAGTACATGTGTGCATATGCTTCTCTTTCTCTATTCAGCTTCTAATTGCTGGGTAGTTGCTTTGTTTACTATCACTTTCCCAAGAAGAAAGGTGGAAAAAGTGACTGGGTTTTGTAGAAGAAAAGGTTCAAACTCAGAATGACATTTGGGAGCTATCTAGAGTTCTCTTTGTTCTCCTTGCCACTTCTTTCCATAGATAACCACAAATTGGTTGTGTTTCATGTACATACTTATAGATACTAATTGATTTAAAATCATTTTATGTGTATATATCTTAAGTAGGTTTAACAACTCAACTTGTTGAGCTGCACAGTTAGAATACATGGTACCTAAGAAGGTAAAATTCCAAGTTGGATAGGTAAGGAAGGAAAGAGAGCCTTCCACTGATGGTGAATGTAGCCAAGGATATTTTATACCTTCCCTGTTAACTTCGCTGACTTTATAAAGTGTAAGAATTCAGCAAACAGTTTAGAACAAACAAGTTTTGATTATGTTGCCCCTCTGGAGGCCTATAGACCAAGTTAGCCCAAAATGGAGATGAAAAAATTCACAATGGGAATTCAGATAGACAAGAATGAGACTAGCTAGTTCTGTGGTTCAGACAGGCCAAAAATATCACAGCAGTGCATGATTAGAATAGCATAGGCAAGAAGAAAAGTTTAGAAAGTTATCCACAGCAACCTAGATATTAAGAGACCTGGACCTAGGCAAAGAGGCTGAGAAAATGAGAGTAGAGCATTCATAGGAGTAGAGGTTAAAGTTCCAGAATGTCCTGAGTTGGAAAACTAAGGCAGAGAACTGAACAACTACTATTCTTGGAGGGTAGTCATTTTTAGCCTCATATCATCTTGACTTGCACTGTTCAAGAAGGTATTTGTGTGCATGCAGCCACTGAGCACTTGAAGTATGGCTAGTACAACCAAGGAGCTGAATTGCAAATGTTATTTAATTTGAAAACAGATACTTGAGCCAGTTATTAGAAAACTTTTAAGTATGTTTGGAATAACTTTGATGTATAAATCTACTTTTTCAACTGTCAATTTTATTAAATCTACATTCAGATCAGATATTTCTGGTGAAAATTTTGCATCCAGGTTGAGATGTGCTTTGTGTAAAGTATACACTAGGTTTAAAAGATTTAATGCAAAAGTATCTCAAAATTTTATATTAATTACCTGTTGAAATGTTAATATTTTAGATATACTGATTTAAATAAAACATTGAAATTTTACCTATCTATACTTTTTAAACACAGCTACTGGAAAATTTTAAATTGCATATATGGTTTACATTATATTTCCATTGGGCAACACTGGTCTAAACTAGGGATCAGCATAGTATAGTCTGGTTTATTTTAGAAGTAATGTTTTGTTGTTTATTGTATAAATAAAGGTTTATTGGAGTGCACCCATGCTAATTTATTTATGTATTTTCTATGACTACTTTTGTGCTGCAACAATAGAGTTGAGTATTGTGACAGAGACCATCTGGTCTGCTGAGCCTAAAATATTTATTCTCTAGCCTTTTAAAGAAAAGTGTGCTAACCCCTGGTCCAAACTCTTAAAGCAGAGATATGTTTACTGGGGCCCAGTGGACAAATAAAGGAATGCAAGCACCAGTTGCTCATTCCTCTAGTCTCCTCTTTTTTTCTCAAGGCAGGTTCTTTCTTGTCCGGGGCATTCTTCCTTAGGGAACTCTCATTTGGAATGTATGTGGCTGACAGTGGTGCCATGGTAGCGACTTGCTGGATCCAAGCTTTACTGCTTACTAGTCAGAATTGCAACAGAAAACAGATGGCAGTACTCTAAGATAATTCAAGGAGGGCTTATTTACAGAGGAACTCCTTACAAAGGTGTGAGTGGGGTATAGGGAAACCACAAGGGATTATGCTAGCCCAGTGCAAGCAGCAGGAGCAGAGGCCTTAAGAGATGAGGTTAGGGAGAGGTTACTGGGACCCAGATACTATTGTTTAGAGTAGGCTGCCATGAGAAGAGCTGTGAGCTTCAGTTAAGGAACAAAGCTGGCCCAAGTTTCCTTCAAAGAGGGGGTTGGGAATAAATACTCTGACTTTATGCTTCTTTCTTTGGTACTGCTGAGGCTCTCAGTGGGTCAGACTCCACTGGAACCCTTTTGATGTATATCAAGTCTGGGATTTGATTTTTATTCTTACAGGCTAATAAGTTAGCCTTACTATGTCATGGATGCTGGCAGGATACACAAGATTCCTAGGTCAGAGACAAAGGACTTTATTACTCACACAGAAAATAAAGTAAGCAACATGTATATTAGCTTATTTCCCCATCACTACCAATTCCTATGAGGATGATGTGATAGACCCAGATGGATGCTGCTCATCATAGAGGTTTATTTCGGCTGAGGAACATTGAGCTTGGGAAATCCATTGCTTTGGTAGTGAGCACTTGTCTCAGGGAAGCGTTACCTTATCCCTCAAGGTTTATTCAGTACAAACACGACCCTGAGAAATGGTCCAGGTAAGAGTTTAGGTTAAGGTCTTACTTCCTTGGTATACTAAGCAAGACACATAGGAGCACAAGAGACCCATGAGGACTGTGTCTTAACAGTGTAATCCATATAGGTTAACATCCCAGGGAGAGCAGTGTGGTAACAAGTAGAGGATGGATCTGGAGGAGCAGATGAGAGATACGTGGCATTCTGGATCCTCAGACTCTAGAATTTTAAGGAATTTATTACAGCATGTTAAGTAGTATCTTGTGTATTATTTTAATTTTAAGATAGTAACCATCTTCTGGAGTGTGATCTTATGTACCTTCTGTCTGGAATCTGCCTGATCATTGGATGTCTCTGGGGTCAAGCTCACCCACTTTATGCAGACTAGGAGTAAGGAGGCAGAAAAGCAGTTCCAGAAATGCATTGAGTTTCTTGAGAGTGCTTCTGACATTTAAAGAAAAAACATTTTTTTAATAAGCAACTTTTTACATTTCATAACTGTCAAATGCTATGGGCACATGGCTCTGCTTTCAGCAATATACATCTATTGCTGCCCTTATCTTGGGGAAATAAACTGCTACAGGGAGAATACTTTGAGCACTGATTGCCCCCATTAGGGGTAGGAGTTCTTTTACATATTTCAAATTATAATAGGCATCCAGCAGCTCTTATCTGTAGTGGTTATTTGTTTTATATTTGTGTGGCAGAAATTATCTTACCATTGGACAATGCTTGTACATCCAAGCAGTAGGTCTTGTACAGAAGCTAGGATTCAAGGACTAAAGTCTTGTGGACTGAATAATGAGTGCCTCCCTTTCATGAGTTCTAGTTATCAACTGACACCAGTTAGACATATTGTCATCCTAATCCATTAGGTAACATTTTCATGTAGGGTGCATTGATGTAATGAGCAAGAGCAAGAAAATAGATCTTATTTGTATTGTGTGGTAACAGGCTCTTTTGTTGTTGTTGTTGTTGCTTTAATTTTAAAATTAGTAGTAATTTAAATGTAGGGGGAGGGAAGGGGCAGAGATAAAAGGAGAGAGAGTATCCCAAGAAGGATCCGCACTGTCAGCATGGAGCCTGGAGCAGGGCTTGAACTCATGAACTGTGAGATCATGACTTGAGCTGAAATCAAAAGTTGAACGCTTAACCAACTGAGCCATCCAGGCACCCCTAAATGCAAACTCTTATATCAATTTATGATTTTTAACTTGTCTTGAATAATTTGCTTTAAGATTTGTCTCTTAAATACAAATCTTTAGCATTATCAGTAGAGTTTTGTATAAACTAAGTTGAAGGAATAAATTAAGTCATTTTAATTATAAGGCTTTGATTTTTTAAGAAATGTGTTTGAAGTTTATTAATTTATGTTGGATGATGACACCTTCTAGCAGATACAGAGGCATAATATTGTAGCTCAGCTTTATCAGAGATTGTGAAAACCACTCCTTGAAAAGAAGGTGAATGAGAGCCAATGCTTGAGACCCCTAAGTGTAAAATCTAGAATTCATCAAACCATGCAATTCTGTCTTGGATGGGACCAAAGAAAATTCAAGTGTAGAAGAGAGACCCAGGAATCAGGAGGAAAGGAAGACCAGTAAGAGGATGGCCAATGGGCTGCCTGTGATCTCACCCTCCACCATCTTAGATTTCAAAGCTAAAAATATTTTAGAGATACTTTTCCACTTATTATAAAATTGTATTTCCAATAGGAAGTAATTTTTTTTGCAGAAACGTTCATTAACCAGTTTGCTGTTGCTCATCTATTCAGATAATGAAGAATAACTTCTTTTTGATTTTAATCACCTCAGAGGGCACATGTTTAGAAGTATAGTGTTGATATCAGATGGGAATATTTGTGAATATGAAATATTTACTTGTCTGAGTTAAGACTTTGCAGCAGTTCTTACTATGTGCTAGAAGTAGGTGATACTTCTATTATAGTATTTTTTACAATGAGGAAGAAGAGTCCAAGAGAGGTTAAGTAATTTGCTAAAAGTTACTCAGCTAGTAACTGTTAGAGCTTGTACTCAGGTCTGGGAAAAATGTTCCCAGGAATAAATCATCTGAAAAGGAAATGTACCCCAAGTCTAAATAGAAGCATCTATTATCTCATGCATTTTCATAGTCAAATAATAAGTAGTCTTTTTCTTTAGATATTTTTTCTATCTTCACTAGTTATATTTAATCTGCCTTTAACTTTTTGGTTTGACATGTTTTATGCTTTTGGCAGTGTTTTTATTTTTAATCTATATATATTTGGAGAATTTCATATCATTTTTTAAAACTTCACTTTTTGAACAATTGAGGAGTAACTTGCGTAAATCATTTGCACAAACGATAAATTTTTGCATATGTATACACCCATATAGTTACTACCCAGATGAAGAAACAGAACATGTTGAGCACCCTCCCATGCTCTGCCCTGTCATCATCCTCACCACCACCTACCCTTATCCTTAAGGAACTACTTTTCTGACTTGTATCTCAAGATATCTTGGAGAATTTTACCTATATTTGAACTTCATATAAATGCAGTTATATACTTTGTAGTCTGTGTCTAACATCTTTCACTCATTATGTCTGTCAGATTCATAGAGGCAGTTGAATATATCAGTAATTTGTTCTTTTCCATTGCTGCATCGTGTTCCATTATATGAGTATACCACAGTTTATCCATTTCTATTATGGATAAACTACCATCCACTTCATGGCTATTTGGATGTTATCATTTTTGGCTACTGCAGATACAGCTGTTGTGAACATCCTTGTATGAGCATCTCTTGGTAGCCATGAACACTCACATCTGGGAGAACATTTGCTGTATCATAGAATAGATGCTTCTATTTAGACTTGGGGTACACTTCCTTTTTAGATGATTTATTCCTGTGAACATTTTTCCCAGACCTGAGTACAAGCTCTAACAGTTACTAGCTGAGTAACTTTTAGCTATATATATATATATTCTATGCCAAAAGCTAGATATTTTCTGAATTTATTTTGTACCCTGATAACCAATGGTCTACCAAGAACACTCATTTTCTGTTCAGTCTTTTAGAAAAAGTTTGTGAAGGGGGTCTTATTAGGGAAATAGATCTTGATACTGATCTCTAGAGTAGTGCTATGTAGAAAACATTGTTTTTCATGTATTAGTTTATTAATTCCAGGTTTCTCCCTTGTACTACATAGTAGGTAGACTAATAATGAGACTCTATGGGGGCAAATAATAAAACATAAAATACAGCCCTGCCTAAAGAAGCTTATAGTTTAGTCAGATAGACGAGAGAATGGAAGATAAGCAATATAGTGCAATGTGCAAGTGACATATAATTCATAATAGACACTATGTGCTCTGGGAAGGTGAAGAGCAGTCATTGGAGTAGAATGATTGGAAAAGGCTTCACGGAAGAGGGAAGCCTTCAGATGAGCCTTGGTGCGTGGGTAGAATTGAATTGGAAGAATTGTTCATCGCAAGTAATGTTATAGGAAGGTGAGAGAAGCTTTTTGAGTGTGTAAATTGGCCTGACTGGAATGAGAAATTTGAGTTGGGGTTATTGGGAGGATGGTGGGAAAAGTTGGTTGTGGTCAGGCTTTGGAAACTTTAAATGCCAGCTTAATATTTTCTTTGAGGGCCCATTGTCTAGATTAAGCACACTTTTATTCTTGATCTCAGGGCTCTGATTTTTTTTAAATGGTCCAAGCATTAAAATTGTTACAGACTATTGTGTCTCTCCTATTCCGTATTCCCCGGAGAGCATGAACTGGATAAGAAACAAGGTGAAAGAGTTTTATTGGATTTTAGAAATAACACCCTTAAAGAGGGGTCTTATAATTGAAGGAGAGATTTCACAAGTACTATTTAATAGAGACTTTAAAGACGTAGTATAGATAATTTTTGACTGGAGAGCTCACAAAATTCATTAACTACTTTTAAAAGAGAATTTGAGGTGATTTTCTTTAGGGGGTGATAGCAGTAAAGCCCTTCTGTAAAGTATATGGTGAATTGAGCTATTTCTGAAAATCTTTTTCTTCCCTCATATTTTATGGTAAAAGTTTTTGAGGAATCCTGTTTCAAGAATATTTTCCTTCTTCCACATTAGTATCTTCAGATAATAAGAAATGTATATCTAATGAAACTTCTACTGGAAGTGAGAGAGACTCATCAAATATACCACAGAATTGGTCATTTCAGGATCATTATAGAATGTATTCACCGATAATATACCAAGCCCTCTGTGAGCATGTGCAGACTCAGATGTCAGTGATGAATAACTCGGCTTCAAAGAACAACCCTGAGGGAATTCCTGCTGTACATTGCCATACCATGTCTGGTTCTGGTTAGTATGAATGATGTTTTAAAAAGCATGAATATAAACTCTAAGTTGCCTGCTTTTTGTAAAAGCAGTATGAGATGTGGTAACTTTTTCCCTCTTACCTTTTAGAGTCTCAGGGAACTCCGTATTCTAGTTATGGCTTATCGACCTCCACCCCAGTCCAGTTACTTCAGTATCCATCCTGCCTTCCAATGGTTCATTCTGTGGGTACATTTTATATATTCTACAAATAATTATTTGCTTTCACAAACTGTCACCTTAAGAGAGAAATTTGAATTTACTGATTGCATTGTAATGTCCTAGGATGTAAATACTAATTATCTTTTCAAATTATTTTTTACTAGAAATGTTTTACCTATTCATTATGGACAATGTGGCGGGGGGAGGGAAAAAGATCAGTAGAAAACAGAAATCACTCATACATACCACTTAAGCACAATTGTTGTTAACATATTGACGGAGCACTTTCTAATTATTTAATTCTCTGGGTTTTTTTTCTGGTTTTTATTTAAGTTTACTTTCTTTTAGGAATATGTTCATAATGAAATATGCAGTTTTATGTACTATTTTTTTATTTAGCATTTTATTGTGAATGTGTTTCTCTATTAATATATACCTTTTGTGAATTTTTAATAAGTGAATGGTTAGTGGATATACTGTGGTCTATGTAATTACTTCCCTATGGGTAGACATTTAAGTAGTCACTTTTTACTACCATAACATTTCTGTGAACATGTTTGTGCAAAAGCTTTTTGCATGTTTGAGCTTATTTTCTTGCAATGCAATTTCCTAATGTGGGAGTTTGTTTTAGTCCCAAGGTGGACTGATTTTTGATGCCTTTCAACCATGTGTGATATTTGTAAAGACTTTATTTTAGTCATGGATTTATAATGTTCCCATATTGCAGAGCGAACTAATTAATAAGCTTGAAAAAAAGAGAATATTGTGGAGAGGGGAAATCTGGCTTCCTCACTGGTCATCTATAACTCCATCCTACAAAAGTCATTTTCTAATATTTCTAGTTTGAGTTCATTATAGTTAATTCCTACAAGTCATTGCTCACATTTTTGAAGACTTACCTTGTTTTCTTATCTTTAGGAAGTTCAGACTGATGGTGACAACCAGTTTGCATCGCAAGGTAAAACTGTTTCTATGAACTGTGCTGATGTTCTACGGAATTCCCTCCATATTGGTCTTGGAGTTCCACGCAACCTGCCCAAAAGTGACAGACCAGCTATTGCACGCCTCCAGCAGCCGGGTCTCGTTAATGGGGTTCTGCCACAACACGAAGTTCCTAAGGAGCCAGACTTAGTAAAGTGTTTTCAAACATATATGAATCTATTGCATTCTCATCCAGACAGTCAGACACACCAAAGCCCCACTCTGTTACCACCAGCTTTCCTGTCCCATAATGAAGAGAGATGTGGCAATGAACACATTGGAGAAGTCCCAAGTGAAGGAAAGGATTTAAACATACATGTGCGAGATTCAAGAATAAAGGATGTACAGAAGGCAAAAAATGTGAACCAGAGTGCCGAAAAAGCCAGAACCGTGAAGTATTTGTTGGGAGAGCTCAAGGCCCTGGTAGCAGAACAAGGTACATGAGCACCTTTAAAATGAATTTCTGTGGTGTTAATGCTAAATAGCAGTATCTTATTATTTAGTTATCATTTAAATTTAGAAAAATTGACATGGAGTTTGTGGTATTTTCCATAGGAATATGTCTTGAGCTGATAAGAAAGTGAGTTCTGCCTATGTTATTGTTTAGATTTTGATCTCTTATGTTTCCTGTGGATTTGAAATGTACAAGAGAGAATCAAAACAGTCTTTTACTTGCAAGCATGTATTCATTCTACTTGATTCTGAAGGACCTTGGAAGATTCAGCCAAAGAGAATTTACAGCCATAAAGTTTTAGGGGTTAGAAGACGCCTAACGATGATTCACTCTCTAGCACAGACTGGTAATTTTTCCTATTTTAAAAAGATGCAGAGATTTTCTTCTCATCATTTCTTTAATAACCAACTGTTGCAAGGTTTAACAAATCTGACTTGGAGGAGTAATCCAAACCTTTTTTGCCCTTTTTGGTTTACTTGTGGGTTTTTTAATTACATCAAAACAAATGTCTCAGATGGAATTATGAGATATTTGAGCCAAGTTGTATTTGTTTTCTGTGTGTATATGCTAAATAATGGCTTTCATTTGGAGTTAGTTACAGTTTTGTCATCTCAGAAAACACAGTGATTGATTGTGGAAGCACTGACTGAATACCTAATATTTGCAGAGAAAAAGAAATTCTAAATCTTAAAATGTGTTATAGGAAGAACATAGCACTATTAATCCGTTCAGTATATTAAAATCTCTGTGTTTTCAGACCTTCAATTTATTACTATTCTCTTGACCAAATACTTAATCATGGTAACAATAATAATAAGATAATGTTAGGTATCATTTATTGGATACTTACATGTGGCTGGCACTGTGCTGTTTTATATGCATTATCTCATTTAATCCTCACAGCAATCCTGTGAGGTATTGTTATCTCCAGTTAACAATGGAGAAGAAATCTAAGCTTCTAAGTTAGGAAGTTTGACTAAAGANCATTATCTCATTTAATCCTCACAGCAATCCTGTGAGGTATTGTTATCTCCAGTTAACAATGGAGAAAGAAGAAATCTAAGCTTCTAAGTTAGGAAGTTTGACTAAAGCTTTGTTGCTAGAAAATGGCGGAGCTCAGGTCTCTGCCTCCAATGCTTATGAGCAAAACCACTCTACGAAGGATTGGTAGGGAACTTCTCAGTAATTGGTCACAGATGTTTACTAGGTACGTGTATTTTACATCAGGGGGCTAAAATACCTGTGGGACTGAGTAACAGTTTGTAACTTAAAATATACTTTCTACCTCTTTGGGATATAAGAGAGTTAGTATAATTATTAAATGTTTTCAGTCCACAGAAAATTTGAATGGAAATGAAGGGGTAAATACAAAAGGACAAAAGATCTAAAATCCACCTACCTGTGTCTGTTTCGCACCTCCAAAATCATCCACTCCCCACAATTAATAGCAAAAACGGTATTGCTTTTGATGTGACACCAAATGAGGCATAACTGGTTGTTTTACATCTGCTTTATAAAATTAAATACTAAAACCTTATCAGAGTAGATCCTCCCTCAATATTTTGCCAAATTGAATCACCTAAAGAGAATTCTTTCTTTATGTCAGGATCAAAGGTTGTGTTGTAAGTGTTAATACTTTACTCAATTCTAGGAAACCCTTCAGCAATGATAGGAATCCATTAGTGGGGCGCCTGGGTGGCTCAGTCGGTTAAGCATCCGACTTCGGCTCAGATCATGATCTCATGGTTCGTGGGTTCAAGCACCGCGTCGGGCTCCATGCTGACAGTTAGCTCAGAGCCTGGAGCCTGTTTCAGATTCTGTGTCTCCCTCTCTCTCTGACCCTCCCCTTCTCACACTGTCTCTCTCTCTCAGAAATAAAACATTAAAAAAAATTTTTTTTAAATAAAAATAAAAGGAATCCATTAGTCCTTTGGGAATATGAACCGGGAGACATAATTATCTTCCTACTAGACTCTTTAACTGAAAAAAACAAACACAGTAATAATCCTGTGATTGAAGATTAATCTTTAGTTTACTGAATTTCTTTAGAATTCTTTTGAGTAAACAAATGCAGGCAGGAAAAAAGAGGAAAATAAGATATATATATCAAATTTATAAGTAATTGAGTTGTTTGTTTATAGCAAGTATGTACATATCTGAGAAATTTTCTTTTTTAGTAATACACATAAATAATCTTATCTAAAAACAATTAATGGTATTGCTTTTACTCATTTCTTCACCTGTACATAGAGGATTCAGAAATTCAGAGATTGATTACAGAATTGGAGATGTGTATATCTCTGCTTCCAGCAATAAGTGGAAATGCAAACATTCAAGTTGAAATAGCACTGGCCATGCAACCGCTAAGAAGTGAAAATGCTCAGTTACGCAGGTAAAAATTGTTATTTGAATATTTTTGTCATATGCAGAGATGTTCCATGGCCAGAACAAATGTGCCAAATCAGGTATCTAGGACTCTGTGTGAAAAATAGATTTAGTGTTTTATTGTGTTTCTACTTTTACCTCTCCATTTCTAAACATTGTTAGCATTTTCTAACTCCTCTTCCGTTGCTTATGCTCACTGGTATGTGTTTTCTCCCACCTCCTTTACCTCCATTGTCACTTGGTCATAGGGTACAGAGAGGAAGATGAAGTTCCTCGGTATTTGTCAAGCTAGTCTAGGCTGTGCTGCAATTTGAAATTCTAGAATCTCAGTGGTATAGCACAGTGAAAGTTTCTTTCCCCCTCATGCTGAGCCAGCATGGGCCATTATCCTAGGACTCAGGATTTAGGTTCCCTCTATCTTATGAGGCCACTATCTCCTAAGATAATGTTTTTCAGGGAAGAGAGAACATGGATCTGGCACACCATCTCTGTACCTCTCAGCCCAGAAATGACAGTCTCACTTCAACTTCTATTCTGTAGGCTAAAATGGGGAAATGAGGCATATGGTCCTGCCTAATGTAAAGGTCTGGGGCATAGAATTTTCCCATACTGCCCATATACCCTGGAAGGTAAGGAGAACCTGATAGGGGCGAGCACCATTTTCTCCACCACACTCAAGTCATTGGAAAAACTCATTTAAATTCTTAGATATTTTTTCTTTTGGCTATCTTATGTAGGAAATAACTTACATATTATTAGCAATATCCTAACTTTGAGTGTTTCAGTGATGACCACCAAGGCCACTGCTCCAGTGTCTATACTCTGCAGAGAATTAGAATACATATTCAGTGCTTCTGCAGCACTGTGGTGTGAGTGTGCCCTGAGAGGGTGTTAAACTTGTAAGAGCTGTAGACGTTGTGCCAGATAGGACCTGCAAGGACCTGCACAAACATTTTTAAGAAATTAGAAAGCAGTAAAATAGGATTGCTAGTTGGAGAGCAGCTTAAATTTATAGATCTGGAGCCTGCAAAGGCATGACACCTAGTGAGATTTACTTGCTTAGGATTATGTCTCTAAAGGTCATTAGTCTCCAAGATACTATGATATAAGATGAGGTTGCTGGACTTAAATTCTAATAATACTGTCTTCAGTTCTGACCTAAGCAATCCCTGTAATAGCATTAATTTTTCAAAATAAAAAACAAGTATGAATAATAGTAATGGTAACAGCCAGGAGTACTACTAACATTTATTAAATGTTTCTAATGTGCCAGGCTATGTCCTTCATATATGTCATCTCTTTAAATTCTCAGAATGGTTCCATGAGGTAGGTATTATGTTACTCTCATTTACACATGAGGAAACCCAAGGCACAGAGAGGTTATGTAACTTGTCTAAAGTCGCATATATAAGAAGATTCAAACCAGGCAGTTTGCTTTTAGAGGTCAAATTATCTTAATTTATACACTTCTGCATTGCTTTTGCTAGGAAGTAGAATCTAACTTATTTATACTTAAGTACTTTAATATTTAAGTGTATTTTGTGGAAGAAAACTATACTGTAAACTATTTGAAAGAAACATGCTTTTAAAGGTATGACCATCAAATAATTGGTTTTTCTTAAATAAGCATACCAGAACTTAGTCTCAGATTATTGTCTATTTTAACATGTGCTGATGGGAATATCAGGATTTCTTATTTTATTTTCCTTCTTTAGAACATTTTAGAATTGTTTTAGGAGCTAATTTATAAGCTACTCAAGAAAAGGAGACTTACTACTTCATTGGTCACTGCTTGTGATTAATTTTTTTAAAAAAGCCACTAGTTTGATGTTCAACCACTTTTTTTTCAGACTTGGCACCAGTTCTTTTTGGCTCTGTGTCCTTAGGGGACACACATTATATAGCATGTGATTCCCATTGTTTACTTGGCTTTCTAAAAAATGAAAAATAAAGAATTTATCAGTTTGTCTTTTTAGCAGAATGAGGTTTCCAGCAGAAGTATAGAAATTTTTGTGCCTCTTTGGTAACTATTTGGAAAGAATCATCCGTAATTTCCATTACAAATGGAAGTTGGAGTACAAAGGTTTATTAGAAAGTGTTTTTCAGCATTTTCAATCAAAAACCTTTGTTTTCCTGCATGGACGTTTAGAAACTACATGTTTCTATTTAGCCAGAAAAGTGATCTTTCAGGACTTCCTTGGGGTTTATTGCCACCTTGTGGCTTAAAGAAATAGCCAAGTGCAGTGATTCTATGGTAATTGGGCATTTTTGGCAATTTGGGCTGCACAGTTTTTATTTGGGACTTCTGATAAAATGCTCAACATTTATCCTTCCTGGTTCCTTCACATGAAATATCTATAGTGCCCAATTCATTGTGACTTCCAAAAGCCCTGGCACATTCCCAAATTTCCTCCGTGAGGTTTTGTGGGGTACTACTTCCAGTTAAGAACCATTGAGCTAGAGAATTCCTTAATATTTATAGGGCAGGTTAGAATTCATGACCACTTCCTGACTTTAGACTCAAATATGAGACCTCTATGTACTCACACAGAACAAAAAAAGAAAACAAAAGACAAAAAGAAATAGAAGTGAGCGGGAGGAGACATGGGTCATGGGTGGTATTTGGTCTTTTGGCTTGATCATTTGACAGACGATAACATAATTCTCCCAGATGGAAGCTACTAGAGGAAGAATATATTGTTTCTTTGTTTATTTCATGTTATTTTTGAGTTCGATGATATGGGAGGGCCTGTGAGTTAAGATTTAGATGTGCTGAGTTTGTCATTTAGACCATCTGGAGATATATATGGTAATAAGTAGAGCACAGGAACAAGATCCAGGATGGAAGTGCAGACTTGGAAGTTATTCCCTGAACACATTTTTATTGAGCTTTTACTATAGATTTGGCACTGATGCAGGCACTGGAGACAATGGTGATTAAGAACAAGTGATTTGTAAACAGACAAATAAACAAAAAACCCCAAGTGATTTGTGAAGTGATGTGATCTAGGATGAAACTAGAGTGTGTGCTGCTAAGCAAAGTTAGTCAGAGAAAGACAGATACGTGATTTCACTCACATGTGGAATTTGAGAAACACAATAGATAACATAGGGGAAGGGAAGGAAAAATAAGATAAAAACACAGAGGGAGGCAAACCATGAGAGATTCTTATTAAATACAGAGAAAAAAACTGAGGGTTGCTGGAGGGGAAGTGACTGGGGAAGATGGGCTAAATGGGTGATGGGTACAAGGAGGGCATTTGTTGGGATGAGCACTGACTGTTATGTGTAGATGATGAATCACTGGGTTCTACTTCTGAAACTTACTTGAATTTAAATAAATAACTTAAAAAAGAAAAGAACAAGCAATTTGTTATCAGTGTGTAAGTGGTAAATTCGTCAGGAAGGTATACAGTGGGGACCTAGCCAAGGGTAAATTGGTAGGGGAATAACAGCTTTTTAGGGAAAGAACACAGGAGGAGACTGAGAGAGAAAGCCAAGAAGGAGCTAGTCAGGATATGGCAGGAAAGCTGGCAGAGGGATGTCACAAAAGCCATGGGAAGAAAGAATTTATTTGTATAGCATTCAGAATAAACAGACTGATAGAAGAGATAAAAGAGGGTCAAGAATAAACATCACCAGATGAATTGCTCAAATAAAACCCAAGAAAACTTAAAACCATATTCCATAGTTTGAAGGAAATTAAAGATATTAGAATCTTTCTTTTTTTTTTTAATGTTTTTATTTATTTCTAGGAGAGAGAGAGAGACAGCATGAGCAGGGGGAGGGTCAGAGAGAGAGGGAGTCACAGACTCTGAAACAGGCTCCAGGCTCTGAACTGGCAGTCAGCACAGAGCCTGATGCGGGGCTCGAACCCACGAACCGCGAGATCATGACCCAAGCGAAAGTTGGACGCTTAACCGACTAAGCCACCCAGGCGCCCCTAGAATCTTTCTTAAAGGCAGGAAAAAAGAGAATGCTTAAAGGAGAAAAGACAGAAAAAAGAAAAGAAAAGTGAATTACACGAGGTCAGGAAAATGAGGTAAAAAATCTTACAAAAAGAAATCAAAATAAACAAATGATGAAGCCAAGGATCTTATATTCCATTAGGATATTTATTATATTCCATTAGAACCTAAGCAATATGAACTCTCATTTTGTTGTTTTTTGGGTTTGCTCTTTCCCCCCCAAACCTTTTGGTTTCAGTTCCTACTAAATTCATAGTTCAGTGTCTCCTACCAGCTGTAGCTTATTCTTCTTCCCAACCCCCTTTTTTTTTTTTAAAAAGGTATTGATTTATTTTGTGGTAAAATATAGATGACAATAATATTTGTCTTTTTAACCATTTTCTAAGTGTATATTTCAGGGTCATTAAATACATTCACAGTGCTGTGTTCCCACAACAACTATCCATTTCCCCCAATTTTTTCATCCCCAACATAAACTTTGTACCCATTAAACAGTAATTCCCTTTCTTCCTTCCCCTTAGCCTCTGGTAATGTCTGTTCTCTTTGCTATGTGAATTTGGGAAGGCTGAATGTTTGTCCCTTTTATTTGCTACTATATTTCCAGCACTGAGAATTGTGCCTAACACTCTGATAAATGTTTGTTAAATGACTGAAGGCATGGTGGATAAATTTGAAGAAACAAAATAGAGAATAATTAAAAATTATTGTAAAGAAGATACCTATGGAAGAGAAACAAAGAATGCAAAATTTGGCATAATTAGCATTCCTGATAAAGAGAACAGAACAAACGGATTAAAGACAATGTTAAATGATCTGTATTTAATGGGAAATTTAATAATCTAAAGCTCTGTGTCAGAGTATCAGTAAGGCATTCAGGATCCCAGGAAAACTATTATAATGATCAACACCAAGACATAAGCTAAAAAAGTCACTACATCTTACGGACAAAATAAAATTAATTTTGATAGACACTCAAAAGCAAATAATATATTAAGAGAAAAATATCAGGCAGGATATTTTTCGCAGGAATATTCATTGTCTGAAGATCATAGAACATTATTTACAAAGATCTAAAGGAAAGTAAGTATGCCCCAAGGGTCTCCTATGTGGCCTAGCAATCCTTTCGGTGTAAAGGCAGCAGTCATAATCTCAGGAGTACAAGAATTTAGGAAATATGGCACTCTTGGACTCCTTTAAAAATGACAAAAAAATTTGTTGAATAGCAAATTCCAGTCAACCAAGAGATGAATTCAAATAAAGGAGTGGATTAGAGATGAACATTGAATCTATACATAGAACTAAGACAACTATGGGAATTAAGTTTATAGAGTAGACTGTGTTAGTAATCTTGACAATATAGATTCAAAATTAATCTTTTATATCCTATTTCCTTTATTTAAGGTTATCTAGGAATAGTATTTTATCAGATAGAGAAATATTAGCCCAAAGTTCAGTAATTCTAATTTCACTTGTTAATTTTTCCTTCAGATAAAACCATGTAATCCTAAATTCAATACACAATATTTTAAAATAGTATTTTTTAAATGTATATTTATTTTTGAGAGAGAAGAGAGACAGAGTGCGAGCAGAGAGACACACACAGAATCTGAAGCAGGCTTCAGGCTCTGAGCTGTCAGCACAGAGCTTGACACAGGGCTTGAACTCACGAACCGTGAGATCATGACCTGGGCCAAAGTTGGCCACTTAACTGACTGAGCCACCCAGGCACCCCATAAAATAGTATTTGTAATATTATCCTGTTATTTAAAAATTCTGTTAGGCCAATTTTTTCCTATCTTTATAGGCTTAAAAAATGTCTGAATGATATCCAGCAAGTAGTGATTATTATTTCTGCTTAGAATTGTGCTGTAGTTCTAACTAGTAAAATAAGACAAGAAAAGGAAATAAAAGCCTTTTATTTTTTTTAAATGTTTTTGTAGTGTTTATTTTTAAGAGAGAGAGAGAGACAGAGCATGAGCAGGGGAGAGGCAGAGAGAGATGGAAACACAGGATCCAAAGTAGTCTCCGGGACCCAAGCTGTCCGTACAGAGTCCGATGTAGGGCTCAAACTCTTGAGCTATGAGATCCTGACCTGAGCTGAAGTCCGATGCTTAACCAACTGAGCCACCCAGATGCCCCTATAAAAGCCTTTTAAAGTATAGGCTGTATTATTCACAGATGACATGATGGTCTTTGTAGAAAATACTATAGAATCTACAAAAAAGCAACTAAAGTTAATAAATGAGCCTAGCAAGGTTGTCAGATATGAGATCAATATACAATAGACAATTATATTTCTATATACTGGTGATGAACAATTTGAAATGAAATTTAAAAACATTACTTTTAATAGTATCATCAAAAATATCAATTTATATGTAAACCAACTTGATCAATTTATATGTAAACCAACTTCACAATAAACTATTAAAAAAATTTAAAAAATAAAAAAACAGTTTAGGGATAAGTTTGATTAAAAATGTATGAGGCCTGTATACTGAACAGTATAAAGCATTGCTGAGAGAAATGAAAGAAGATATATTTGAGAGAGAAATCAGATGCATAGATTATAAGACTTATTATTGTTAAGATGTTAGTTCTCACCAAATTGATCTATATATAGATCCTATGTAATTGTGGTGAAAACCCCCAGAGGTTTTTTTTGTAGAAAGGTGATTCGAAAATTTATATGGAAATACAAAGAATCTAAAATAACCAAACCAAAACAACTTAAAGAAAGGAGAATAAAATTGGTACTATCCTATTTCAAGGCATAAAGTTACAGTAATCAAGACAGTGTGGCATTGGTGTAAGGAGAGACATGTATAATTGAAACAGAATGGAGTCCAGAAATAAACTCACACATAAATATAACCAACTTTTGACAAAGATGCCAGGGAAATTCAATAGGGAAGAAAAGAATAATCTTTTCAATAAATAGTACTGGAACAATTGGAGAGCCATATACAAAAAAAAAAGAAAAAGAAAAGGAAAGAAAGAAAAAACAACCACTTCAACCTTTACCTTATACCATGTATAGAAATTAACCTGAAATCACAAGTTTAAATATATAATTTAAATATACAGAACTTATAGAAAACATAAAAGAATCACTTAGTGATTCCGAGTTGGACAAAATATAAATAGGAAAAAAATTATAAGTTGGACTTCGTCAAAATATAAAATTTGCTCTTCAAAATATACTGTTACTAAAAGTGAAGAGGCAAACAATAGAATATTTGCAATACATTTAATAAAGGACTTATACATATAGGACGTATGAAGAACTGTTACCACTCAAAAAACGGGCAAAGTATTATAATAGACAATACATCAAAGAAGATAGATGGATATCAGATAAGCATTTGAAAATATTTCATTGTTGTTAATCATTAGGAAAATGCAAACTAAAACCATGATGAGATAATACTACATACCCACAGAATGGCTGAAATTCTAAAGACTATCCCAGATGTGAGTATGGACATGGAGGAAATGGCACTTGCATAATTTACTGGTGGGACTATGAAATGGTACAAATACTTTGGAAAATAGTTTGGTAGTTTTTTAGAAATTAAACATAAACCATAAGACCCAGTCATTTCATTCCTAGGTATGTATTCAGAGAAGTAAAAGCCTATGTCCACACAAACGCTCACTTGTGAATATCCATAGGAAACAATCAATGCCTGTTAGCAGGCAAATGGATAAAGAGTCGTATGTCCAAACAATAGAATACCATTCAATAGTGGGAAGGAGAGAACTATTGATATGCGCAATAGCATGGATGAGCCTTAGAATTATGCTGAATGAAAGAAGGCAGACTAAAGTATATATTGTATGATTCCATTTACAATATAATTGTAGGAGTACCTGGGTGGCTCAGTTCATTAAGCATCTGACTCGATTTCAGCTGAGGTCATGATCTCACCATCATGGAATGGAGCCCCACATGGGACTCTGTGCTGGGCATAGAGCCTACTTGAGATTCTCTGTCTACCTCTCTGTCTCTCCCCAGCTCATGCTTTCTTTCAAAACAAAACAAAACAAAACAAAAAAGAATATAATTGTATACTGTATAAATATATAGTGTAAAATTCCAGAAAATGCAAACTAATCTATAAATTAGTGGTTGTTTGGGAAGGGGATATTATGAAATGGAGCATGTGGAAACTTGGGGGTGTGATGAATATATTAATTGTGGTGATGGTTTCACCACATCATGTCCAAAAACCTAATCTGTTATGTATATATTTCAAATATGTGTGTTTAATATATGTTTTATTTCAATAAAGCTATATTTAAAAACAATGAGTAAACTGAAAATAGAAATATTTACCTAAATGGCAGCAGTTTTTTTCCTCTGTTTAAATCAAGTACATGAAAGTATAATACATATTATTTGTTAAAAACGTGTAACTATTTTAAAAAGATTATCTTTTGTTATTTTTTATCACACATCATTTTTTATGGAAAAATCATGTTTGAAAAGCCTGGCTCTGAAAGCGGGGAGCGAGAGGGAAGGAGAATCGCTAAGGGTACAGTTGGAGTGGAGGGAATATTTTCTTAAGATATGGGAGCAAGTTTGTTACTCTTCTCAGCTGAGGCACATGAGCCAGTAACAGGTGAGAAGCTGCCAGTGCAGAAGAGAAAAGGAGTGGAATAGGAGCAGAGTCCTTTAGGGTACAGGAGGAAATGGGATTGGGGAAGCTGATGAGGCTCCCTTTCTCTAAGACTAGAAGAAAGAAATGAGTTTAGTTTATATATGGATACATTTGTACACCCTGGGGCAGAAGGACAACAGTTCGTCCCCAAACCATGTTATTTTTAGTGAAAACAGGAAAGTTTCCTACTGAGAGGAGGAGGATAGAAATGAGAGGCTTACAATGAAGGATGAAAGTTTAGGCTGGCTGTATAGGGGAAGAGAGGAAATTGTTGACTGTAGATGTACAAAAGGATTATCAGACAAAGCTTCTGTCACATACTTGGTGTAAGAAGACCTCAGTACCTTCTGTTTTCCTAGAAAATACCAAAAGAAGCATTCCAGTTGGAGTTACAGATCACCAGTTTCTGTTGCCTTTTCTAGATCTGCACTCTTTGTTATAAAGAGGAAATTTCAGAAAAACAGAACTGAAGTAAAACAAACATGGGATTGTAGTATACTGTGTTCTCCTGTACCTTGCTGTTTTTCATTTTATAATATGTCTGGAAGATATTTCCATGTCAGTACATGTAGATATCTCTTAAAAAAAAAAAAAAACCCTGTGTATTATTCTTATTATGGATATACCATAATTTATGTAGCATTTTAAGTTGTTTCTAACTTCTCACTATTAAATATTGCCATTGTGAACATTTTTGTATATATCTAAATATTGTAGTAGATGCTTTTGCACATGTAAGCTACAGTTGACCCTTGAGCAATGCGAGTTAGGGGTCCTTATACCCTGGAAAGTAAAAAATCTGTAACTTCTGACTCCCCCAAAACTTAACTAATAGCCTACTGTTGACCAGAAGCCTTATCAGTAACATTGAATGTGTTGTTGATTAACATATATTTTGTATGTTATGTATATTATGTACTATATTTTTGTAATAAAGTAAGCTAGAGGAAAAAATATTAAAATCATAAGGAAGAGGAAAATACATAAACAGTAATACACTGTGTTTATCAAAAATCTGTGGATGAGTGGACCTGCACAGTTCAAACCCATGTTGTTCAAAGCTCAATTATATATCTGAGGCTAGGTAACTTAGAGTTAGAATTATTTTATTAAAGATAATAAACATTTCACATTTTGTTGGATACTGTCAAATTGCTGTTCAAATGGTTCTATTAGTAGACTCCCACCAGTTGAGAGAATTCATTTGCCTCACCAACACATAATGTTATTTCCTTTCAATTTGTGAATCCTGTGGCCATAAGGTATCTCCTGTTTTAAATTCGCATTTCTTCATATTAGTGAAGCTAAGCATTTTTCATTTGCTTTTATAGGTCATTTCTATTTCTTATGTGAATGCCCATTTTTATTGCCTCTCTTACCAGTTTGCAGGATCTCTTTAAGTGTTAATGGATCTTTTGTCTTTTACATATGGTGGCAGGTATTTTATTCCAGACTGTTAATTGTAGAACAAATTTTAATTTTGATACAGTCAAGTATTTTATTCTTTTCCTTGATGTTTGCTGGGTTTTGAATCTTGCTTAGGAATGTCTTCTCAATTCAAGATTATGTAGATTTCCACCAAAAATTTGTATAGTTGCTTTTGTTTGTTTATATATTTTCTGTATACCTCTTTAATCTATCTGGAATTAATACATGCAACTGATATGAGGTAGAGCACTATCATTTTAGATTCAGTAACAAAATTAAATATTTTAGTGCAGAATATGTTCAGGTAATTAATTCCAAAAGATAATAGAGATAACTTTTTTCAACATTAACTTCTTAGAAATAAACATTTTTGTCATTCCTTTTGCTTGTTCCAATTTGTGAAGGGACCACAAATTGTGAAGTTCATTATAGGGCAAAGCTGCCGCTTCTTAGCATTGTCTTTTAAAATAAGGCCATTACATTTTTCCATCTAATAAAGAAATTATTAGAAGCATAGATTTGCATTTCCCAATTTTTTCAGTGTGTGACAAACCAAGTAGATGCATGTCTGATAACGTCAGTCCATGTAGATATTCTAGTTCATAGTTAGATCTTTTAAAGAGTGTGTTGATAACTACAGTAATGAAAAGAGAGTGTTGAAAGACAGAAGAAAATAGCAAGAGGAGAGATAGGAAACAAAAAAAGACAAGAAAATCATAGAACAAAAACAGGAAAGAAGAAAAATAAGAGAAAAGTCAACCTTTTTCTTGTGAGGGGAGAGTTGAATGTTGTCCAGACAATCTTTTAAAAATTATCACAGGCTCTATCACAGGCTCTATAAATAGTAGCAGTGATGTGGTTTTGTTGTTTTGTTTATTTGGTTATTGTCTTTTCTGGGGATGAGATGGACTTCCGCTATCCTAGTGGGTACCATTTTTCATGCTGTCTTTTTAATTTTTTATTGTTTTAATCTTTTTTTTTCCATCATCAGTGTACTCATTAATCCCCATCTCCTCCTTCCCCCATCCCCCCACCTAGCTAAGTGAAATAAGTCAGTCAGAGAAAGACAAATACCATATGGAATTTAAGAAACAAACGAGCAAAGGGAGAAAAAGAGACAAATCAGAAAACAGACTCTCAATTAATAGAGAATAAACTGATGGTTAGCAGAGGGGAGGTGTTATCCTTTTTAATAGGTTGTTAGATGTACACTGTTAAATGAGTTTGGGATTCATGGAATCATATTTCTTTATTATTTTCTTTAGGCAACTGAGAATTTTGAACCGGCAACTTAGAGAACAAGAAAAAACTCAAAAGGCACCTGTTTCTCTGGAATGCAACCTTGAATGTAGGTAAAAGAACTTTAAGAACTGATGGTAAATTCTTTGTGTTTCTGGAAATACTGATAAAGAGTTGAGCTTTCTTAATTATTTTGTCATAAGAGGACTTTCTTTTAATCTACATTTGAAAAAATAGGAGTTCTTATTAAAAGTAAAATCGCACAGAAACAAAAATAAAAGATCTGTGCTATTATGTCCCAATGATACGCTCCCATTTCTTTTTAAAAAGGCTGTATTTCCTTTCACATGCCTTCTGTTCATATAGAGTTGATGTGTTTCACAAATACTGAGTTCCTATTGTATGCCAGGCACTAATAGAACTATATATATGTTTTATTTTTTCTTTTTTAAAAATTAATTTTATTTAATTATTTTATGTTTTATTTATTTCTGAGAGAGAGAGCGCGCGAGCGAGCAGGGAAGGGTCAGAGAGAGAGGGAGACACAGAACTGTAAACAGGCTCCAGGCTCTGAGCTAGCTGTCAGCACAGAGCCTGATGCGGGGCTCGAACCCGCGAACCGTGAGATTATGACCTGAGCCAAAGTCGGACGCTTAACCGACTGAGCCATCCAGGTGCCCCTATTTTTTCTTTTTTAAAAATGAGATTATACTTAATGTGTTCTTCTGTAGCTTGCATTTATTCACTTAACATGTAGGGGGCATTTTTATTTTTTATCCTTTTTCAACTTTTTATTTAAATTCCAGTTTGTTAATGTACAGTGTAATATTAGTTTCAGGTATAGAATTTAGTGATTCATCACTTACACACAGTACCCAATGCTCATCACAACAAGTGCCCTCCTGAATACCCATCACCAATTTAACCTATTCTCCCACCTACCTCTCCTCCAGTAACCCTTAGTTTGTTCTCTGTTGTTTCCTGTTTGCCTCTCTTTTTTTCCCTATGTTCATCTGTTTTGTTTATTAAATTCCACATATAAGTGAAATCATATGGTATTTTCTTTCTCTGACCATTTTACTTTGTTTATCATTTATACTCTCTGACTTCATCCATGTCATTGCAAATGGCAAGATTTTATTGTTTTTTATGGCTGAGTAGTATTCCATTATATATATATACCACATCTTCTTTATCCATTCATCAGTAGATGGCCATTTGGGCTTTTCCCATAATTTGGCTATTGTTGATAATGCTGCTATAAACAACAGACTATATGTATTTTTTTGAATCTGTATTTTTGTATCCTTTGGGTAAATACATAGTAATGTAATTGCTGGATTATAGAGTAGTTGTATTTTTAACTTGTTGAAGAATCTTCATACTGTTTTCCAGATAGGCTGCACCTGTTTACATTCCCACCACCGGTGTAAGAGTGTTCCCCTTTCACTGCAACGTTGCCAACAACTGTTATTTCCTGTGTGGTTCATTTTAGCCATTCTGACAGGTGTGAGGTGATAGCTCATTGGGTTTTATCTATATGTTTGTTTTGAGAGAGAGAGCAAGAGAACATGTGCATCTATGAGCAAGGG
This sequence comes from Crocuta crocuta, assembly GCF_008692635.1. Lineage (NCBI taxonomy): Eukaryota > Metazoa > Chordata > Mammalia > Carnivora > Hyaenidae > Crocuta > Crocuta crocuta. The sequence continues at coordinate 2,433,346 of NW_027530544.1, read as the reverse complement.
AGGGGCAGAGAAAGAGGGAGAGAGAGAGAGAGAGAGAGAGAGAGAGAGAGAATCCCAAGCAGACTGCACGCTCAGCATGGGGCCACATGTGGGGCTTGAACTCATGAACAATGAGAGAACGACCTGAGCTGAAATCAAGAGTGAGACGCTTAACTGAGCCACCCAGGCACCCCTCTCATTAGTTTTGATTTGTATTTCACTGATGATGAGTGATGTTGAGCATCTTTTCTGTTAGCCATCTGTATGTCATCTTTGTCTATTCATTTCTTCTGTTCAGTTTTTAACTGGATTATTTGTTTTTTGAGTGTTGAGTTTTATGAGTGCTTTATGTATTTTGGATACTAACCCTTTAACCAGTATGTCATATGCAAATATCTTTTCCCACTCTGTAGGTTGCTTTTTAGTTTTGTTGATTGTTTCCTTCACTGTGCGGAAGCTTTTTATTTTGAAGTAGTCCCTTTGAAGTTGCCTTTGTTTCTCTTGCTTCAGGAGACATATCTGGTAAGAAGTTGCTATGACTGATGTTAAAGAGGTTACTGCCTATGTTCTTCTCTAGGATTTTGAATATTTCCTGTCTCACATTTAGGTCTTTCATCAGTTTTGAATTTATTTTTGTGTAGGGTGTAAGAAGGCAGTCCAGTTTCATTCTTTTGCACACTGCTGTCCAGTTTTCCCAATACCATTTGTTGAAGAGATTGTCTTTTTTTATTGGATATTCTTTCCTGCTTTGTTGAAGATTAGTTGACCATATAGTTGTGGGTTCGTTTCTGGGTTATCTATCTGTTCCATTGATCTATGTGTTTGTTTTTGTGCCAATATCACACTGCTTTGATCACTACAGCTTTGTAATATAACTTGACGTCTGAAATTGGGATGCCTCCTCTTTGCTTTGCTTTGCTTTGCTTTGCTTTGGCTATTTGGGCTCTTTTGTGGTTCCATACAAATTTTAGGATTGTTTGTTCTAGCTTTATGAAAAATGCTGGTGGTTTATTGATAGGCATTGTATTAAATGCGTAGATTGCTTTGGGTAGTATACACATTTAAACAATATTTATTCTTCCAATCCACAAACGTGGAATGTTTTTCCATTGCTTTTTGTTTTGAGTTTCCTTCATTAGTGTTTTATAGTTTTCAGAATACAAATCTTTAACCTCCTTGGCTAGGTTTATTCCTAGGTATCTTACGGTTTTTGGTTTAATTGTAAATGGGATCAATTTCTTGATTTCTCTTCTGGCTGCTTCATTATTGGTGTATAGAAGTACAACAGATTTCTGTACATTGATTTTGTATCCTGAGACTTTACTGAATCCATGTATCAGTTCTAGCAATTTTTTGGTGGTCTTTTGGGTTTTCTACAAAGTATCATGTCATCTACAAATAGTGAGAGTTGGACATTTTCCTTGCTGATTTGGACGCCTTTATTTTTTTGTGTTGTCTGATTGCTGAGGCTAGGATTTCTAGTATTATGTTAAATAACGTGGTAAGAGTGGACACCCTTGTCTTGTTCCTGACTATAAAGGAAAAGCTCTCCATTTTTCCCCATTGAGGATGATATTAGCTGTGGGTTTTTTGTATATGGCCTTTATTATGTTGAGATATGTTCCCTTCATCTATACTTTGTTGAGGGTTTTTATTATGAATGGATATTGTACTTTGTCTAATGCTTTTTCTGCATCTATTGAGAAGATCATATGGTTCTTATCCTTCCTCTTATTAGTGTGATGTATCATGTTGGTTGATTTGCAAATATTGAACCACCTTTGCATACCAGGAATAAATCCCACTTGATCATGGTGAATGATTCTTTTGGATTTGATTTGCTAGTAATGTGTTGAGAATTTTTGCTTCCATGTTCATCAGGGATATTGGCCTGTAATTCTCTGTTTTAGTGGAGTCTTTGTCTGGTTATGGAATCAGGGTAATGCTGGCTGGAAGTCTTTCCTTTTCTATTTTTTAGAATAATCTAATAAGAATAGGTATTAACTCTTCTTTAAATGTTTGCTTGAATTTGCTTGTGAAAGTCCATCTGGCCCTGGACTTTTGTTTTTTGGGAGATTTGTGATTACTGATTCAGTTTCTTTGCTGGTATCAGTCTGTTCTAGTTTTCTATTTCTTCCTGCTTAACTTTTGGTAGTTTCTATGTTTCTAGGAACTAGAAACTTTATCATTTTCTTCTAGATTGTCTAATTTGTTGGCATATAGTTTTTATAATATTCTTGTATAATTATTTATATTTCTGTGGTATTGGTTATTATTTATCCTCTCTCATTTGTAATTTTGTTTATGTGAGTCCTTTATCTTTTCTTTTTGATAAGTCTGGCTAGGAATTTATTAATTTAATTAATTTTCTCAAAGAACCAGCTCCTGGTTTCATTGATTTGTTGGGTTTTTTTTTTCAGTTTGTCATTTATTTCTACTCTGTTCTTTATTATTTCCCTTCTTTTGCTGGCTTTAAGCTTCATTTGTTGTTCTTTTTCTAGCTCCTTTAGGTGTAAGGTTAGGTTGTTTATTTGAGATTTTTCTTGCTTCTTGAGGTAGGCCTTTGTTGCTATATACTTCCCTCTAAGGACTACTTCTGCTGCATCCCAAAGGTTTTAGACGATCATGTTTTCATTTTCATTTGTTTCCATGTATTTTTTAAAATTTCTTCTTTAATTTCCTGGTTGACTCATCATTCTTTAGTAACATGTTGTTTAACCTCCTTGTATTTGTGGTCTTCCCCAATTTTTTCTTGTGACCGACTTCAATTTTCATGGTCAGAAAGTATGCATGGTATGATTTCAGTCTTTTTGTACTTGTTGAGGCCTGATTTGTGATCTAGTATGTGATCTACTCTGGAGACTGTCCTATGTGCACTTGAAAAGAATGTATATTCTGCTGCTTTAGGATGAAATGTTCTGAATACATCTGTTAAGTCCGTCTGGTCCAGTGTGTCAATCAAAGCCATTATTTCCTTGTTGATTTTCTGCTTAGATGATCTGTCCATTGGTGTAAGTGGGATGTTAAAGTGACCTACTATTATTATATTATTATCGATATGTTCCTTTATGTTTATTATTAATTGCTTTATATGTTTGGGTACTCTCAATTTGGGAGCATAAATACTTATAATTGTTAGATCTTGTTGGATAGTCCTCTTTATCATGATATAGTGCCCTTATTCATCTCTTGTTACAGTCTTTGTTTTAAAATCTAGTTAGTCTGATAGAAGTATTGCTTCTCCAGCTTATTTTTATGTTCATTGCATGATAGATCTTTCTCCATCCCCTCACTTTTAATCTGCAGGTGTCTTTTGGTCTGAAATGAGTAGGCAGAGTATAGATGTGTATAGATCCAGAGTATAGAGTATAGATCCTTTTTTTTTTTTAATCCATTCTGACACTCTATGTCTTGATTAGAACATATACATTCTTGATTATGTCTCTATGTCTCTTATGATTATTCTCTGTGTCTTGATTAGCCATTTACATTCAGAGTAATTATTGATAGATATGTATTTAGTACCATTTTATTACTTGTTTTGTTGTTGTTTCTGGAGATTTCCTCTGTTTCTTTCTAGTCTTTGTCACTTTTGATCTTTCCTTCCCACTCAAAGAATCCCCTTTAATATTTCTTGCAGGGCTGGTGTAGTGTTCATGAAATCCTTTAGTTTTTGTTTGTCTGGGAAACTCTTTATCTCTACTTCTGTCCTGAATGACAACCTTGCTGGATAGAGTATTCTTGGCTGCAGATTTTTCCCATTGAGCATGTTGACTATATCATGCCACTTTCTTCTGGCTTGCCAAGTTTCTGTGGAAAGATCTGCAGCTAACCTTATGGGTGTTTCCTTGTAAGTTAGGAACTTTCTTGTCTTACTGCTTTTAGGATTTTTTCTTTATCACTATATTTTGCAAATTTAAATATAATATGTCTTGGTGTTAGCCTAGTTTTGTTGATTTTGATGGCAGTTCTTTCTAACTCCTGGATTTGGATGTCTGTTTTCTTCCTCAGATTAGCTGAAATTTTCAGCTATTATTTCCTCAAATAAACCTTCTGCCCCCTTTTCTCTTTTTCTTCTGGGACTCCTATGATACAAATGTTATTACCTTTAATGAAGTCACTGAGTTCCCTAAGTCCACTCTCATGATTCATCATTCTTCATTCTTTTGTTCAGCTTCATTATTTTCCATAATTATGTTTTTAAGTTTTTATTTATTTATTTTGAGTGAGAGCATGGGTGTGCAAGTAGGAGGGGTGGAGAAAGGCAGAGACAGAATCCCAAACTGACAGCATGGAGCCTGATGTGGGGCTCAAATTCACAAACCATCAGATCATGACCTAAGCCCAGATCAAGAGTCAGATGCTTAACTGACTGAGTCACTCAGGCATCAGGCATCCCAATTATTTTCCATAATTCTATCTTCTGTATCACTTATTCATTCCTCTCAGTCTTCCATCCTTGTGGTCATTACATCTAGTTTGTTTTGAATCTCATTTATTATATTTTTTATATCTGCCTAATTGTTTTTTAACTCTTTTATTTGTGTAGTAAAGGTCTCCCTGATGTCTTCTATGCTTTCCTCATGCCCAGTGAGTATCCTTATGATTGTTATTTTTAAATCTCCATAAGTCTTATTACTTGTATCTGTTTCAATTAGATTTCTAGCCATGACTTTTTCTTGTTATTTCTTTTGGAATGAATTCCTCCATCTTGGCATTTTGTCTAGGTCACTGTCTTCTTCTCTGTGTTAGAAAAACCTGTTGTGTTTCCTGTTCCTGAGAGTAATGGCTCTATGAAGAGGTTAGATAGTATCCAGGGCCTGGTGCTTCAGGGAGTATCTCTGGTGTGTGCTGCATGCACTCCACTGCTATGTTTTGGCTGCTCTATCCCTTAGGTCAGTCCTCTGCAGAGGTTCTCCTTATCTGCAGTGGGCAGTGTTTGGACCTTGGCCAGAGTGTGGTCAGTTTTAGGTAGGTGTCTGGCCTCCTTAAATGATACTTGATGCTACTTCCACTAGAACTGAAGCTTTGCAGAACTCTGTCGTTAGTAGACCTGATGTGTGCAGGGGTTTGTGCCGGTGTTCTTGGAGAAGGGCCTGTTGCACTGCTCCTTTAGCAAACTTGCCTGAGAAAAGCAGTACGAACAGAGCACAGGAGGGTGGGTCTTGGTGTAAGCAGGTTAAACAGCCAGTGCTGGCAGTGTTGATGCTGTGATTTTTTTTTTTTTTTAAGTTGGTTTATGCCTACGGGTAGAGGAAGGAAATGGGCTCCAGCTCCTTTGTCCTGGAAAGGGGACTGGTACATGCTGCTCTCAGGGAGGCACTCCCAGAAGAGCGAGTAATTTTCCCTAGTGTCTCTCAGGTGTTTTTCAGATTGCTGTTTTCACACTGCTTGTCTCTAGGTTGCTTGCCTATCTGGAGCAGCACAGTGCACTTTGGGTTCTGTCCCGTCCAAGCCTGCTAACTTTTAAAATTCCAGACTTCAAAGGAGTGCTGAGAAGGCGGGGGGTAGCTGCACTGGTCTTCGGGTGAGTCTCACCTCACTGGAGGTGATGCAGGTTTGACTGAGAAGGCAGTTGCGCCAGAGCACAGGGGCATGGGATTTGGAGCAAAGCAGGCTAACCAGCCAGTGTCCAGGTTAGCCTCCCACAGCAGGTGCCTGTACCTATGCCGAGGGGGGCGTGGAGAGAAGGGGCACCCATCAGCTCTTTTGTCCCCGGAGAGGCAACATTACCATTCACAGATGTGCTCCACGAAGTAGGAACCATCTCTCCCAACACATGTTAGGCGATCCCCAGATCATGCCATCTGCCCTGGCATTTGCTTGCCTGCCTTCTCTCCAGGAGTAGGGCAGACCCCTCAGGTCTCTCTTCCCAGCCCAGCCAGTAGACCTCTAAAACTCCATTCTTTGTGCCCCACTGGTTGCAAAAACTCATGAAAATCAGCCCCTCTTGTTTTCCCAGCCAAAGGCTTAGTGAAAGTGTTCTTGTATGTAAAGCCTTCTTTGCCTCCATAGCACCTGTGATCTGTTTCTCCCCCAAACCATGTCTCTGCACCTCATACCTTCTTCCACGTGGCCTCTTTTCTCCCTCCAGTTGTACAGTTTGTTCTATCAGTCCTCGGGTCAATTTCTTGTATATTCAGAATGATAGTTATTTAGCTATGTTCGAGGGATAAGGCAGGCCTAGGATCCTCCTACTGTGCTGCCATCTTAGCTCCCCCTTCCAATAAAAACTGTAGTGCGCATTTTTCTGTATCAAAATACATAGATGTTTCTTTCTGCTTAAGAATTATTTAAATATTCTGCTTATGTGCTTCTAGCATAATGTATTTGAAGTCCTCTGATGATAGCTATTTAGGTATTTTCCCAGTGCAAACAGTGCTACAGTCAAATTTTTGTACGTATGTCTTTGTGCATGTGTGAGCATTTTGTAGATAATAGCTGTAGAATTAATAGTCAAAGGATATATACAGTTGCAATTTTGACAGATATTGCCAAATTGTGGTTATAGATCCTAGAGCTTAAAATAATAGGAAAAAGAAAAAAAAATAATAGTAACGAGGAAAAGATTAGAACCATTTGTTTCTTTGTTTTTTTTATTCTTGGAATCTTTTCCTAAGCCTGACAAAGCTCAGATGTCACAAACAAAAAGACTGATAAGATTTGTCCTCAGAATTTTTGTCATTTTCTGCATGGCAAAATTGTAAACACATTCACAGTGCATTAACAAAATGGGGACAATGTTTTCATACTACATAAAATGACAAAGGCTTAATTTTCTTAATATATAAATAGCTATTACAAAGCAATAAGAAAAATACAAGTACCCAACAGAATACACACTTCATAAAAGTGTTCATCTTCACCAGAGTAATCTTGGAAAAAGTCACTCTGATTCCACTATGAATAAACAATGGGAGTGAGGAAATGTGGGAGAGGAGGGGCCAAGAGGGAAATGAGGAGATTGGTAGTTGCCATTCTAAATAGCTTATCTCTTTTTAGTCTCTGCCCATTTGCCTTATTGTTTTCTTGAAAGCATTTATCGCTATGTATGATTACTTGTTTGTTATTAGCTTTTTGAGAGCACTAGTTATGTCTCTGTTATTCACTACTCTATGTGCAGTGTCTAATACCATGTCTCACACATAGTAAGTCTTCACTCAAGGCTGTATTTGTTAAGTGAATGGTGCCATATACTTTTACAGACATTAAAAAGAATGTGATAGATCTATGTGCTACTTACATATTAATCTTATGGAGTAAAAAGTATGATTCATCTTTGTTTAAATATATATCTTATATGCACAAATATTTTTCCAGAAGGATAGCAAAGTTAATTGTAGGTTGCCTTTGGAAAGAGAGTGGAGGTGGGGTGGGGAGGGAGATTCTTCACTGAGAATCATTCGGTATCATTGGTATTTTATCGTGTTTGATTTTTTTTTACTTTGTGCATGTATCATTCTTTCATTAATAAAGGAAAAATAAATCTTAAAGCCCAAAATATTAGTTGGAGAAGAAAGGTATGATCTCTGCATCAAATTTTAAAAATATATTTAATATTTACATGGAACTGCTCAAGCATATAATTGTTAGCAAAATCAATACATTCCAGGTCTTCTCTTTTTTATACACAGATCGTTTTCATGTTTGTGCTTTTTCAATTAGGGAAACAGTAATTTGATCTGTTTTGTCTTGCAGTGTTTTCTCTTCAGTCATTGAACAAGTCCCTGCAAAACCAATTACAGGAGTCACTGAAGAGCCAGGAATTACTACAGAGTAAAAATGAAGAACTTTTAAAAGTCATTGAAAATCAGAAAGATGAAAACAAAAAATTTGCTGGCATATTCAAAGAGAAAGAGCAAACTTTACTTGAAAATAAACAACAATTTGACATTGAGACAACAAGAATAAAAATTGGTATGTATTTGATCTGTGGTTGTGGTCACATTTTTTAAAAAGGAAAAGGAAACTGAAATTTTATTGTGGTTTCAGAATTGGAGGAAGCCTTAGTCAATGTGAAAAGCTCCCGGTTTAAGTTAGAAGCTGCTGAAAAGGAAAATCAAATATTGGGAATAACATTACGTCAGCGTGACGCTGAGGTGACCCGACTGAGAGAATTAACAAGGTAATGTTGACTTCATATGAATAATATGCCTCTTGTCAGATTAGTTATAGACTTCAAAAACAATTTTGGATCTGCTCTCTTTCTTCCCCTTTGTCTCTTGTCAATGTTTTTGCTAATTTCTAATAATGTTTTCTTCTGCTCCATTTGGGTTTAGAAATGCCAAACCTGACTCCATGCTTTTTTAAACCATGTGATTCCAGGTAAAGGGCTCTTGTAAAGAAAGAGCTTCTTCCTATTATATGTACGTAAGCTAAAGACTCACTTAGCAAATTGTTAAGAGCCCTCTGGCTCTGAAGCCAGAGAGACCTGAATGGAATCCCAGCTCTTCCCTGTGCTAGCTGTGTGGCTTTAACCAAGTTATTTAACCTCTCTAAACCTCAGCTGAAAGTGGAGCATGACTAGGGTTGATGGGAACACTAAGAAATAATTCATATGAAGCACTGAGCACAGGAAGCCCTCATGCCAGATGATCTTGGGAAAGTCATCGAGCCTCTTTGAGCCTCAGTTATTTCATCAGTAAAGTGAGGGAGTTGGCAGCAACCCCTAAGAGCCCTTTGTTCCCTGACATGTCTTTTCTCAAATAAATAAAATCACTGCCCTCAATTATTTTTACATGATACATACTTTAAAAGTACAGTCTTCTCTTGAGACTTTTGTTAAGAATTGGATTTACAACTGCTTACTTAAATCCTAGAGGAGAAGTCCATTATTTAGGGCCTGAATATCATTAGATCTAACCATACATTTGAATGATACTGGAAGTTTATAGTTCAAATATAAAATAANGATCCATTTTGAATGACAAACTTTTAAGAAAATAGATGAGATAATAATATATATATAATACTTAATCTATTTAATTTTATAAACATTTGAAATGATTCTGTATAAGCTGTATTAACATAGAAATACTGCTTTTTTTCTACATTCATATTTCACTCAAACTTTTACCGAACAATGCGGAAAAGCAAAAGACACTTGTGTATCCATGTAGTATTATAATTAATTAGGCTCTAGTCAGAGTTTCTANCCGCGAGATCATGACCTAAGCGAAAGTCGGACCCTTAACCGACTAAGCCACCCAGGCGCCCCTGGCTTTTAATACTCTTATTCAAAGTAAAAGTGAGAGGATGTCCCTTCTCATGAAAGCCTTCATAAAGTCTCCAAAGAAAGCGTCTCCTTTTTTGAAGAGTAATTTTGGGATGAAAACTCTGTTATTTTCAAATATTTATGGTAAAAGAAGCCGGTCACAAAAGACCAAACATTGTATGATTCCACTTAATATGAAATGTTCAAAATAGGCAAACCCCTGGAAACAAAAAATAGATTAGTGGTTGCCAAGGGCTGAGAGAAAAGGGGAAGTTTCTTTTTAAGGTAATGAAAATGTTCTGAAATTGGATAAAGGTAATGATTATATAACTGCATGAATATACTAAAAACTCAGTGGTACACTTTCAAGGGGTAAATTTTATAGTAAATTATGTAACAGTAAAATTTATTTTTAATTTTTGTGATGTTTATTTTATTTTATTTTATTTGCTTATTTATTTTTTTGAGAGAGTGTGAGCAAGCGAGGGGGAGACAGAGAGAGAAAGAGAGAGAAATCCCAAGCAGGCTCTGTGCTCTCAGCACAGAGCTTGACTCGGACTCAAACTCACCAACTGTGAGATCACGACCTGAGCTGAAACCCAGAGTCTGATGCTTAACTGACAGAACAACCCAGAGGCCCCTCGATAAACGTTTTTTAAAATGTACCTGTGGCAAATAGTCCATTTGGAAAAGAAAAATAGGATAGCAACTCAGCATGGTCAGGTTCCATGACCAGTTGCTTGGGTGTCCCTGGGAGCATCTCCTCATTTAAGGGGCATGGTGCTCAGCCTCTAGCAGGAAATGCAGTGGAGGATCTAGTTGCCTGAGAATATGCTTTTCTTCTCAAAATGCTTTTCTTCATACTACTAAACCTAGCTCCTTTATGAGCATGAAATCAGAAGCTGGTTTTATTTTTTATTTATAATGTACTTTGATTTTTTTCCCCCCAAAGTCTTCCCTCATGTCTGTTTTGTTTGTCCTCGTTTATGATGGAAAGATTTTAATAAACTCATTTTCACAGATGGGGAAACTGAGACCATACAAGTTAAATATTAATAGGAAGTTAATAAGCTGGGACTAGAACTCATATCTCTTAATCCCTAGCCAGGGTTTCTCTCTTACACATGGTATGTCCTTAGCTAAAACAGTTTATTCCTGGTAACAACAATTCCTGGTTAACTGCCTAATTTAGTCTAAGTGAACCTTAGCAGGTTTTTTTGTTTTGTTTTGTTTTACCTGAAAAATGTAGGGATGAATGGATGGATTCATTTGATTATTCATTTATTCATCAAACATTTATTGTATATTCCGAATATACATGTGTGAAATACAAATATATGTAATCATTTTAGTTGCTAAATATCCATGTCATCAAACTAAAAGCTTACTTCTAGTGCTTTGATGATGTATATAGGAAGATACATCCTTTTTTAAGAATCAGCTTGACTGAATACCATGTAACATAGTGGTGCATTTGTGGAGAAAATTGATAACAAAAATGTAAGGACAATTTTCAGAGTAAGTAATAGTTTAATTATTAGAGAAATTAGCATAAATGGAAACCCAAAGAAATGAAAGGACTTGCCTGCCTTTCACAGCTAGTTGGGGCCCACGCTAGGACCTGAACCAAGATTTTAGATTCCCTCTTCAGCCTTGCTTTATCTTTTGGAAAGGGCAGCTTCTCTCTGAGAAAAGAGGATTTGTTTTTGAGAGATTCTTCTAACTTTGTACTCGCTCATTCTTTCAAAATAACACAGTCTGCTTTTTCATTAGGAATGAAAAAGGGTTTGTTTGCAAGTAGAGCCTTTTAACACCAACCCTAACGTAGAAGCATAGGATATGAAAAAGGTTATTACTTCTTTTATATTATCTGCTTTTCGAAGACTGTGTCTGAAATACTAGGTGTAAATGTTTTACTCTCTTAAGACTCCAAGATATTTCCTGTCAGTTTTTTCCATTGTTGTCAAGGATGTTTTCTTCTTATACTGGGCGTAAATCCTGTGTCTTGACTACTAGCTCACCTGTTAGATTAACAGGTCTCTTTAAATGATTATAGAAACATGGTAAGTGAGGGGCACCTGGGTGGCTCAGTTGGATAAGCATATGACTTCGACTCAGGTCATGACTCATCTCTTAGTTTGTGAGTTCAAGCCCCGCATCAGGCTCTGTGCTGACAGCTCAGAGCCTGTAGCCTGCTTCAGATTCTGTGTCTCCCTCTCTCTCTGCCTCCTCCCTGTTCGTGCCTTCTCTCTCAAGAAAAAGAAAGAAAGAAATGTGGTGAGCAAGCTTAAATTAGCACAGTGTCTCACAGAGTTTCTACCCCTACATTCAGTAAGAGCTTCAAAATGCCAAGTATACCCATGGATAATTTTTGTATTGTCAAAACAAAACAAAAAGTTGATAGTTGAGCTTAATTGTATAAAAATTCATCCACGTTGGTGATTTATACTATGTTTGGTGATACCCTGTGCAATTCAGTTAATTAGGAACATCTCCAATACTATAGCTGGGCTACTGTGACGACTTTACTTTTGCCAGAGGGTAAAGCGGCACCATCTAACAGTAGAGCTCAATCTTCACTTTCAACTATTCTGTCCATCTTCCCTGTAGTCATACATCGCAGTAAGAAAGATGCATATTTTTTGTATGTGTTTTAAATAGTCTTTTATAAAGATTTCAAAAAAATTTCTAAATGCCTTTTTCAGACTGTTAGGGAAGGATAGTGGTACTAGAAAGTACACATATGAGTTTTTAACAAATACCCTAAACCATGTCTCTCTCTCTTCTCCAACCTTGAATAATTTTGAAATATATTCTTACCACTTTTTCAAAATTTTGCTATAGCACATGCTATAAGACCATTAAAATGTGAGGAAATTAATATGTTTTCAGTAAACAAGTAGTATTCTCATAGCTTCTAGAGCACTGTTACAAGGACTGATAGTTATTTAAATTAGTGTATTTTAATTAATTTATTTTTTGAATGTTTTATTTATTTTTGAGAGAGACAGCATGAGCAGGGAAGGGTCAGAGAGAGAGGGAGACACAGAATCTGAAGACAGGCTCCAGGCTTTGAGCTAGCTGTCAGCACAGAGACTGATGAGGGGCTCGAACCCACAAACCTTGAGATCATGACCTGAGCCGAGTTGGACGCTTAACCGACTGAGCCACCCAGGTGCCCCAAAATTAGTGTATTTTTATAAGTAGCTGAGAACCTTGAATTTCTTATTATAAAAATGTGTCCGTTTTCTAAACATCAAAAATCAATGTACTTTAATAGTATATTCCATAGAATAGAAACAGAAGTATATCTACTTTGTAGCTATTCAGGTGTTCGTATTGCTTTCTTTAAAATTTTGACATACTGTCATTTCTTTAGTTACAGAGATTTTTCTTTTAGTTTTGGAGGTAATGGTGAGTCACATTTCGTTTATAAATCAGAAGCTTAATGGTTGCTATTAATTTCCAGAGATTAAACTCTTATTAATGTCATTATCTCTTTCTCCCTTTCTTCATCATTGATTTTGTTCACAGTGAAGATGACATTTTTATTAAGTCTGGAAAGAAAGCTCAAATTAAGTACTCCTTTTCTAAAAACAAATAAAAATGAAAGTTCCAGTATGTAGTCTGATCAAATTAATTAGTGGATCATTCTTCCTTTCAGAATTTTTTTAAAGATATGTTCATACAACATATTTTTTCTTTTAATAATAGCTTGTTGGCTTCTTGAAAAAGGTCTGAGGAAAAGTGGTAAGAACCATTCCCATTTGAAGAGCAGTCAACTCAAAATAAGTGTAAGATGACAGTGTAATAAGTAAGCCAGGTTAGAAAAAAATTTGTTGTTTCTTTTGTAGGAAAAAACCCACTTTTTCCAAATCCAGAGATAATAATCACTGCTGTTTAGTATAGATTTCCTTTTAGTATTTTATTTGTTATGGGTGACTGTTTTTACAAAAAATAGTATAATTTCCATGTTATTTATGGACTGCTCTTTTAAATTTAACTTTAAGTAATGGACATCAACAAATATTCCTTACAGCACAACTATAACTATGGTGCAATTAGAGCATAATTTACCTAAATCATTCTACTCTATTTGAAGATAAAGATACTAAATCCATCTATTTTCTATTCTAGATTATATTTTTGTAAGTGTATCTTGGGCACAGCCTCTTGGCATATATATGTAGGATGAATTCCTAGAAGTGCAAACTAGTGGGTCCAGAAATGTGGGATATACAGATATTTAAGTCATCTGATGTATTACCAGTTTGCTCTCAGGAAGGGTTACTCCAGTGTACACTCTCACTCGTAGTACCTGCGTCTTCAAGAACCTCTGACAGTGGGTACCATTCTTATTTTACCATGTTAATTTGATAGGCCCCCCAAAAAATCACATTTTAAAATTTTGAATTTCTCTAGTTAAAAGTTGAACTTTTAAAATATGCTTACTGGCTAGTTTTAATCTTTTAAAATTTCCTGTGATGTCTTTTGTATCTTTTTAAAAATTGATGTATTTCTTTTCTTATTGATATGTAAGAACATATATATGATTCAATTCAAACAGTCCAAAAGCTTGGTAGAAAATGGCTTTAATAGGACTACTAATAAAAGCTGCCATCAAATGAACACCCATATAGCCTAAAGCTGTTCTAGTAGTAATAAACACCTTACCCTCATATTTGATTATTTTATCTTACTTAATGTTCATTGTAATTCTGAAGTAGATATCTTCATTTTGTAATTGAGGAATTTGAGATTCAGAAAGGTTGAGTGACTTGCCTAAGATCATAGCTAGTGATAGTATTTGATTGCATTTCTGTCTAACTTCAGATCCTGAATGGTTTTTCATATATCACACTTCTCCTGGTACCTAACTGTTCGTCATATCTAATTATACCAGATATTTATCTCTGGCTATCCTTTTTTCCCAGTATTGTTCAGTGTCCTTTGCATATATATTTTGAATGGTGAGAAATAACTTAATTACTAACAGAATTTATACCATTTTGCAATGTTGCTCTACAGTAAAGCATCTTATACCCTAAGAGAAAAGAATGCTGAGCCTCTGTTTCTAAATATCATAATATTAGGTTTGATACAGAGTAAGATCTTTGATTAATTTGTTATTGTAATTTACTTATTCCAGAGTGCGTTCTGTGATTTTTGCTTTTAGTTGTTTTTTTCAATGTTACGAATCAGGTGCTTGCCTCAGATCCTTTCTTTGAAAAAGGCTGTATAAATAAATAAATGAAATAAACACGTAAAAAGAATAATTACTGTACTAACTTCTTCTTAACAGAACTTTACAGAGCAGTATGGCAAAGCTTCTCTCAGATCTTAGTATGGACAGTGCCCACTGCAAGTCTGGAAATAATCTTACCAAATCACTTTTGAACATTTATGAAAAACAACCCAAGTGTGACCCAATCCCAGCTCACACTTCCATAATGAGCTACCTAAAAAAGTTAGAAACAGACTACGCTTTTACACATTCAGAGCCACTTTCTACAGTTAACAATGAGGAGAACATAGAGCCAGGTAGACCTTATGAAAATGATTTGCCCTCCAAAAGCCCTCAGCATGGTAACACAAGGAACAAGGAGGAAGTGTCAGCCCCTGGGATCATTCCTACCCTTTCAAAACAGGATTCTGATGAGGAGAGCGAAGTTACAACTTTAATAGACGATGAGTGTAATTTGGATAATACAATTTACATTCCATTTGCTAGAAGCACTTCTAAAAAGAAATCGCCATTATCTAAGAGATTATCCCCACAGCCACAGATCACTGTGGCTTCACCACAGCTGGTCAGCAACAGTGGACTTGTCTCTGAAAAAGACAATAAATCGTGTGCACCCAGAGTTTGTTTCTCTTCCAAAAAGGAAGCAGAAGAGACACCTGAGAAACTTTCCAGAAGAGCTGATATGGAAGACAAGCAGCTCCTCAAGAAAATCAAGGAAGCCATCTGTAAGATCCCTGCCACCCCCGAGGAGCCACCAGAGCTGGCGGCGTGTCCCGGCCCCTCTGCTTGTCAGAGCGGTGGCATTCAAGTGAAAGGCAGTGCTGTTTGTGATGGTAGCTTTTTAAATTCTGACTTGACGTCTGACTGGAGCATCTCCTCTTTTTCAACGTTCACTTCTCGAGATGAGCAGGACTTCCGAAACGGCCTTGCAGCACTGGATGCCAATATCGCTAGACTCCAGAAGTCCTTAAGGACTGGACTTCTGGAGAAATGAACTCAGAAGAAAAGGGATTGAGTACCTCTTTTTAAGAATAGAACTTGGCTACATTGAATGTATATTTTAAATTTCTTTAGAGAAATGATGATTTATATTAATTATGTATTATAATTAATTGTATGAATAATAAATTTACTTTGGAATATATTGACAGTCTGGAGCTTGTACAAACAATTCATCTTAAGAAATTGATATTTGTTAAGAGAAGAAAACTGTAGACAACTGGGAGTATCATAAGTAATATTTTACTACTTACTTAGAGGTCTTTTCTTACCCATCTGGGCTAAGGGTACAGGTCAGGTTTCTCTGCTTGTCCTAAAGGATAATGGGAAGGGAGTCTCTGGGTACAATTTATTGTATTCAAATGAGGCTTTCTTTTCCCTTCAGGATTCCTGTTTGTTTTTAATGGCATTGTGGGTTTTTGTGTGTGTGTGTGTGTGTGTGTGTTGGAGGGGGGGAGGGATGCTCTGTGCAACAGGCTAGTATTGTGTATAAACATTTCTTTTAAGAGAGAAATGCCAGTATCTCCACCTCTTAAAAAACATTGATTGGTCCAAGAAAATGTAGACAACATCCTAAGTCAGCATATGGTTTCTTAAAGCTTTGGCACTTTTATTTGTTTTATCCTGAATGGGTGTTTAAGACCTTTTAAAAATTAAGTCAGACTGATAAAGAAGNGAGGACTGATGGATGTGGGGGGAGGGGGGATGGGCATGGAGGAGGACACTTGTGGGGATGAGCACTGAGTGTTATGTGGAAACTAATTTGACAATAAACTATTAAAAAAAATAATAAAAATAAAAATTAAGTCAGACTGATAAAGAAATGCTAACAGATAAGTCATAGCTTGGGAAATTTGCGTTTTTAAGTAAATGAGAAATGTTTATTTGTTTTTTTGTCCTTATATTTGAACATAAAGGAGTTTTTAAATCTTGCACTGGTTGTAATTCTGCGTTTCTGGACTAATAACTCTTTATCAGCCTGTTAGCTGAGAACATTCTCTAGTTTATAAATAATATGAACTAAGTTAGTTTCTGCTTCTCTATACTAGCAGCTTTTAACTGTTCACTATCACCTCCATCCATGTAAGCAGCACATTTGAGGGTTGTCCTATCACCTATCAATAGTTCAGACAAACTGACAAGCAAAAGTAAAAGTGGCAATAAAGGTGAAAAAGGAGAGAGAAATTGAAATTTTTTCAATAGGTTTGGTGATTTAATAGAGAATGAAAGAGAAATCAAAGATGACTCCTCAGTGTTCCAGTTTGATCAGTTTGAGTCCACTGAGCAAGATCTCAAGTGAAAAACAAAATTCTTGGTCAAGTTCTAAGTCTCATCTCAATAACAGTACTGATAATGGAGAGTGGGATAAAAAGAAAAGGCATGCCTGTTCTCAGTAGTCCTCTTTAGATCTTCACACAAGAAGTCAGGATAAGTGCCTCTTCATAGTCTCAGAAGGGTCAGTCTGGCCCCAAATCCCAGCACCCCCCACAAAGCCTTTTCAGATGTCCCAGAATATGAAAAGCTGATTAGTGGAGTTTCTCCCAGCTTCTGAGAGGGTGAACTCCATGTAGAATGGGAAAGAACCATCCTCCAGCATTTTGTCACCGTTCTGTCCTGTCTTGGATCTGTGAAGGTAATGTGCAAACATCAACATAGCTGTAGTATTTGTGGATACCACTGAAGAGGAATATGATTCTGTCTGACCAAGTGTAGAGATACTAAGGGCTAAAGAAGCCAAGGAAGTACTTTGAACACATTTCTTCCTTTATTCCTGCTGCTCTTAGAGTTTAGTCAGCCTTGCAAAAATCTTTTCTTTTCACTAATGGTGGCATTTATGTCAAGTGCCTTAAAAGTCATACAAGCCTGCTTGAGCCACATGGAGAGGAGGGCAGAATTGCAAAGCATAGTTAGAGAGAAAGGGCATGGGGCCAAATCACAACTTACAAATATTTACTGCTCCCATCGTGGGGTGATCTCTTCAGCTAAGGATTCCTTCATTAAATGAATAAATGAAATGAAAGCTCTAATATTTGCCAGCAACTATTCTGGTCTCTGAGAATACAATAAATAAGACATGTTCTCTGCCCTCAAGGAGCTTACATTACAGCGGGGCAAAGCAAAGCAACAGAAGTTGTAAATGCTGGAAGAAAAAATGGGAAGGGAACAAAGATGATAGAATTGGCTTAACTTTCCATTATTAGGGTAAGAAACCCCTTCTCAAAACTTCTGTTTAGGAATCTAGAATTTAAGCATTCCACCAGATAAAGCTGGGTTTTGTGAGCTAACACTCGCTTAATCATTTTTCAGATCTGTTAACTGTCGTTTTCCTTCTGCTCAGAATTGCTTGTATTTGCCTCCTATTGTGACGTTTTAGCACACGACTTCTAGAGAACTTGACGCTCTTTTATTTAAAGCAGTTGGCCTGAGTAGGACCTCCCTGAGAATTATTGTCAGAGATGGTAAGATGTTAAGGACTTCTGTAAGGCTTTAAGTTGAGTTTTTGAAAGAACTTTAAAAGTCCTTCTTATACCCAAAGAAGGAAACTGTTCTACAGTGATACCTGCTACTGGTAAGATCCCAAGTGCATCACGTATATTCCTTTTACCTGGACCACCATTTTGTCCAGTCTCCTCCTGACAAATTCTTCCTCGTTCTTCAAACCCATGGTACTATGACTGTACCTTGTATATGCCTCCAATGATGCATGTATCAGTTTACATATCAACCTCTCCTACCCTGTATGCTTCTCAAGGGCAGGGACCAGGATTTATTCATTTTTTTTTAATGTTTTATTTATTTCTAGGAGAGAGAGAGAGAGAGACAGCGTGAGCAGGGGAAGGTCAGAGAGAGAGGGAGTCACAGACCAAAACAGGCTCCAGGCTCTGAGCTGGCAGCACAGAGCCCGACGCGGGGCTCGAACCCACGAACTGCGAGATCATGACCTAAGCGAAAGTCGGACGCCCAACCGACTAAGCCACCCAGGCGCCCCAGGATTTATTCATTTTTGACACCCCTCATGGTGCTTGCTGCCTGTCATATAGTAGGCAATTAATAACAATTGTTGGACTTAACTAAATCCCTGACAAACGGTCATCTCTGCTTCACTTGATTTTCTCTTGGTGTCAGTAAGTTCATGCAACAGTTTATAGCTTTATTACACACTTCTAAGCTCCTAGCATTAGCCTCCCTGGATTTTTTATTCTTTATTCCTTTCATTAACTTCTGAAGCAAAATTCACTTGTTTAGCAAATATCTGCACACTACTTGTGCTGTGGAGAAGCCACAGATATATATTTTTTAATATTTAGGATAGGAGATTGGGTGAAATATTTAACTCTGTCACCATTGCAGGGATAATTTATCCTACCAGCCTACTTTACCACTTTGTGGGAGGGATAAATGTAGGCAAAGCACTTTGAAATCTGGAGGGCATTGTATAAACTGTGACTTACAACATTTAGAGAGCCCTTGGCATCCTGTTTGCCTTCTCTTGATGTCCTCCAGTTTGTCAATGTCTTAAAACTTAAATCCAGCAACGAACAGATGAACTCCGGATGTGATGTTACCAAGCAGAATGCAGTTAGATTATCACTTCCTAAGATCTTGTTAAAGTTGTTTTAGCCATTATATTCTACTCCAGATTACATTAGGGCTGTAGTTCATTTCCAGATATATTCACACGGTCATTCTTGGTGGTGAGTGGCATCATGTTAGGACAGCTCAGGGGGACCCAGCTCCTGTCCAGCTGGTGACCAGTTCTTCAAACCTGAGGTTCTGATCAAACAAGTGGTCTCAGCTGCCCCAGAGATTTACCACAAATTTACCACAAATTCATCTGTCCTTGAAGCCAGGACTGTCCATAGAGGCCGCAAAGGACCATGAAAAGAGGCAGGCCGGGCATCAGGAGACCTAGGTTCAGGTTCTGCTACTGTTTTTCTGTGTCAACTTTGTTTTCCAGTTATAAAATGTGAAGATTTGACTAAAAGTTCTTTGGTCTCTCCATGATTTGAGGTTCTATTTAATATTGTGTTCTAGCATTTTGACTGGACATCTTTCAGTTAGTCAACTGTGAAGGTTATGCTCAAGGTATTTAGAACTTTAGATGAAGTGGACAGGCCATTTCCCTCTCAATGGGATGGCCCTGTCAACTCTAGAGAAATTTATAGAAAGGTCATTATTTGTCACCTAAGATTCAGAAATTCTGATATTACTCTTCTCTCTATTAAAAAATCTATCTCAGGGCATCTGGGTTCCTCAGTCGGTTAAGCGTCTGACTTCGGCTCAGGTCATGATCTTGCGGTTTGTGGGTTTGAGCCCTGCATCGGGTTCTGTGCTGGCCACTCAGAGCCTGGAGCCTGTTTCAGATTCTGTGTCTTCCTCTCTCTCTCTGCCCCTCCCCTGCTCATGCTCTGTCTCAAAAATAAATAAACTATAAAAATTTAAAAAATAAATTCTATCTCAGGACTAATTTTTGAACATCACCATTTCTATTAGCATTCCATACTTAGAAGTCTGAAATACTCCTGGCATAAAAAAGATTGTGGATAATTTTTGCCTCATTTTTTACAGAGATTTTATAGGTAAAAGGGACCTTAGGATTCTCTAGTCCAATCTCATTTCAAGAACTATGGAAATTGAAACCAAAAAAATATTAAAGACATTTGCTCAAAGCCATACAACTAAATCCTTGAACAGGTATTGTGATTTTCAGTCTACTTTTTTTCAAAATCTCCTTGAAACCATCTAACTTTCATGACCACTTGAGTCTGGAGCCCCAAATCTCACCAGAATCTAGCTGTATGTCATTCTTTCTCTACTAGTATGGTCTAATATGGAATGAATGAATGAATGAATACATACATACATACATACATACATAAAAATTCCTCCTGGAATTTGTGAATTATAAACACTAAATAGATGATGATAATCACTATATATAGTTGATCTATGTACCTGTATGTATACTGTACTAGATACTTAAGGTTTAACTTTTGCTTTCTGAAAGGCACACAATGTTTTTAAAATCTCTGTTTCCTTTATGGCATAATACTAGTAAAATAATCCTCCAACTGATCACTTGGGCAATTTCATCAGAAGTCACTATTTAAACTTGGTTTTAAACAAATGAAGAAAGTTGCATGAGTTTCAAGTGGAGAAAATTACTTGAGTTTTTCTCCTATCGACACTGCATTCACAGTGCAGACATTTCCAGGACTTCAGCTCAGCCCAAAGGGTTCATTTCTCCATGAATGCTTCAAAAAGAATTGCAGAGGTATCACAAACTATCTGGGAGGAAATTCTGGTCCCCTTTGGAGCTGTAAGTGTCCACATTTGTTAAGATCTATAACAAGAAATGTCCACTGCTCAGTAGGTTGCACACAGCCAAGGTAATATTTACCCCATCATCCTTTTCATATTATTCTGCACTTGTCTGCTCTAGGCCTAGAATGGGGTAGGCTACAAGAATCAAATATTTCAAAAACTTAGTAGCTCTAAAATAAGCAGAACAGACCTTCTCGGAGGGTAGTATTTTGTTTGTGGTTTGGCGAGGAGAAAGGAGTAAGGGGAAAATAAATTTTCAAATCCCAGAGCCTTAATGGATGGAGAGAAAATTAATCTTTTTTTTAGGTCATTGCCATCAGACTTTCTGTCTTAGGACAGGGAGATTGGTAGAAGATGAGACACAACTAGAACAAGTCAATAAATAAATATTTGAGTAAGTAGGTCTTTATTATTTAGAGCAGTGACCTATATGCCACCTCTCCATCCTTCCCCCACCACAAAGCCAATGATCATTTTTTTCACCAGAGAACTGAACCCTCTGTCATCATCTCTTCCCTCCTCCCATCCCAACTGGATTAAAAATCCATCTGATCAAACTTCTGTAATAATGGGTGAGTAGTGCATAAAGCAACTCCTTCACCCCCTAACTTACCCAGAAAGGATAGAATTTAAATTGTAGTTTTTTATCTTTGGCCAAAGTTTGAGGAAAAGTCAGAATAGATCATTGATGAATATTAAGACACTTGGTAGTGATATTTAAGTCTATGGATAAGTTCATTTTAATAACGGCGCTTTAGAAGAGCAAGAGCTCTGGATCATGAGTCAGATGATCAAGTGACTCTTCATATTCTATGTGACCTTCATTCACTTATAATTTATTAAATCTCTACTGTGTAGTACACACTGAGCATTTAAAGTTAAATAAGACAAAGTGTGCCTCTGAGGGACCTTGAGTCCCAAAAAGTGCCAAATGAGAAGATATGATCTCAAACTCTCCAGCTCAAAATGCTATATTTTCCAAAAAGAGGGCTCCCAAGACCAAAGGAATTTCTAAGGAAGTAGGCACGTAGCTCTGATAGACATTCAAATCATGATGACGTCATATAGAAGTTTAGCTTTGCATTGCTGCCCTATGTTTATTTTTCTTTTGTATGATATCACTTTCAATGAGTGTCTTTGATGACTTTCTAAGGACTTGAATATCTTAATTTCACTCTCACATTTAAACAATAGTTTCCATTGGATTTCAATGTGAAGATGGTAGTGTAAAGTTGCCCTTTCCCTTCTTTTGTAGAAGTCAAAATGAACAAGAGGAGTACAAATTCCATTTGTGGGGGAAAACAGGAGACAGCTCTAAAACCCAGCCACAGATTGGGCTGTGCAATCTGTGCAGTAGTCATCAGGCAGGGTGCATATGAGAGTGAATAGAGGGAAGATGCTATGACCCCAGATAGCTGAAAGAGCTAGTAAAGCACACCCAAAGAGAAAATTTTAAATCCTTAGTTTATGACATGAGAAGATCCATTGCCTTTAGGTTACGGGGAAACACACAGATACCTATTACGATGTGGACAAGAAACACTTAACAAATCTGCACAGAACTCTGAATATTAAGGAAAATTCTAACCTTTCTGACACACAAGGATTCTGCAGATAACTGATCCAGGGAAACCTTTGTTACACGTTTCAAAAAAACAAGTCATCAAGAAGGACCAGCAGCGAATATATACTAAAATATTATGAGAGAAAAAAATGAAAGAGATAGGAAAATCAAATTGTAAACTAAAAACACTTACCAGAAAAGTGTTGCCATAGAATAGATAAAAGCTGTGACTAAATATTTGACCATGAAATATTAAAACTGACTTAAAATAGCTATTTACTCAAATCAAGAGCATTGAACAGAGAAGCAAGAGTTTAAGGACAAGATGAGACAACAGGAGATGGAGCAAATGCAGACTTTAGGAAATAAATGAAAGACGGAAATTAAGCCATCTCAGAAAGGAAGAGAAAATCAATAAATTTAAAACATGATAGTTTTGATATAAAATTATAGGTTCAAAATTGATTTCTTTCAACGTTGCATATTACACTGCACTATCTTCTGGCTCCCACTGTGGCTATTAAGAAGTCTGACATATAGAGCAGAGCCTTACTGCTTTGAAGGTGATATAATTTGTCTCATTGTAAGCCTTTAGAATTTTCTCTGGATTTGATCTTCAATTTTACTCTAATAATATGACAATATTGTGTTTGTGTCTGTGTGGTTTATTTTTTAATTTAATGTTTATTTATTTTTGAGGGAGAGAGAGTAGGGGAGGGGCAGAGAAAGAGAGACACACACAGAATCTGAAACAGGCTCCAGGCTCTGAGCTATCAGTACAGAGCCTTACAAGGGGCTCAAACCCACAAACCATGAGATCATGACCTGATCTGAAGTCAGATGCTTTACCAACTGAGCCATCCAGGCACCCCTCTATGAACTCTTTAAATCAATAATTTTACACCTTTTTCTTTTTTTTTTTTTGGCTTTTGCACTCATATTTTTTTTTAATAGTTTATTGTCAAATTAGTTTCCACATAACACTCAGTGCTCATCCCCACAAGTGTCCTCCTCCATGCCCATCCCCCCTCCCCCCACATCCATCAGTCCTCAGTTTTTGTCAGCATTCAAGAGTCTCTCATGGTTTGCCTCTCTCCCTTTCCCCCACCATTTCCGCCCTTCTTCTCCCCCTTGTTCCTCCGTCAAGTTCCTCCTAATCCTCCTATACGTGCAAACATATGATATTTGTCCTTCTCTGCCTGACTTATTTCGCTCAGCATAACACCCTCAAGGTCCATCCATGTTGCTACACATGGCCAGATTTCATTGTTTCTCATTGCCATGTAGTATTCCATGGTATAGATAAACCACATCTTCTTGATCCATTCATCTGTTGATGGACACTTAGGCTCTTTCCATGTTTTAGCTATTGTGGAGAGTGCTGCTATGAACATTGGGGTACATGTGCCCCAATGTTCATTTTACACCTTTTTCTAATTCTGGAAAATTCTCAGTATTTCTTGCAGTATTTCCTTGGAACTTGCTTTCCTGTCTCCTTCTGTGATCTCTATTTAGTTTTTACTTCAAATCTTAATGTGTCTTAACTTTTCTCTTATTTTTGCCATCTTTTGGTTTATTTGTAACTTTTATGTGGAGAGTTTCATGATCTTATCTTCATCTCAGCAATTTGTTTTTCACTTATATCTATTTTGCTGATAAATTCATTTATTGAATTCTTAATTTCAGTTGTTATATTGTTCCTGCTTTATATTTCCAATACCCTTTTTATCTTGTTCAGTATATTTATTATGTGTATTTTAAATCTTTGTTTCTCTGATCTATTGATTCTGTTCCCTTTAGCATGAACCATTGAGCATGTACACCTCAATGTATTTGTATCATTTTTGTATCATTTGTATCATTCTTCCCCCTCTATAATTTCATATTACTTTGGGAATACTAGCTACCTAGACAGGTAATTCATACCTGGGAGAAGAGACCGAAATCCATACTCTAAGACCTCTTACAATGCGTTTATACAATGTATGGCAGGAAATATTCCTTAGACTGATGACTTCTGTTATTTCAGCCTGGATTTGATCATTCCCTATTTACCTACCCTCATGAATTGGCTTTTCCTGTATCTTCTCCCTTAGCTCTGCTCTTTTTCAAGATTTCCTTCCTTAGTATTGGGATATGAGTAAGGATTGCTCCAGGGTCAAAACATTGATCTACACCTGTTGTTAGCCACTCTCTATCAGCAGCCCTAATATTATTCTTCCATCCAGTAGCACTGTGCTAGCATTACTCTTCTGCTCCACAGAGGTGTCAAGGTGAGCAATGACACACCCAGAACAGTGTGGGGGAGGGAAGAAACTATAATAAAATTGTTCTTCACAGCCTGTCCTCTGGGCCTTGCCTTCTTCCATTCTAAGCTGCCATTGTCCAAATATATACTGGAACGAAATCACTTCTGTATTCCTGAATGTTTTTCAATGTTTTTGTATAATATTCTCTTATTCATTAACCCACCCATCACTTCCGTAGCATTTCTATGGTGAATTGTGAAAGGAGGCCAGCAACCTATGTTTGTTTGTCATCTTGTCCTTCCTAATAATGTGTAATATCACCTCTGTCATTCACCGTGTTCTGCAATATCTGTGGGCCCATTGCTACTCTCTCAAGTCTATTTCACTGAGGCTATCTGCCGCTGTGCAATACAACACTTTTAATTATTTCAGGTTTATAGCATTTTGAAATCTAATAGGGTGATCCTTTCTCCTTCATTTTGTAAATTGTTCTGGCTATTCTGGGTCCTTTGCTTTTCTGTGTGAATTTAGGGATCAGTTTGTCAGGTTCTGTGAAAAATCCTCTTGACATTTTATTGGAATTACTTTGAATTTATAGGTTAATTTGGATAATTGCCATCTTTATTATATTGAGACCTTTAATCCATTAATATTGTATAATGTTCCATTTAATTGCCCCATAAAGATCTTGTTAAAATTTTGTGGGATTTATTCATAGGCACCTTACAGCTTTTACTACTATTGTAAATCACTTTTTTTGGCCTTTTTCTTTTCCACAATGAAAATACCTTTTTTTCCCTGATCATACCAAAAAAAAACCCCAAACAAACCAAATGGTCATCGTAAAAATTTGATCTTTATATAAATATATGATGAAAGTAAACCCCACCTAAAATTTCATCATCCTGAGACATGTTGGTTTTCCATTCAAGCATTCTTTATATATGCAATATACATAGACAAATAAATGTGTATATATATGTATATATATATAGGATCATATTGTGCTTGCTAGTTTTTCATCAGTACCCTCCCACTCCATTTCCTCTTCCCATATTAGTGCCTTTTCTATTCCCTAGCTATACACCTGTAATCTATATTCATAACTCAGTATTTTCTCCATGCTCATAAAACCCCACATGGATTCATGGGGATTTCAGGGACTTGATCATTATTTTACAAAAATGGGTCATGTTATACTCATTTTTCTCTATATTTATTTTCTCACACTTAGAAGTACCTATGAGAGAAGAAGGGAGGCAAACCATAAGCGATTCTTAAGTACTGAGAAGTACCTATGAAAATCCCTCTAGATGACCAGAAAGTCATTCAGTATGCATCCAATTTGTTCTTTTCAATGGCTGCTTGATATTCCATGATATGGAAATATAATACTGTAATTTATTCAACAATTTGGTTCATTGTATAATATAGAAATGAGTTATTTTAAGTAAAAAAGGATTTAATGTGGGGAACTCAGGGCTTAAAAAAAGTATTAGAGGGTGCTCGCTTCGGCA
The DNA here is from genome assembly GCF_008692635.1 of Crocuta crocuta. Classification (NCBI taxonomy): domain Eukaryota; kingdom Metazoa; phylum Chordata; class Mammalia; order Carnivora; family Hyaenidae; genus Crocuta; species Crocuta crocuta. The sequence goes on along the minus strand of NW_027530544.1, from coordinate 2,407,254 downwards.
GCACATATACTAAAAAAAAAAGTATTAGAGGGACCGAAGTGACAAGCTCTAGGCTGGGCTTCCAGGAATGGCTCCCATAACAGTCCCACAGAACCTGTCCCCTAAGGGGACATCTGTATCCATCAAAGTCAGAAAGATGCTGTCCCAGCTGCTGGCTCCAGAATCATTCCACTTTAGCTGCAACCTGGGGATCAGGTGGCTGCCATCAGAACTTTTGACTCCAGACTTACACAGTGTCAGTCAGATCCGCACTGGCACTAATGATTAGCAGAATTAGTTTAGCCAGGTCTAAACCCCTAGCTTCAAAGGAGTCCAGGAAGTATGTCTTTAGCTTTCCAGTCTCTGCAAAATAGACACACAAGAAAAGTGTTAACTAGGGGCCCCTGGGTGGCTCAGTTGGTTAAGCATCCGATTTCAGTTCAGGTCATGATCTCACCCTTCCTATGTTCCAGCCCCACATCGGGCTCTGTGCTGACAGCTTAGAGCCTGGAGCCTCTTACAGATTCTGTGTATCTCTCTCTTACCCTCCCCTACTAGCACACCCCTCCCTCTTTATATCTCCCTCTCAAAAATAAACATTAAAAAAAACTTTTTTAAAAAGAAAATCAAAGTGTTAATTGGAGGGAGAATGGGCCAGTCTACCAAATCTTCTGTGATTCACTTTCTTTCCAGTTTGTGATCCACCAGGAACATTCTCACAGCAAACATACTTGTCATGCAGCCTCATTTGTTTCTGTTTCTATTTCTATTTCTAAGGAATAGCAACCCAGAGGTAGAATCTCTGGGTCACAGGAGATATGTATCTTCAAAAATAGATCTTGCCAGAGGTGCCTGGGTGGCTCAGTTGGTTAAGCATCTGACTTCAGCTCAGGTCATGATCTCGTGGCTTGTGGGCTCGAGCCTTGCATTGGGCTCTTGCTGATAGCTCAGAGCCTGGAGCCTGCTTCAGATTCTGTGTCTCCCTCTCTCTCTGCCCCTCCTCTGCTTGTGCTCTCTCCCTCTCAAAAATAAATAAACATTAAAAAAATTGTTTAAATAGATCTTGCCAAATTGCCTTCTAAAAAGTCTGTATCACTTTACAATACTGCCAGCAACATGTGAGAATCGCCTTCATACACACTACCAGCAAATAGCAATAGGCACTATGGCTTTGTGTAAGTGTGTGCATGTTTTACTTTTTATTATGGAGAATTTCAAATATGCGTAGAGTAGGCAAATAGTATAATAAATTCTCATGTTCCCATCAGCCAGTCTCAATCACCATCCATCCGTGGCCAATCCTGTCCCATCCAATTATCCTGTTTCATATATGATAAAGCAAATGCTAGACACCATATTATTCCATCCATAAATATAAGTAAAAATGTATTTCTAAAAGATAAGTTTAATATTAACATATCTTTAAAAATTAATAATTTTTTAAATTAATTTTTAAAATATTCAAGTGGTGTTTACATTTTATTTGAGTAAGAATTCAAATAAGATCCACAAATTGCAATGAATTAAAGTCTTTATGTTCTTTTTATAGTTTCCTTCTCCATCTTTTCATTCCTTACAATTTGTTTGTTGGAAGAACCAGATTGTTGTTAGTGCTATGAAGTTTCCACAGTCTGAATTTTGCAGATTGCATCCCTATGTTGTAATGGAGTATATTCCTTGTCCTTGTTATTTCCTGTGAATTGGTTACTGGAATTTAAAGGCTTTGTCAGAGTCATGTTTGACCTTTATGGTAAGAATAATTCATAGATGGTGTCTGTTCCTCCATCAGAGTCACATAATACCTGATTCTCTCTCCGTTTGTGATGTTAGCAATCATTGATATTCTGTGTCCAGATCCATTAGGGTTGCAAAATGATGATAGTCCAACTCTATCCTTTTTCATTTACAATGTAAAAACTTTCTCACCTCTGCTATTTGATTACCCATTGATATAGTTTATATGCATTAGACAGGAAAAATGATAGCTTCTTTTTTTTTTAAATCAGGTTTTTTTTTAAAAATCAGTTTTCAAAGTAATGAATTGGTTTCCAGGCATCCTTCAATGGCAACATGTTTTTTAGTATCATTATGAATTCATGGATTGAATTTATTTGATGTTTCAATTCACTGCAGTTATGATTCCTTAAATTGATCAGTGGGAACTTTGCTATGGCTATATTTTTATGTATGCCAGTTTGATGGGTATCAATAATTTTATATTGCTTTCATTTTTGTTTCTTTAATCTCTAGTGAATTTGGGCATATTCATATTTATCGGATCTTTGACTTTACTTACTAGTGAATTATTTGTGTCTTTTGCATAATTTTCTATTCAGTTGGTTGTATCTTACCAATTTTTAAGGGTGTTTTGTATAGAAAGGAATCTTTTGCAAGAATATAGTGGCACAAACATTTTCCCTAACATCTTGATGGCCATTAACTTTGTTTTAGTACCTTTTGCTAAAAGTTATTTGTATATGGTCAACTATGCCATTTATTTTATACTTTATTGGTTCTTAATAAAGAAAGTCTCCCCAAACCATAAATTATCCATGTAATCTCTTAGTTTTTAATTCAAGTTTTAAAATTATTTTTCTTTTATATTTAAATCTTTAATCTGTTGCTGGGGCGCCTGGATGGCTTAGTCGGTTAAGCGTCCGACTTTCGCTTTGGTCGTGATCTCGTGATCTCGAGGTTCGTGGGTTCGAGCCCCGCGTCGGGCTCTGTGCTGACTGCCAGCTGAGAGCCTGGAGCCTGTTTCAGAGTCTGTGACTCCCTCTCTCTCTGACCCTCCCCTGCTCACACTGTCTCTCTCTCTCTCTCCTAGAAATAAATAAAACATTTTTAAAAAATTATTTTTAAATCTTTAATCCATTGCAATTTACTTTTAGTAAATTTTAGTAAATTTCCCATTACAATTTCCCATTGAACTACCACTTTGGCACATTTCTAATAACCACTGTCATGTAATTACCAATGATTTATTCTGTTCCAAAATGCCATACTGATTTGAATATATAATGTTTATCATACGACTGATATCTTAGTTAGCCTGTCCCCATACACACTCTCTTTTCTTACATTTTTATAGTTGTACTAGCTCTTCTTTGGCATTCATTTCCCATGTGAACTTTAGAATCATTTTACCTAATTCCAAGAAAAACACTGTTAGAATTCTAATTGGAACTACATAAAATGTATATATTAAATTTACTAGAGGGGTGCCTGGGTGGCTCAGTCGGTTAAGCATCCAACTCTGACTTCAACCCAGGTAATGATCTCATGATTCGTGAGATCAGGGCAGGCATCGGGCTCTGTGCTAACAGCATGGAGGCTGCTTGGGATTCTCTCTCTCTGCCTCTCTCTCTCTGTGTCTCTCCCCTACTCACATGCTCACTCTCTCTCAAAATAAATAAACTTAAAAAATAAATTTATTAGTATTAACAGTTTTGTATTTTCTTTCCTTCTAGGAACATAATATAACTTTCAGTGTATTCAAATCCTGTTTTGTGTGTGTGTGTGTGTGTTTTAATAGTTGTGTTCTTTTTCCAGTTTTCTTCAGTATAGATCCTGAGTTTATCTTGTTAAATCTATAAGTATTTAGAATTGTTGTTACTGTCATGATTTGAGTGGATTTTATTAGCATTAATGACTACATAGACGTTAGAAAAAACCTTTCAGTCAGAATGCCCTATCACTGGAACTCATAACTGATTTGAAGTCTGCTTCTCATATTACCATAAAGGGAAGGAGGACATGCAGCTAAAACCATTTAGGTATGGTCTTGCTGGTGGTAGGGAGAGTGACCAGATGTCCTGGAAGACCTACAAAGAAGAGGAATCTGGAATGTTACAGTTTTAGCCAATCTCCTAATGTCAGGCTTCTGTTTATGTGAGAGTTCTTGACTTAATTGACAGGTTTTTCCAGTAGGTACATGGACCTGTAGGAGACCATTGTAAAATATGCAGGAGTAAATCCAGAGCAAAAATTACCTAAAGAAGGACTTCTTCTGGTTTTTTTTTCCTCTTAGAAATTCCATTTTGTTTTGCAATAAAAACCTTTAAAATTTTTTTCACAGGTAAGTAATACAATAAGTATACCCATATGTTCACTTTGTATATTCACAAATAATGGAAAAAATGTTTTTCCCATCAGAGGCCAGAGTATTGAATTTGGCATGGCAGGACTGAGAACTAATTGATACTCCACAGAATAATAATTACCATCTATGGAACAATTATTAGGTATCAAGTACTCTATAATATGCTTTGCAGTGTATCTTCTCATTCAATATTCAAAACAAACCCATAAGGAAGTCATGGTTTATTTCACTTCTATCTCATTAAAAACATTTTTTTAATGTTTATTTTTGAGAGAGAGACACACACACACAGCATGAGTGGGGGAGAGGCAGAGAGAGAGGGAGACACAGAATCTGAAGCAGGCTCCAGGCTCAGGGCTGTCAGCACAGAGCCTGATGCAGGGCTCAAACTCACAAACTGCGAGATCATGACCTAAGCTGAAGTTGGGTGCTTAACTGAGTGAGCCACCCAGGCGCCCCATATCTCATTTTTAACAGTTAGAAAATTAAGACCCAGAAGCATTTAAGCTACTTGTCGAAGGTCACACAACTAGTTAGTGACAAAGCTTCCAAGCAAAACAAATGGCTGATTCAGATCTTACTACTATATTCCCTCCACACAAAGAATTTGAGATAAACATGTATTACTTATTCTCTAACCTCCATTTCCTTTTCTGTACAACAGAGGAATCTTAATAGATGACATTATCTGGTTGTAGATACATAAAACTGAGTTTACAAAATTTATAAATCATAGGTCTTACATATAAGATGCCCCCAAATTTGTTTTACATAATTGATGGATTTCTCAGCCATGATTTTCATGTGCTCATTTGGCCCTGAAATATGGTCTTCACTGTGGTGTGTTTTTGTAGCACTTCTTTCTGTGGTTTCTAAGATAAACCCCTACAGTGTGTTTGGTGGGGAAGGGGAACAAATAGAGAACCTATAGGTTTAGCAGTAGAATGTGAGGGTGAATGATAGAATGTGAAATAATACAATGTGATCACTCCAGTTCATATTTGTCTGTTTATTTAAACTGTTGTTATTCTTTCTGACTATATAAAACAGAAGATTTTAAGTGTTCTGTGAAGTCACACATGAAAGCCTAATATGTAAAGTCAAGAAAAGCAAAGTTGCTCTGGACAAGTGGATGAGCGCTTGGGAGCCTTGCCTGAGTCTCCACTCCATCCACTCCAGTCACTTCTTGGAATTCTGGAGCTTCTGCAGCTTGAAATCATTGATTTGGATTAAATTTGTTTCTAACATCCTAGCCACAACATCATGGACTACATTTTAGAGTTATTATTATACGAAGTGATCTAATAAATTAGCCCTTTCCTGAAAGATACCCAAGAAGTACTCAGTAGAGGATATTTGAGGGATTAGAGTGAGCAGCTGTGGGGAGTATGATGGTTACCTTTTACTTTCTACTACTATACTGTTCTCTCCTTTATTTCTTTTCCTATCAATTTGAATTGTGACTTTTATGGTTAAAAATTAATTTAAACATTTTTCTGGAATTAGGAATTATATTTTAATTTCTGGCTTTGTAGTCAAAAATACTTCTCCCCCCAAAACTAACTTTTTCTATTATATAATGATAATGCATGCAATAAGATTTTTTTTTTAATGTTTTATTTATTTCTAGGAGAGAGAGAGAGACAGCGTGAGCAGGGGAGGGTCAGAGACAGAGGGAGTCACAGACTGAAACAGGCTCCAGGCTCTGAGCTGGCAGTCAGCACAGAGCCCGACGCCGGGCCGAACCCACAAACCGCGAGATCATGACCTGAGCGAAAGTCGGACGCTTAACCGACTAAGCCACCCGGGCGCCCCTCATGCAATAAGATTTAAAGGCAGTTGACCCTTGAACAATCTGGTGGTTAGAGGAACCAGCCCTGTATGCAGTCAAAAATCCATGTATAACTTTTGACTCCCTCAAAACTTAACTACTAATAGCCTACTGTTGACTGGAGGCCTTACCAATAACATAAACAATTGATTAACATATACTTTGTATGCTATACATCTTATATACTTGTTGTTACAATAAACTAAGTCAGAGGGGAGAATTGTTATAAATGAAGAAGAGAAAGTGCATTTACAGTATTGTACTGTAAAAAAAAATTCACATTTAAGTGGACCCATGCAGTTCAAATCCTTGTTGTTCAAGGGTCAACTGTATAGAAAATTCATTTATAGTAAATATTTACAGGAACAAATCTACAAACATTCTGGAGTTCAGTATGTCAGTATTTTCGTAGGTTAATTCCTCTGGTCTTTAAACAAATAATTAACCTTAAGAACTGAAGAGCAAACAGAAGCACCATTGGTTGATTTCTAAATTGTTGTTTCTGTTTTGGATTTTACTTAAGCTATAAGTAGTTCTCAACTCTGGTCTCACATCAGACTTACAGGGAATTAAAAAAAATCATTCCCCAGACCACATCCCAGACCAACTGAATCAATTTCTGGAGGAGGAACCCAGGCATAAGTATTGATAAAAATCTCCACAGGTGAATACAACATACAGCCAGACTTTAGAGCCAGCAAGTCTTTAGCCTTAATCTACCAATGCTGATCTAGGTGGATTTAATAAATTCAGAAACTAAGGGGAGTCATTTATTATTTTGTGCTTGTGAGAGGTTAAGTACCTTCTCTTATTTCCCTTTCCTTCTTTGGCTTTCCGAACAATGGCCCAGCAGCAAAGGGGGCCAGGGCAGTGAAGGGATCCAGAGGTAGGAAGGGAGTGTAGAGGATGTGCACAGACAGATGGAGGCCAGGGCTTGCAAATTAAGCTTCCTGGGAAGGCAGTATAGATAAACAGACACCCTCTCTCTACCAATGAAAGGCACATATTCTACAACTATTTTCTTGTTTTCGGGCAAAGGAGCTAACTTGCATCATTTCAGGATATTTAACGGGACAAAAACCAAGTTTCTCTTTGAAGCAGATTTATTTCATTTTGACAAACCAGATGTATGTGCTAGGTTTGTGTGTTTGGACCATGGCATTTTTTTTCAGACTAAGTGATATATTTTCTAGAACTTTGGGCAAAACCTTTTCGTCTCTAGTCAGTAACCAGAGTTTAAAAGGCCTGGTGCTGTTTAGCTCTCATTAATTCTTAGAAATGATCAGCTAGGTCTCCCTTTTAGGAGAGGACTCTTTCTAAGAAGAAATTTTTAGAGCTGAATAAAATTGACAATATAGGGCAGGATACAAAATCAACAAGCAAAAATCAGTTGTATTTCTATACACTAACAATGGACAATCTGAAAAGGAAATTAAGGAAACAAATCCATTTTTGATAGCATCAAAAAGCATAAAGTACTTAGGAATAAATTTAATGAAAAAGGCTAGACTTGCACATTGTAAACTACAAAACATTGCTGAAAGAAATGAAAGAAGACCTAAATAAATAGGAAGACATCCTATGTTCATGGGTTGCAAGCCTTAGTATTGTTAAGATGACAGTAATACCAAAGCAATCTATGTAATCCCTATCAAAATTCCAATGTTGGTTTTTGGAGAAAATAGAAAGAAAAAATCCGAAGCTTTACCTGAAATCTCCAGGAACCCCCTAATAGTCAAAACACTCTCAAAAAAAAAAAAAAAAAAAAAAGCTGGAAGTCTCACACTCATGATTTTAAAACTGAAAACAAAGATGCAGCCGTCATAAAGTATGATACTGGCATAAGAACAGACATATAGACCAATGGGATAGAAAAGGCAGTCCAGAAATAAACCCTTGCATATATGGTTAATCGATTTTTGAGAAGGGTGCCAAGACCATTCAGTGAGGAAAACAGAGTTGGTTTTTTTTTGTTGTTGTTTTTGTTTTTTAACAAACGCTGCTGGCAAAACTAGATATCCACATGTGAAACGACATAAAAAATTAATTAATGGATTAAAGACCTAAATGTAAGAGATAAAAGTATAAAATTTTTAGAAGACTACATAGGAGAAAATCTTTATGACCTCGGATTTGGCAGTAGTTTATGACATCAATAGCACAGGCAACAAAAGAACAAAAAACTGGATCTCATCAAAATGTAAAACTTTTGTGCATCAAAAGAAAAAATCAACAAAATGAAAAGGCAACCCATGGAATGGGAGAAAATATGTACAAATCATATATCTGACAAAGGATTAATATCCAGAATATATAAAGAACATCTACCATTCAAAGACAACTCCCCCAACAATCCAATTAAAAAATGGGCAAAAGAATTCAAAGATATTTCTCCAAAGAAGATATACAAATGGCCAATACATGAAGAGATGCTCAACATCATTAGTCATCAGGGATATGCAAATCAAAACCTCAATGGAATATACTTATTAATACCCAGTTAGATGGCTATTATTGAAAAAAAATCCAGAAAATTAATTATGTTGATAAGAAACTTCTGGTTTGTGGTTTGTCATGTAAGAATTTTAGAAATCTTCATCATAACAAGTAAAAAGCTGAGCAAACAAAAATCAACAATTCTTTTTTTTAATTTTTAATGTTTTTTTTTAAATTTTTAATGTTTGTTTATTTTAGAGAGAGAGAGAAAGTGCAGGAGGGGCAGAGAGACAGGGAGACACAGAATCAAAAGCAAGCTCCAGTCTCTGAGCTGTCAGCACAGAGCCCAAAGCAGGGCTGGAACCCATGAACTGTGAGATCATGACCTGAGCCTCATGACCTGAGCCGATGTCAAACCCTTAACCAACTGAGCCACTCAGGCGCTGCTAATCCACAATTCTTCTTCTATCTTTGAGAAAAGTGATCTCACAGGGCAAATTGCTGCTTCCAATATTGGAGATAGACAAGTGGATATAGAGAATCACAACTTACCAAAGCAGAAACCCAGAAGCAGAAGCACTGACCAGTGACAGCATAGGAAAAAAATGAACTGTAATTGACAAACTGATGGAAGCTCAGTACAGACAAGTCCGAGAGTTCAAATCTTCAGAAGATCCCAAACATGAAGGGGAGAGGGAACCACACTTTTATGAGTTTTACCTCCATAGCTCAACTTGGCCCTCACAGTGAATATCAGAAAAGGACAGGGGAACAAGTAGAAAACAGTAGCAAATATGGTAGCTATTAATCCAGCTATATCAACAGTCACTTTGAATCTCAATGGTCTAAATGTGCCATATTAAAACACAGAGATTTTCACAGAATATAAAAAATAAGACCCAACTATATGTTGTCTGCAACAAGCATACTTTAAATATAAAGACACATAAAAATACAAAACAAATGGTTGGAGACAGATACACTATGGTAACACTAATTTACAGAAGCAGTGGTAGTTATATTAATTTCAGAAAGAGCAGACTTCAGAGCAAAGAAAGTCATCAGAGATAAAAGAGGGCATTATGTAATGATGGAGTCAATTCTCCAAGAAGACATAATAATTCTTAACGTGTATGTGCCTAGCAACATAGCAACAAAACACATGAGGCAAAAACTGACACAACTGCAAGTTGAAATAGATGAATCCACTACTAGTGTAGGAGCCAACATCACTGTCTATCAGAAATGGACAAATCAGCAGGCAGAAAATCAGTAAGGACATAGTTGAATTCAAGAACACCATCAATCAACTGGATAAAATTGACATCCATAGACTACTTTATCTAGTGACAGCAGAGTAAACATTCTTCCCAAGCTCACATGGAACATTCACTGAAAGACCACATTCTGGATGATCAAACACACATTGACAAATATAAAAGAATAGAAATCACATGTCTGCCCTCACATCACAGTGGAATTAAACTAGAAACCAATAACAGACAGATAACTTAAAAATCCTAAAATACTTGGGCATTAAATAACACACGTCTATAAAACACATGGATCAAAGAAGAAATCAACATTGGTGAGGATGAGAAGTTGGAACCCTTGTGCATTGCTGGTGAGAATGTAAAAGGTGCAAACATTATGGAAACAGTTTGGTGTTTCCTCTAAAAATTTTAGTGGTTCCTTAAATAACTAGACTTACCATGTGAGCCCCAACAATTCCGCTTCTAGATATATACTTGACAAAGTTGAAAACATGGATTCAAACAATTATTTATATGTCAATATTTATAGTGGCATTGTTCACAATAGCCAAAAGGTAGAATCAACCATCAACTATTCAATAGATGAATGAATAGGTAAAATGTGGCATATACATACAATGGAGTGTTATTCAGCCATAAGAAGGAATGAAGCTTTGGTGAATGGTACAACATGGATGGCCTTTGAAAACATTATGTTAAATGAAACAAACACACACAGAAGGACAAATATTTTATGATTCCAACTATATGGGATATCTAGAATAGGCAAATTGATCGAGACAAAAAGTAGAATGGAGATTACCAGGGACTGGAGCAGATGGGGTATGGAGTAGTTGTTGCTTAATATGTACAGAGTTTCTATCTGAGATGATGGAAAAGGTCTGGAAATAGTGGCAATGGTTATACAACACTGTAAAGATACTTAATACTACTGAACGGTACACTTAAAAATGGTTAAAATGTTACATGTTATGTATGTTTTGCCACAATAAAAAAGTGGACAAAAAATTGACATGATAGAGAAAATTAGAGTGGAAGGAGAAGGAAGAGCCAGATAAACATGAGTGAGAGAAACAAAGTCAGGAAATCACAGAAATTCAGCCACCAATTTTTTTTTAACACTACACAGAAACAACGAAATGGGTAGCTCTGTAAAGTCAGAAAAGCTATCTGGACAAAGCCTTCTTCTAAAAGTTTAGGAAAATAAAATTCATATCAAAATGAGCAACAGAAAATTATCAGGGCTAACTCTCAAGGAAATTGCTTTTAAAAAGTGAGTAAGAATCCGAATAATATGCCTACAACGAAAACCTGCCAGAAAGATACATTCAAAAAACAGATAAAAGCTGTAATGTTCTAAAAGAGCTAAAAGAAATTGAGAAAATAGTATGAGAATAACATAAACCAGAATTAGAGAAACTAAAAAATTGGATCAGAACTCAAAGAATAATCAGAATTTTTTTAAAAATCTGACAAATAAAGATTAAACTATAAGGAACAAAGGAGCAAATAAATGCAACAAAGAAAGCCTTAAAGAGAAAGTAAAATGAGGAGAAATTTAAAAAAAAATTTTTTTTTAATGTTTTATTTATTTCTGAGAGAGAAAGAGAGAGACATTGTGAGCAGGGGAGGGTCAGAGAGAGAGGGAGATACAGAATCTGAAACAGGCTCCAGGATCTGAGCTGCCAGCCCAGAGCCCTACACGGGGCTCGAACCCACAAACTGTGAGAGCATGACCTGAGCCGAAGTCAGATGCTTAACCGACTGAGCCACCCAGGCGCCCCAAGGAGAAATTTTAAAATAAACAATAATGAAGGAAGAAAATAAAAGGACTTGAGGGAAAGTGACAAATATTGAAGACAGGCAAAAGAGGTCCAACATACAGATAACAGAAGTCCCAGAGAAGCAATCCAAAGCAAGAGAACCAATGGAGCGCCTGGGTGGCTCAGTCGGTTAAGCGGTTAAGCGTCCGACTTCAGCTCAGGTCATGATCTCACAGTTTGTGGGTTGGAGCTCTCTGTCGGTCTCTGTGCTGACAGCTAGCTCAGAGCCTGGAGCCTGCTTCTGATTCTGTATCTCTCTCTGACCATCCCCTGCTCAGGCTGCCTCTCTCTCTCTCTCAGAAATAAATAAATAAAAACATTTTAAAAAATTAAAAAAAACAAAGCAAGGGAACAAAACAAATTTTAAAAACTATAATCAAATAAAACTTTACTGAAATTAAATACATATATTTGAGACTTTTTATTTTTTTAATTTTAGATAGAGGGCACAAGCAGGGGAGAGGAGCAGAGGGAGAGAGAGACAGAACCTTAAGCAGACGCCATGCTCAGCATGGAGCACAACATAAGGCTGGAATCCATGATCCTGGGATCATGACCTGAGCTCAACTGACTGAATCACCCACGCATCCCTTGAGGCTACATTTTGAAAGGACACACTGTCTACCTGAGAAATATCAAACTGGAATGACCAAGAGCATGTTCTAGGAAAATTACTGGGCTCAAAAAAAAAGATAAAATTATTTGGGTATCTATGCAAGAAGATTCTGTAACAAGGGAAAGAAAAATAGATTATATCAGACATTTTGACAGCAATGCTTTATGCCATAAATAAGTTGCAAAGTATATGTAAGATTTTTAGGGAAGGAAAATGCAAGCCAAGCATTTTATATCCAGTAAATTTGGCCTTCAATTATAAATGGCTTAGACAAACTATAATGAACATGCAAGAACTCAGAGAATACTATTTCCATAGCGTTTCCTAAGGAATCTACTAGCAGACAGGCTTTCACACAATCAAAGTGACTAGATTAGAGAGACATAAGGAACTAATGGTGAGCAAGGGCACCTGGGTGGCTCAGTTGGTGGGTTTGAGCCCCGCATCGGGCTCTGTGCTGACAGCCAGTTCCGAGCCTGGAGCAGTCTCCCTCTCTCTCTGACCCTTCCCTGCTCACGCTGTCTCTCTCTCTCTCAGAAATAAATTTTAAAAAAATTAAAAAAAGAAACTAATGGTGAGCAGTAAATACATAATTTACCTATAGAACTAAGACCAAATGAGGGTTCAATGAAAAATATTATAGTATGCAATGGCTATAGAAGCTAATAATTTCAAAAGAGTACAACTATAATAAAATGGATACAACATGCAAAAAATTAACTGTTTTTTTCAAGAATCAGAATCAGTGGTGGTAGTATTAATATTGTTACTTTGAGATTATCGTATGTTTAATGTGGGATAAAGCAAATTAGTACATTTCAAATTAGTAAATATTTTAATTCTATTATCTTTGAGAACCAGAATTCTTTGTGTGCAAGAAAGGAAAGAAAGGGTAATGTAATATAGAAGAGGTTAAATAAAAACCCCATAGTCCTGAAACTGAATCTGAACTATTAATATGAACTCATGAAGTATTCTATCCTACTTCTATCTTTTGAAAAAGCCTAGAGACGGTTACAAATCTAGTAGTAATGAATACCCCTAGTTCTTATACCGTCATCTTAAAATGTCAAGAAAAGAAAGTAGAGCTTCTTGGAGAAGTGGATGATTCCATGTCTGGGACAGCAAATGTATGATGAGCCTGGATCATTCTGTCATATCAGGTAGCAAGGAAGTTACCTACTGGCTAAAGATGAGAGGGACAAGTTTTGCTTTAATAAGGATTAAAACTGCAGTAGATTAAATCCATGAATTTTTAATAATATTAAGAAACAAACTTAAAAGTTACCTTCTGAGGATGACAGAACCAATTTATTATCTTGAAAATGGGGTAACTTAAAAGAAAGAAGCAAATATTTATCTGGACTTTCCTATATGAACTTACCTCCTGGCAACCAGATATTAGATGGGAGGACACACCTCCTTATAAACACATTCAGCTAATAAATAAAAACAAAATTACAGAATTAAAATATCACCATTTTGCAGCCCTCAGTGAATTCATGGATCTAAGAATTGAGCGATAACAGCTGCTAACCTTAGAGAAGAACAAAACCAAATATCATGTGCCTCTTGATCAAAGAATACGCCACCACCTATAGTCTTGCAAAAGGAATCAAACCTCGGTCTGGTAAAACCTCTGGATCAGCTGCCAAATTCCAGGAAATGCAAAGGACAGGAATATGCTGAACGGCCCCATAAAAGTGCAATTTCCAGACTATGGGAAACTCCATAGGTCAAAAGGCCTAAGTTCAACTGATTCTTGTAACAAAGACTTAAAAGGGACCACAAGCTAAAAACAAAAGCAAAACCAAACAAGCCACAAGATGCACTTGAGAGATAACACTGCAAAGAAACTAGCAAAAGTCATTATATACATACATACATACATACATATATTTATATGCTTTTTAAAAGATTTATTTATTTTTGAGAGGGAGCACAAGCAGGGAAGGGGCAGAGAGAGAGAGGGACAGAAAATCTGAAGCGGCTCAGTGCTGATAGCAGTGAACACAATGCAGGGCTCAAACTCACAAACTGGGAGATTATGACTTGAGCTGAAGTCGAACCTTCACCCATAAAAGTCGTTATATAAGAAGTGAGGCTAGTGGTTGGTTTTGGAAGCACAGAGACTAGGGTCCTTATTGGGCTGGGACAATGGAGAGACTTGCAAGATGCCTGGCAGAGTTCCCTTTGTTGACCAAGGTAGTCACTGCAAAGATCTTTACCTCCAAGTAAATAGATCAGGAAATTCTACAATATATTTCATTTCTGGTGCAAACTAAGGATTAGGCGAGTCAAAAAACCAATTTTTTTAAAAAAAGATTTTGTAGGTATCTTACAAACCAATAAGAGATTCTTAACACACAACAAAGGGAAGATGTCAGAGGAACCCTGGAGCTCAAATTTCAGAGATGAAAGAGGCCTGAAAAAAAAATCCCACGGAGTCTCCTCATTTTACAGGTTAGTAAAATTGAAGCCCAGAGACACTGAGTGTCTTGTGCAAGCTCTGCAAAGCTAGTGCTAGAAGCAGATCTAACACCTATGTCTGCCAGTCTGGGACTTTACCCACCACAGCACAGACTTTGCTTCCTTTACACTTTAATTATTTTCTTTCACTTTTTCTTTTCTTTTCTTCTCTCTTCTTTTCTTCTGTTCTTTTTAAAAGAAATGTCTAGTTGAACTTTTTATGTTTCTCCAAAACATTCCTAAGAGGACATTTCAAAGAATGCATTCAAAGCTGGATCTTCTAGGGAGAAAGAAGATGAAATAACGGCTTTCTCAGATCTGGGGCTACTTAGCCTGACAGCAGAGTTGGGTGGGAAACCCTGGTCTGAATCTTCCAGAGACTCTTAACCTTAGGGCGTTATCTCTTTGCCTTCTATAGCTTCTTCCCCTTCTCCCTCCTTGTCTTTCCTTGCTCTGTGTGTTAAAGAGTCACTGATCATACTTGCACATTTGAGTTAACAATAACTGAGGGCACCTGGGTGGCTCAGTTGGTTAAGCCTCCGACTTGGCTCAGGTCATGATCTCATGGTTCCGGTGTTGGAGCCTCACATAGGGCTCTGTGCTGACACCTCACAGCCTGAAGTTGGGCTTGGGATTCTGTTTCCCTCTCTCTCTCTGCCCCTCCCCCGCTCACACTTTCTCTCTCTCTCAAAAATAAATGAACATTAAGAAAAATTTTTTAAAAAGTTTAACTATATATTAGTTACTTCCCTAAGAGCTTTACCTGCCATATCTCATTGAAGCCTCGCATTCCTTTGAGGCACTTAGATTAACCCCATTTTAGTGGTAGACCCGAGTAACAGAGATCTTAAGTCGCCCAAAATTTTGCGCCTGGAAAGTAGAGTAGGGTTCTCAACTCCAAACTCCACACTTTTAAGAACTAGCTTATCCTGACTGTACAATCTGTATTTCTTCACTTATTGAACAAAATGGCACGGAACTTGTTCTAGTTTTAAAAGTGACCGAATTGTTTTTTCACGATACTTTATCAAAAAACCAAAATTGTCTCCTTTTGACCGATCTACTCGATTCGTTGTTTTAATCGCCACATCAGAGACCAAGGAAATTAATTTTGAAGCCTACTTTGCGTTTCTCCAGTGAGCGGACCTCTTTTGTCCCATATCGGGTGGTCTGCCAAGCGAAAATACAAAACAAATCGAGATAACACGCTGACCGCAGCCAGACGAGCTGGGGCGGCGCGGCGTCCCGCGCTTCGTTTGCTTGGGATTCGGGGCTCCCGGCTCAGAGGCGCAGTGACGGTGGGCGTGGCGGGAAGGACCTCGGGGCCATTCCTGGAGCGCTATGCAAATGACATGTAAATCAAAGCGTGTGAGCTGCTAGCCGGCGGTCCGAGTCCGACCCCGAGCGCCGCGCTCTCCGTGTTCGCACACACGCGCATTCGCTCTTCGCTTTCACACTTGCTTTCTCGCCGGCCGCTCACCACTGTCCCATCCGGCCCGCCCGGGACGCGCCTCGCCTGCTCCCCCCGCTGCCCGGACCGCAGCCCGCGGCGGAGCGAGCGCAGGGCCCGCGCTGGGCGCCTTGCAGCAGGGGCGCACTCGCCGAGCGTGGTGCCCTGGCTACCCGGCCGCCTCCGCCGCGCGGGTGAGTGAGCCCGCCCCGCGCTTTTGTCCCCGTGCGGCCCCTGGAAGTCAGTTTCTGAGGGTGGGGTTCGGGGGTCGGGACCCTTGCTCGGAAGCCTGCCCCCGACTCCCCAGTTGGAGAGGATGCAGCAAGGAGGATGTTTTTCAGGGCGGAGGGTGGGGGAGGGCAGCGTAAGGGAACGACCCCAGTGACTCCGGACAGCCGGGAGTTTTCTTTTGGGGAGGTGAGGTCCTGGGGAACCGTGATACGGTTGTCTGGACAGACGTCTTTCTAAAGGGGGATGCCTTTGATTTGAGGGGTGCTAATAGCCGAAGCCCCCAAGGAAAAAGGGTGGGCTCATCTCCCAGTTCCCAGGATGCCACGTGAAGGTCCTCCCAGCCCAGATGTGAGTGTGGGAAGGTAAGGCAGTAGAGGCAGCCGCGGGGTCCCAGGGAAAATTGGTGCTTCGGGCGTTGCGGTCTTACTTTCTCTCCTAGCTCCTTACTCAAGCCCCTCCCCTCCTTCTGCCTCCTGAGCTTCTACTTCGGTTCCGTGGTGAGGGACCCTTGTTTGCAGATCATTGCGGTTAGAGAGTTTTGGATAACTAATTCCCAGGACGCGTCAGATGTCAGTGGTTGAGGTAGAACTCTTCCTTGGAACTGTGGCTACTAGCACCCTTCAACACCCAAAGGACTGAATTTTTAGGGGTGATACTACAGATGGGTAGATGGACTGATGGGGAGAGGTAGAAAAGGCCTTCTTTGGTTGGGGGCACACCCTGTGTATCAAAAGCTGAAAGAGAAGGACCTAGCTAGGCCTTTGGGACCTAAAGAAGGGCAAAAGTAGCTATTGCAGTTCAGGGAAGTGGGCGGGGGTGTGGGGTACACTTGGGCAGTGGGCATGGTGCCAGGGCCCAGGCCACTGTTTTTCACCATCCCTCCTCTCCCCAGGTGCCAAGAGCAGAGAATGTTCAGTGTCCCCATCTAACCCTCCTCCAGACCTTTAGGTGCTTGCCCTAGAGCTGCATCCCACTTCCAAGGGCCGGGGGAGGGGGGGTGGGTATGGGTTCTTTTCCGACTTCATAAAATCCTTTAGGTCAAAGTGAACGACTTGTTATAAATTATCTCCAAATGGGGGGCTTGAGAGGACCATTTGAGAAACCCTTGACACTTTAAAGTGTCAGGTATCCACAATGCAAGTCTCTGAGGGAGGTGTAGGTGCTTCTGCTAACCTTATTGGGCCCCTAAAGGTCCCTTATTGGGTTCTGGTAAATTAACCCAATAAGGGTAGTTTTTATTTTTTAAATAAAAAATAGTTTTTGTCTGGTAGTTTTTGTTTTTTATTACTTTCTTTCCCTCTCTTTCCCCTTAAATTCTTGACCTCCTTCCCTTCTCTCTTCTGTGAGCCTATCTTCGTCTCTTCCCCACACTTCAAGGCACCACAGTGTTCTAGAGCAGTTTGGAATGTTCCCTCCTGTTGAGGTTCCACCTTTGTCTCCCACCCTCAGTGGGTCAGGGTCCTTGAGCCGGAACAGGTAGGGGTCCGGAGAGTTGGCTCTAGGTGGGGAGTGACTGGACACTGGATGCTGGATTAGGTAGTGGGTACTCTGGAGGACTTGCACAGGAGCCTTTTCACTGGGAGTGCATATCTTTTTCCTCATTTACTGATGATGCAAAGTGATGCTGGTTCTCACATACCACTAGGCTTGAGCCTGGAGAATGATTCCACGGTGGTGAAGGATTTGTGCTGGTCCATCCTCCTTTATTTGGCTTCTTTTGTGCAATAACTAACTAGCTAACTGAGGAGGGGGCTAGCTGGGGACTTATAATAGTTTTTCTTTGTGTGAGGTTTGCTGACCCCTCTCAGCAAGAGACTGATGTGGCCAACAACATGGGCGAGGGGTCTTGATCCTGGCGAGGGTCTTCGCCAGCCTCAGAGTAATAGATTGTGAACACTCTGGGGTCATCATGTACTCAGTGTCTACAAGAATGACCCCTAGATTCCCCCCCCCCAAATATGAGTCTGGAGTCTGTGAAACTAGTTGATTTCTTGGCCCTTTGCCTTGTAAGGGGCTCAGAATGTCACCTAGAATGTAGGTAGGGGTCCAGGTTATCCATAAACATGTGAAGTTTTATTTAGTGTCTTTCTGGAAACAACACTTCTTGGTATTCTGAAAATACATGCCAAGCCCACTTGGAAGCCTGACCGTCTTTACCCCAATTCAGACCAACACAAGCAGGTTGGAAAATTATTCACTCTTAAAAGCTTCCCATCTATCCTTTCTGAAATGTAGTAAAATTCAGAGAACAAGCCTTAGAAAGTAACTTTTCCCCACAGAAGACATTGTCTTTGCCTGTCTTGACTATTGTGTCACTTTTCTCTCACTGATAGAAGGTGCACCCAGAGAAGCCTAGATAGGACTATTTGCATGGGAAATGTACAAGTGGACATTTGGGCGGCATGTGGGCTCAGTCTCAAGCATAATCCAGAGTGAGGACATCGCACATGTCACTGGGATGGGTTCCCATGCCATGTGACTTCTGCCCCTTTCCCTTCACTTCCCCATATTCTTGCCCCACAAGCACAGAAAGTGAACGTGCTGGGCTGGGATCTGCTGAGCCAGCCACTCACCTCTCCCACCTGTGCTGTTCTGTAGATGAATTCCTATCTCGTTATTGAGTTTTGGCTTCATACCTTTCCATTTGTTTTAAGTCAGTGTGTCAAGCAAATGCAATTCTTACAATCTTAAGGTAAGCAGACCTCAGTGTTTGTCACTACACACCGGCAGGTGCATCCTTCCTCCCTTGTACACACCTGCTGAGGCTCTTGTAAGAGGGATAGTGACAGCCAGCCGGTGGGGCTGGGGCAGGAAGAGGGCTAGTAAGAATGGCTCCCTGTTTGCAGCTCGTGGGGATATGGCTGAATTTCCAGATGCTCACACCACCTTCTTTTCATTGTCCTCTGCCCGCTGTCCCTTGGTGTCTGACGGTGAATGCTCACAATGGGCACCTCACTAGGGAGCTGTGGGACTTTTTGTGTAGATCCAGCGTCTCAGGTTTCCCACCATTGTCCCCGTGCCCCCACCATTGGTACTTCTGTCCCCTTCCTCCCCTCCTCTCTTCTCCTGGGTCCTGAGTGCAGAGTCCCCTGAAGGCAAAAGGGATGATGAGAGATTTCCTTTTAGGTCTGTTTCTTTACCCCCACCCCTCCACTCTGGGCCCCCAGGTCTGATGCTAATTTGTTAATCTGGGATCTTGTGAATTATTTCTCATAATCTTTTGGGAACCAACTCCTACAGTTACAGATTTTCATAGTTGAGGATGCTTTTAATTAATTAATTTATTTATTTCAGAGACTGAGATTTCTAGTACAGAGTAGCTCTCCTTCAGATCTCTGGCAGGAGAAAGCAGCACAAGGGTAGAATGGGATCTTTGGCTTTAAACTTCGGTTCAGAGCCATCCTGTTCCCTTACTGGCTCTGGTTCTTGGTCATGGTATTAAACCTCTGTGAGTGACTTTAGTTTCCTCATCTGACAGTGAGGGTAGTTATAAAAATTAAAGCAACATATGAATATAAGAGGCACAAAAGAAGGAATAACTATTACCGTACAAATTGAGTCATGTTCTTTTTACCTGTAGAATGACCTATACCTCCGCCAGCAAATATTAATTACTGGACCTACCCTCCATGTGGCCCTGTGGAGGTTTATGAAACAAAGGTACTATGCCCAAGAGACTTTGGGTCTTTATGGGGGGGAAAGCTAACATTTATGAGGAAATTGGAAAACAGAGACAAGTTCTGTGGTACAGATCAATCAGGGCATCTAGGGGTGGCCAAAAATTCAGGGCTGTGAGGAAGGAGGGTGGGCCTGAGCAGACCCTGAAGGGAGGGGAGTACTGACTGGGAGAGAGGAAGGTAGGAGTACTTGGCTGTAGTGTCCGCAAGTTCCAGCCCCTCCTTTGGTGGAAGCTGGTGCCACACCTTTGACCCTGCGGTGAGCTCTCAGCCATGCAGGCCCCCTTGTTCCGAGATTTCTTTGGGGGATGGTTTTCATTCCAGGCTTGTTTTCCCTCTGGTGCCTAGAATATTCCTGGAAAATTTTTGTTTTAATTTTATACTGAGTCAAAAATAATGAGAGATAGGGGCGCCTGGGTGGCTTAGTCGGTNGACCCTCCCCTGCTCACGCTGTCTCTCTCTCTCTCTCTCTCCAAAAAAAAAAAATAAATAAATAAAATAAAATAAAGTAAAATAAAGTAAAGTAAAATAAAATAAAGTAAAATAAAGTAAAATAATGAGAGACAAATCCACAGCCAAAGTGAAAGTCTAGACCCACAGAAGACTTTTGGGTTCTCAGAGCTTTGTGTTCTTTCCTTGTGATTCATTTATTGTAGCTCATTTCCTGGTTTCGGAATGGCAGGCATTGGGGCTGGAGGAGACCAGTCCACCTGACACCTGCATTATACTGAGGTGGAAACCCTCACCTAAGAGGCCAAACAATTGGGGGGGCAGAACCAGAAGCAGCTGGAGTTATCAACCCAATCTGATGGAGTATGGTGATGGGGTGAGAGGAGTGGATGCAGTTTGATTTTATCATCTCTGCCTGGTTTTCCAGGGTCTAGAAGGCTGCCTTCCTTAGTCTAGGACTTGGTAATGGGGTGAATTGAAGTGCTCAGGAAAAGATTCTAAGGTGTTTCCATCTGTTGCTCTATAAGAAAGCACTTTCCACTCATCTACCTATTTTTTGCAGTTATATCTTTTTTTATTTTAATTTTTTTAATTTTTTTTTATTTCTAGGAGAGAGAGAGAGACAGCGTGAACAGGGGAGGGTCAGAGAGAGAGGGAGTCACAGACTGAAACAGGCTCCAGGCTCCGAGCTGACGCAGGGCTCGAACCCACGAACCGCGAGATCATGACCTAAGCGAAAGTCGGACGCTTAACCGACTAAGCCACCCAGGCGCCCCTGCAGTTATATCTTTATGGTTAGGTATAACCATTCTAATTTTTCTCCTGAGTTTTATGCATTTTTCTAGCTGAGTGCTAAGCTGAGTCATGGAACATGCCTGCAGTGGACTATTCCTACCCTTCCCCATTAACCAGGTTAAGTTGCTATTCGATACTTCCATATTGGTGTCAACAGAGTGATCATTTCTGTAGCCACTTGGTTGCTAACCTTGTGGAAATGAATATGTAATTGAGGAGGCAACAGGTTGTTTCAGAGTGCGTGGAACCTGCCTCCTACTACCCAAAGCTTCTGTTTTCACAGTAGAGCCTCATGGTGGGCATGATAAAGTTACTGCAGTTGCTACTGACTTTACCCCATGGCATTTCAACCAGTGATGCTTTGGGGAGTTCTCAAGTTTTCTGTTGTGATTGGACAGCCACGTAGGGCTCCTGCTGGTCACGCAGCCACTCAGGCCTTCCTCTTTTAGGCCCTCTGGTTTTCCCAGGCAGAGAATCCCTTGGTTTTATTTTCGTACTGCTATTGCTCCTAACCAGACCTTTGCTAGCTCACACTTGGAGTATTAACTCTAGTCTCTCTGTGGCACAAATACATTTTACACTTGATAACTTTGTTAACAAGTCTTAAAGCACAGCCTAACTGCCTCACTCCAACTTCAGAAACCTTCAGTGGCTCCCCACTTCTTACAGGACAACCTGAACCTGAAGCTGAGGGGCTTCCATAATCTGACCTCCAAACCAGAGGGACTGGTTCACTTACTGTCCTTGAAGCCAATGTACACACTTTCTTCTCTGCTGTTGAGTATGACTTAATCCTCTCCTGGAATATTCTTCACTTGCCTCTTTGAGTAGCATGTCCTTCTATCCTTAAATTTTTGTTCAGGGAATTAATTAAGTCCCTAGTACCTGTCAGGTGCTGCCGCTGACCTCTCTAGCTTCAAGTTCATGACCTTGTTCCAAGTCCTGTTGCAATTGGTCTCTGCAACATTCTTTTGGTGCTGATACATCATTTATTATTATGGAATGTTTTTATCTTTTGTTTCATTTTTTTTTTCATGGTAACATTTTAGATCTATAACTACCTTGAAAAAACTTCAAAGGAAGGACATGCCTAATGCCTCTATTTTCTCATGGTGGTGGTTCCAGAACTAGCTGATAACAAAATCCCTTTGGGAGCATTGTTTGCAAAATAACGCGTGCCTTTCCTGTGGAGTCAGGGAATCTTTGTTTTTCCAGAGCTTTCCAGGTGTTTCTTTAGTCAGCCAGATTTGGGATTCAGTCTAGGTCAAGTTTTCATTATATAATTATTTCTTTGATTTATATATTAGGAAGAATTCTTTAAAATTAACAGAAACCAACTCAGGCTAGCTGATAAGGAAAAGAAACGTAATGGATGTGTGGTAAAAGGGGATGACATTGTCTGTTTTCTGGATTCCAAGTTACCACAAGCTGTAAGACACTTTGTAGTTTCTTAGGAATAAAGCATATACACAATTTTAGAAAAATTTCTAAATTATAATATGCCTTCATTAATAAAACTGTCACTTTCCTCATCATTATCACGATCAAAATACTGAGCTCCTTCTGAATTGTGTTGGTCTATTTCACTTATACATGATTTCAGGATGAAATGCTGTTTCCATAATCTGTGCTCATGAATTTTGAATGTTCACCCCTTAAGTTCTTGGGTAAATACTTGGTCATGATGTATATATATAGTTTCCAAAAATACCCTGTTGGCTTTGATTTTCGAATACTTAATTGGGTTTATTGCGTTTATGGTCATAAGTGAGAACCATAACTGTTGTCTTCGCTGTCCTTGGCCAATTTCGTATGTGATCACAGTTTTAACATCTTAACTCCTTTAGGATTCACAGAATATTCTGAGGAATGTTAAGTTATACCAGAATTTTTATCTACATTTCCTTTAGGTCAAACTTACAGTTCAAGTTTTTCTAGAAGTAAATAATGTTGCTAAAAGTTAAATATCTTCTGAAAGTTAACTGGAAGCTTTGAAAAAATTATTGTTCACTACCCAAATGATCAAGTGTTGCACATGATCAGTTCAAGTTTTCCTAGCTTTGAAAAGTCTATACTTCATTCTGATAAATTTGGCAGTTCTTGCTGCTGTTTTATTCCATTGCTTGTCAAGTGGTAAGCATTATTTTAGGTACACGATAACTTCTTTTCAATGCACCATCATGATGAAATCTCTTTAGAGACATTTTTTTCTTTCTCATTTTTAAAAAATTGAGGTATAATTTACATGTAATAAAATTCACTCATTCACTCATTGTACAATTCCGAGTTATGACAACATATATAGTCATATAAGCACCACCACAATCAAGATGCAGGAAGTTCCATTTCCCAGAAAATGCCTTTTGTATTTCTTAATTTTTTTTTATTTTTAGAGAGAGAGAGAGAGCAAGAAAGCACATGAGATGGGGAGAGGGGCAAAGGGGGACAGAGAGAAAGAGAGAGGGAGAGAGAGAGAGGGAGGGAGAGAGAGAGAGAGAGAGAGAGAGAATCTTAAGCAGGCTCCACACTCAGTGCGGAGCCCCACTTGGGGCTCAATCCAACTGTCGTTCTGGGATCATGACCTGAGCTGAAACCAAGAGTTGGATGCCCAACTGACTGAGCCACCCCAGGTGCCCCACCTTGTGTACTTTTGTAGTCCACTCTTTCCCTCCAAGAAGACCCAAGGAGCCACTGATGTGTTTTTTGTCCCTATGGCATTGGCTTCTTCAGAGTGTCATTTAAATGGAGTCACATGATATAGAGCCTTTTTAATTTGCCTTCTTTTACTCAGCGCAATGTGTTTGAGATTCAGCCATGTTATTGATTGAGTGTATCTGGAGGTTGCTCCTTGTTGTTGCTGGGTCTCATTTCGTTGTGTGGATGTACCACAAGTGATTTATTCACCAACTGAAGGACATTGGGGTTATTTCCAGTTTGGGGTGATAATGAATAATTCACTATAAATATTAGTACATGGATTTTTATGTGAACATAGATTTTCATTTTTCTTGGGTAAACACCTAGGAGTGGGATTGCTGAGAGCATGGTAAGTGTGTTCTAATAAAATGTCAAACTGTTTTCCAAAGTGGTGGTACCATTTTGCATTCCCGCTAGCAATGTGCAAGGGTTATAGTTTCCACATCCTTGTCAGCGCTTAGTGTTTGTCAGATTTTAAACATTTTAGATATTCTAGTAGGTATAGTTTTAGCAGTGTGGTTTTAATTTGCATTTCCTTAATGATGTTGAACATCTTTGTTATTTGGCTTATTTTCGATCTATATATCTCCTTTGATGAAGTGTCTGTTTAAATCTTTTGCCTAGGTTTTATTGGATTGTTTCCTTATGGTTGAGATTTGAGATATAATTCTTTTATGTTCTGAACATGAGTCTTTTATCAGGTACATGTTGGGCAAATATATTCCCGTTGTCTGTGACTTGTCTTTTCAGTCTCTTAACAATGTCTGTTATTGCTGAGCAGAAGATTTTAACTTTAATGAAGTCTAATTTATCAATTTTTAAAGAATGTGTTCTTTTGGCATTGTATCTAAGAACCGTTTACCTAATTCAGGGTCATTAAGATTTTCTTCGATATTGTATTTGATTTTAAGTTTTTATTTTAATTCCAGCTAGTTAACATACAGTGTTATATTAGTTTTAGGTATACAGTATAGTGACTCAACAATTCCATACATCATTCAGTGCTCATTACAGGTGCACTCCTTAATCCCCATCACCTATTTCACCCCCCCCTCCCCCCGACTTCCCCTCTGGTAACCATCAGTTTGTTCTCTATAGGTAAGAGTCTGTTTCTTGGTTTGTCTCTCTCTCTTTTTCCCTTTGCTTGTTTGTTTTGTTTCTTAAATTCATCATATGAGTGAAATCATATGGAATTTGTCTTTCTCTGACTTATTTACCTTAGCATTATACTCTCTAGCTCTACCCATGTTGTTGAACATGGCAAGATTTCATTTTTTTTTTATAACTGAATAATATTCCATTGTATCTATATACCACATCTTCTTTATCCATTCATCAATCAGTGAACAGTTGGGCTGCTTCCATAACTTGGCTATTATAAATAATGCTACTATAAACATAGGGGTTCATGTATCACTTTGAATTAGTGTTTTTGTATTCTTTGGGTAAATACCTAGTAGTGCAGCTGTGGGATCATAAGGTAGTTCTAATTTTAGCTTTTTGAGGAACCTCCATACTGTTTTCCACAGTGGGTGCCCCAGTTTGCATTCCGACCAATTGTGCACAAGTGTTCCTTTTTCTTCATATCCTCACCAACACCTGTTATTTCTTATGCTGTTGATTTTAACCATTCTGACAGGTGTGAAGTGATATCTCCTTGTAGTTCTGATTTGCATTTCCTTGGTGATAAGTGTTGATGAGCATATTTTCATGTGTCTGTTGGCCATCTGGATGTCTCCTTTGCAGAAAAATCTTTTCATGTCTTCTCACTTTTTAATTGGATTATTTGTTTTCTGGGTGTTGAGTTGTGTAAGTTCTTAATACATTTTTGATGTTAGCCCTTTATTGGATATATTATTTGCATATATATTCTCCCATTCTGTAGGTTGCCTTTTAGTTTTGTTGATTTGTTTCCTTTTTGTGTGTGGTGAAAAAAAGTAGTTCAGTTTCTTTCTTTTGCATGTAGCTGTCCAGTTTTCCTAATACTATTTGGTGAAGAGACTATCCTTTTCCCATTGGCTATTCTTTCCTGCTTTGTTGAAGATTAACTGACCGTATAGTTATGGGTTTATTTCTGGGTTTTCTATTCTATTCCATTGATCTATGTGTCTGTTTTTTTGTGCCAGTAGCATACTGTTTTGATTACTACAGCTTTGTAATATAACTTGAAGTCCAAAATTATGATGCCTCCGGTTTTGTTTTTCTTTTTTAAGATTGCTTTGGCTATTTAGGGTCTCTGTGGTTCCATACAAATATTAGGATTGTTTGTTATAGTTCCTTGAAAATTCTGGTGGTATTTTGATAGAGATTGCATTAAATGTGTAGATTGCTTTGAGGATGATAGACATTTTGACAATATTTGTTCTTCCAATTTATGAACATGGAATATCTTTTTATTTCTTCGTGTCATCTTGAATTTCCTTCATCAGTGTTTAATAGTTTTCTGAGTACAACTCTTTCATATCTTTGATTAAGTTTATTCCTAGATATTTTATTGGTTTTGGTGAGGTTGAAGTGGGCTTGTTTTCTGAATTTTTCCTTCTGCTGCTTCCATATTGGTGTACAGAAATGCAACAGATTTCTGTACATTGATTTTGTATCCTGTGGCTTTACTGAATTCGTTTCTCAGTTCTAGCAGTTTTTTGGTGATCTTTAGGATTTTCTATATATAGTATCATGTCATCTGCAAATAGTGAAAGTTTTACTTCTTCCTTACTGATTTGTATGCCTTTTATTTCTTTGTGTTGTCTGATTGCTATCTAGGACTTCTGGTATTATGTTGAATAAAAGTGGTGAGAGTGGGCGTCTTTGTCTTGTTCCTGATCTTAGGGGAATATCTCTCAGTTTTTCCCATTAAGGATGATGTTAGCTGTGAATTTTTCAAAAATGGCCTTTATTATGTTGAGATTTGTTCTCTAAACCTACTTGTTGAGGACTTTTATTGTGAATGGATGTTGTACTTTGTCAAATGCTTTTTCTGTGTCTAGAGAAACGATCATATGTTTCGTACTTTCTATTACTGATGTGATATATCACATTGATTGATTTGTGAATATTGAACCACGCTTGCATCCCATAAATTCCACTTGATTGTGGTGAATGATTTTTTTAATGTATTGTTGGATTCGATTTGCTAATATTTTGTTGAGGATTTTTGTATCTATGTTCATGAGAGATATTGGCCTGTAGTATTCTATATTCTCTGTATGGCCTTTATTCTCTTTTTTAGTGCTTTTTTTTTTAAATTTGGGTTTGATATCAGAGTAATGCAAGCCTCATAAAATGAATTTGGAAGTTTTTCTTCCTTTTCTATTTTTTGAAATAGTTTGAGAAGAATAAGTATAAACTCTTGTTTAGATGTTTGCTAGAATTTGCCTGTGAAACCATATCGTCTTAGACTTTTGTTTGTTGGGAGTTTTTGACCACAGATTCGATTTCTTTGCGGGTTCACTCAATTTCTTTGCTGGTTCAGTCTATTCAAATTTTCTATTTCTAACTATTTCAGTTTTGGTAGTTTGTATGTGTCTAGGAATTTTCCCATTTCTTTTAGCTTGTCCAATTTATTGGCATATAGTTTTTCATAATCTCTTATAATTCTTTGCATTTCTGTGGTGTTGGTTGTTATTTCTCTTCTCTCATTTGTTATTTTATTATTTGGGTT
The DNA here is from genome assembly GCF_008692635.1 of Crocuta crocuta. NCBI lineage: Eukaryota > Metazoa > Chordata > Mammalia > Carnivora > Hyaenidae > Crocuta > Crocuta crocuta. The sequence continues at coordinate 2,379,763 of NW_027530544.1, read as the reverse complement.
CTTTCTATATTTTTCTTGTTAAGTCTGGCTAATTGTTTATCAATTTTATTGATTTTTTAAAAAAACATCCTGGTTTCATTGATCTTTTCTATTGTTTTTAGTTTCTATATCATTTACATCTGCTCCAATCTTTATTATATCCTTCTTTCTGCTGGTTTTAGGTGTTGTTTGTTGTTATTTTTGTAGCTCCTTTGAGTGCAAGTTTAAGTTGTTTATTTGTGATTTTTCCTGCTTCTTTTAAAAATTTTTTTTTTGTGTTTTATTTATTTCTAGGAGAGAGAGAGAGCGACAGTGTGAGCAGGGGCAGGTCAGAGAGAGAGGGAGTCACAGACTGAAACAGGCTTCAGGCTCTGAGCCGGCAGTCAGCACAGAGCCCGACGCGGGGCTCGAACCCACGAACTGCAAGATCATGACCTAAGCGAAAGTCGGACGCTTAACCGACTAAGCCACTGAGGTGCCCCATAAGTATTGCTACTCTGGGTTTTTTTGTTTTCTTTTTTTTTTTGACATCCAGTTGTATGATATATGTTTCTCCATCCCCTCACTTCTAATCTGCTGGTGTCTGTACGTTTAAAATGAGTCTCTTGTAGGCAGCATATGGACGAGTCTCCTATTTATCCATTCTGTCACCCTATGTCTTTTGATTAGAACATTTAGACCATTTACATTCAGAGCAATTATTAAAAGGCATGAATTTATTGCCATGTTATTGTTTATTTTGTGATTATTTTTGAAGATTTTCTCTGATCCTTTCTTGTCTTTTTCTCTTTTATGTTTTGCCAATCTCCTTAACTGATATACAGTAAAGCCTTGGTTTGTGGGCATAATTCAATAAGAAACATGCTTGTAATCTAAAGCACTTGTATATCAAAGCAAATTTCCCCATAAGAAGTAATGCAAACTCAAAAAAAATTTAAAGCAGCAACACAAAAGGAAACAATCACTTACAAGGGAAAACCCTTAAGGTTAGGAGACTTTTCAGCAGAAACTTTGCAAGCTAGAAGGGAGTGGCATGATATATTCAATGTGATGAGTGAGAAAAATCTGCAGCCAAGAATACTCCACCCAGAAAGGCTATCATTCAAAATAGGAGACATAAAGAGTTTCTCAGAAAAACAAAAACTAAAGGAATTCATGAACTAAACCAGCCTTGCAAGAAATATTAAAGGGGACTCTTTGAGTGGAAGGGAGAAATGAAAGTGATAGTATAAAGGTAGGAAACACAAAACCAGTAAAAATGAATATTTCTGTAAAAAATAAGTCAAGGAGTTCACAAAATAAAAGGATATAACAACATATACCTAAAATATAGGAAGGACAGGAGTCAAGAATGGTTTCAAATTTAAACAGCCATCAACTTAACATAGACTGCTATATGCAGAAGAGGTTATGTACAAACCTAATGGTAACCATATATCAAGAACCACTAATAAGAATAAAGAGAAGGAAATTCAAATGCAGTAAAACCTTGGATTGTGAGTAACATGTTCTGTGAGTGTTCTGAAAGATGAACAAACATTTCTAATAAATCTTAACTTGATAAGTGAGTGATGTCTTGAAATATATGTAGTACATGTTGCCAAACATCACATGATCACAGCTGAGCACATAGTTCTTCTCTCTCTCTCTCTCTCTCTCTCTCTCTCGCTGTGGGATTGTGGGTCATCATCCATGCAATGTCACATTTCCATAAAATCCTCAAAAGGAGGCAAAAACAAGTGTCATTGGATAGATTCCTTGTTAAAGTTGCACGAAAAAAGAAATTCCATTGAGCCAAAAGATAGTAGTGATTCCATTAGTAATAGTGAATGTCATCCTACACAATAATCCTCCGCTCTCTTTTCTCCCTCACACCAGCCAATGAAGGTTTTCAAGTTGAAAATATTTACCATCAGCTCTTTACAGAATAGGTTTGCCCAACCTTTGTAGTAACCAGTGCAACACTGACACACACTACCTAAGTTCTGACACCAGGCCCTGTATCCCTCCTCTGCACTCCAGAAAGACGGCCCTCCTCAGTCACTCTTGCCTCAGTCCCAGCACAGAGGGCACCCTCCCCCAGAAGACCTACCCCAACACTTGCCTGCACCGTGTCTCCTGACACAGGAGTTTTACAAAGGCTTGGTTCCGGTGGCAGTGGCAACAGGTCTCATTTCAAACACAGACCAGAGCACACCTAGTTAAAATGTGCCACATTCGGGGCAGGGAGCAAACAGGCAAAGAGAACCTTTGCAGATGACTGGCCTGCAGGATAAAGCGGCCAGGACAAAACAGTAGAGCACATGCAGCACAAATTGGCAATATTCCCAAAAGTGCCAGGCCCTGTAGCACAGGGACACCACAAGGCAGGGCTCTATAGGACCTCTTCTGCATAAGGCCATTACCCTCGCAAACAGGAGACATAGCTGATTTTCCTAATATAAATTAGGCACAGAGACTCAGACAAAATGAGAAGACAGAGAAATTGATCACAAATGAAAGAACAGGACAGGAACATAGCCAGAGATCTAAGGGAAACAGATATAAGTAATATGCTTGATAGAGAACTTAAAGTAATGATCATAGGGGTTCCTGGGTGGCTCAGATCAGTTGAGCATCCAACTCTTGATTTCAGCTCAGGTCATCATTCCAGGGTTGTGGGATCAAGCTCTACATCAGGCTCCATGCCCAGTATGGAACCTGCTTGGGATTCTCTCTCTCTCTCTCTCTCTCCCTCTGCTCCTCTCCCCCATTCATGCTCTCCAAATAAATAAATAAATAAAATAATAAAGTAATGATCATAAAGATAGTCACTGGACTTAAAAGAGTGGAAGGGGAAAACGGGTGATGGGCATAGAGGAAGGCACCTGTTGGGATGAGCACTGGGTGTTGTATGGAAACCAACTTTTTATAAACTATAATAAAAAATTAATTAACTAATTAATTTTTTTAAAAAGAAAAGAGTGGAAGACATGAGTGAGAGTCTTAACACAAAGGTAAAGGATAACATAGCACAGATAAAGGGCTCAATAAATGAAATGAGAAACACACCTGATGGAATGAACAGCACTATGGAAGAAGCAGAGGAATGAATTGGTGACCCAGAAGACAGTAATGGAAAGTAATCAAGCTAAACAAAAGAGAGAAAAAAGAATTGTGCAAAACAAGAATAGACTTAGGGAACTCAGTTACTCCATCAAACATAATAACATTCATATTATAGGAATCCAAGAAGAAGGAAAGAGAGAAAAGGGGGCAGAAAATTTATTGGAGAAATAATAGCTGAAAACTTCCTTAATTTTGGGAAGGAAACAGGTATCCAGATCCAGGAGGCAGAGAGAACGCCCAACAAAATCAACAAAAGCAGACCCACAGCAAGATATCTTGTAATTAAATTGGTAAAATAAAGTGATAAAGAAAAAAATTTTAAAGCAGCAACACAAAAGGAAACAGTCACTTACCTTCAACGAAGGTTTTCAAAGGTAAGTGCAGGTTAATTTGTTTATTTTTCTTTATTATTTTGTATTACATTACTGTATTTTTAATCATTTTTATATGAATATTTTCGGGTTGTGGAACAACTCTGCAGGCTGTGCTACCTCTGTCACAAGTATTCATTCACGCCATTGTAGCAGGAAAGCAGCCATAGATAATATGTAAATGAATGGGCATGGTTGTATTTCAATGAAACTTTGTTTTTAAAAAATAGATAGCAGGCTGGATTTGGCCATAGTTTGCCTACCCCTGCTTTAGTTGATGGTGAATTCCATTGACTGATTTTCAGATATTGAACCAGCCTTGCAATCTCTGGATAAACTCCACTTAGTTTAGAACATCGGGTCTGCACGTGGCCCAGTGTTTGTTTCTTAGCCTGTGTTGCCACTGAACTGGGAGCATCTCGGGAAGAGGGCCTCAATAGTACCACCTCTCGTCTCCCATCAAGCATGTATTGGATGGCCCTAAACCGTTAATGGCTGGACAGAAACAACTATGCACGTCGGTGGTGCCTCTGCCAAACTCCCCTTACAGTGTCGCTGGAGGCCCAGAGGGAATGGAGGTTGTGTGGAGGAGTTGGGCCTAGGCTCTGTCACTGCAGGTACAGGCTCTTCTCTCATTTTGGAGGCTTCTTTCAAAACATGACTTAAGTTTAGTCAGTGGGGCACTCCTTCCTAATTACTCTCTATTTCCTGTGGGTTGTGGTTGGCACAGCGGCCGCCAGGCCCAGGAACTCAGGCATCCAGATGCCGACCCAGTGCTATTGTTCCAAAAGGGCTTGACTAACCCCCTTTCCTGGACACCGTCTCCTGCGGAGAGGTGTCTCTATGTGTGTGAGAGGTGGAGCAGGAGGGCCTGGCTTCTGAATGTGAACACTCCAGACCTTCATGTCTGTGGTCAGCTATGTGGTGACCACATAGTGCCGTGGTGATGGGGTGCACCAGACTGATATTGTGCAGGCATATTGTAGAGTCCATCTCAGCTGCTTTTCCTCATTGATCCAGAGAGCGGGACGTATGCTGGATGGGAAGAGTCTGGGCTTTGCAACTAATAGACACGGATTTGAATCTCGGCTCAACACCTTATTAGATGGGTGGCCCTGGGAAATTATTTCTATGCTGAACTATGCTGAACTCTCATTTACTTATTTCTAACATGGAGAGGCTCACAATATCCCAACATTGTGAGGTTTATAGGAGACCCCTCACTGTCTCTTCTGGGCTGGGGCAGATATAAAGTAGGGTATTCTTTGAAGGATATAAAGCAGGGAATATGGGCAAGTCTACGGAAAATGCAAAACAGATTGCAAACATGATGGGAAAGTCCACTAGAAGACTAGAGTGTGGAGAGGGAGGGTCAGTCACTTTCTCCCTCCTCAGATATTCCTGGACTGCAGGGTGGGTAGCGGTGACTCAGGAGCCAAATCTTTGGTTTTGCTCTGGAGCAAGGAGGGGCTAACTGCCAGGTCTGGGTGATGCCTTGGGTTGTTTGGCCCTTTCTGTCTTTCTTTATTCAGCCTGACTCGCTGGGATGGCGTGAAGTTGCAGGACTGTGCCAGATTCTGGTGGAACCAATTGCAAAATTGCCTGGGATCAGATGGTGCCAGGCCCCTAGGACCTGGCGACAATAATAACCCTCCTTTATACATGTATAGGCCCTTACTGCTGGCAGACCAGGTTCACACCATCCTTACAACCACCCAGGGAGGGAAGGGTGAGGAGAGAGAGCCCTTTCCAAATGCCCTCAGAACCTTCCCACTTCTGGGTGGTCTGAGGTCTTTGCATTTCTCCTTTCTTGCAGAAAGTCTGTGAATTAAGGAAAATACTGCTTCCAGGCCTAGTCTGCACACCCCCTGGAGGAATCAGACCAGGGATTTTACTAGAGAGAGCTCATAAAACTATTTTGGGTTCAGAAATTAGGTAAGGTTCCAATTTTGTTAGTTTGAGATAACTTTATATTGTTGTACCTGAAAACACCACTAAAACACAGATCTGCTTACAACACCCTGGTTTAAAAAAATAGTGCTGATTCTCTTCTACATAAAAGATAACATTTTAACTGTTCACCCTGGCGTGGAGAATAGGCTAACAGTTTAGACTCCTGTCACATAAGGTATTTGGTGTTATCATTGAGTGGCTGTAAGTACTTTGCATTTGATAATGCTTTCAAGTTTACCTAATGTTTTCACACATTTTGCACTCAATCTTTGTCAATCATTTGGAGTTATTCCTGTTCCCAATTTATAGCTGGTGGCCTCATGTTTAGGAGAATTAAAAAGAACTTGCCCGATTTCACGTGGCCAGCAATAGAGTTATGACTCTTAAGCATAGGGCATAAAATAGCAGTCACTTGCCACTTTCTAGCTGTATGACCTTTCAACAGGTTTCTTTATCTCTAAAGTGGGGATAAAACAGATAGGTCTTAATGTTTTTGTGAGAGTTAAACCAGATGATCTGAGTGAAGTGCTTGACACAGTGCCTGCTATCTACTACGGGCTCAGGAAATGGTAGGTGTTATTATGGTACTGTCTTTTCATGTCCTGCCATTAATGTTTCCAGTTTTTACCCCACTGTTGTAACATTGCTATAATTAACTTTGTGCAAATGGTTTATTTTCTTCTGTTGTGTCATTTCCTTGGATTATATTCCAAAAACAGCATTACCACGTCGAAAGGTATGATCCTCTGGTTTTGCCTTTGTTCCATGTTGCCCAATAGCCTTTTAGTGGGATGATTCCCATTTAACAGGCCATTACTAGACCCATGAGCGTGAGCTATCTCCCATGGGTGGTGCTTCTCAGAGGGCCCATCAGTCAGTCTTCATGGGGGTTGAAAACAGATTCTAGACTGGTTGGACCCAAACCTTATAAAAGGGGTTGTGCCTGCAAGACACAGCAAGACACAGACCAAGCTGGTCAGCAAATTATACTGCAAACCCTGGGTATGGCTGGCCTCTTGTTATTGGCTTTCTTCTGCTATCTGTGGGAGGTCTTTGCATATGCACTGCGGATAGATATGAAGGAGTGGGGGAGGCAGGAGCTGCTTCTGAGCTATGGGTCTGGAATCGCAGGGAGAAAGGCCGTGTACCTGTGGACCATGGATGGCTCCAGACTTTATTCGGGAGGATATACTAGTTACTTAGTATTGCCATAGCAAAAGTACCACAAACTAGGAGGCTGAAAACAATGGAAATTTGTTCTTTCATAACTATGGAGGCTGGAAGTCCAAAAGTGTCTGTAGGGCCATGTTCCCTCTTAAGACTCTAGAAAAGAACACTTCCTTGGCTCTCTTAGATTCTGATGCTGTGCTGGCAATCCCTGGCATTCCTAGGCATTCTTCGGCTTGTGCGTGCATCATCTAATCTCCACCACCATCTTCATATGGCTTTCTCTCAGTGTCTGTATCCAATTTCACTCTTGAAAGATGCCAGGCATTGGATTAGGACACACCCGAATCCAGTATGACCTCATTCTAACTTGATTACATCTGCAAAGACCCTGTTTCCAAATAAGGTCACAGGTAGGTGGTAGAGTTAAGAGTTCAACATGAGATTTTGGAGGACACAGTGTAACCCACAACAGAGGAGTTAAGAAGAGAAAATGGAAAATATCCATCTTCCATATCACAGACTGCACTTTGGAGGGGGTTCTGATGGAGATAAGGGCCGTGGTAGAGATCCTGGTGGGAAGGCCAACAGCTGTCCAGGGCCAGTGCTGCTTCTGTTCTTGGATCCCTGAGGATTGGTTTCAGACAGTGACTGCTGTGGAGGACCAGGTGCGTCTGGCTGGAGTGATGCAGCCAAGGGAGAAAGAACTTAGTTACTAAGGGAACATGGTTCTCAAGGGGCTAGTAGAAGGAAGAAGAACACGGGACTGGGCAGAAATGGAGGTCTCATGTTAAGTCTTAACACCACCTGGAATGCCGTGGCTTCAGCTTCTTCATTGAAAAATGAGGGGATTCTGAGGGCCCTTCTCCTTTGACATCATATCATATTTTAATTACAGTTTTTTAAATGTTCATTTATTCTCGAGAGAGAGAGAGAAAGAGAAAGAGAGAGAGACCACGAGCACAAGTGGGTGAGGGACAGAGAGGGAGACATAGAATCTGAAGTAGGCTCCAGACTCAGAGCTGATAGCACAGAGTCTGATGTGGTGCTCAAACCCATGAACTGTGAGATCATGACCTGAGCCAAAGTCAGACGCTAAACCAACTGAGCCACCCGGGCGCCGCGGCATCACATCACTTTTATTTGAGAGTTGACATTTTAGAGAAGCCCAAGCTCCTTGACCCTAAGGATTGTTGTGAGGTCTGCCTAAATGATGAGATGTGAGCAGCTGACATGGGATGGATGCTTGGTTGGGGACAACCAGAAGAGGCCTGGTATTTCCCAGCCCAGGCCTCCAACAGGACATTATTCAAGTCACCTTCTCCATGAGGCCTTTCCTGGCCGCTCTCTCTAAGATTTCACCCCCGCCCCTAATATTTCATGTCCCTTCTCCTGGCTTTTATTTTTCTCCCTGCACTTAACCCCTGTCTAACATGATTTGTATTTTACCTATTTGTCTCACTCATTGTCTGTTTTCTGTACTAGATGCAAGGGATTTTTATGTAACTCCTGGAGACAAGGGATTTTTATGTAACGCTCTAACAGTGACTGTCATGCCCTGGGCACTCAGTACATGTCTGTTGAATGTTGAATACATGAAGATATTGTAAACTTGATGGATGGGATACAATTGTAAAAGCGAGATACTCTTGGAAGGGTATCACTGTTCGTTGGCCCCAGGCCCCCAGCCCAGACTGCTCAGGGCCCTGCCAGGAGTAGCTCCTGCTTTTGCAGAGATTGTTTCAGTTATCCATTACTGGCGACAAAACACCTCCAATGTTAGCAGCATAAAATAACATCCATTTTATCATGTTCAGGAGTTGTGTGGGTCAGGAATCTGACCAGGACATGGTGGGGACGGCTTGAGAAGATGTGAATGGCTCTGGTGTCGCAAATGGCTAGGAGCTGGTATCATCTGGAGGCGTTTTCACTTACCATCTGGTGCCTGGGCTGAGGCACATGGAGCCAGAGCGCCCACATGTGACCTCTCCTTGTGGCTTGGGCTTCCTCGCAGTATGGTGACTGGGTTTGAAGATGAGTATCCCTAAAAGGAGATTTAGAAAATGAGCATTCCATGAGAGCCAGGTGGAAGCTGTCTGGTCTTTTATTACATGACCTCAGAAGTCACGTGCTGTCCCTTTCACCGTACCCTCTTGGTGAAAGCAGTCACAAGCCTGCCTAGATTCAAAGCCTAGATTCACTCCTACCTCGATGGGAGGAGTGTCAGAGATTTTGAGGCCATGTTTTAAAACTGCTACAGGGAGGGGCATGTGGGTGGCTCAGTCTGTTCAGCGTCTGACTCTTGATTTTGGCACAGGTCATAATCTCTTGGTTTGTGGGACTGAGCCCCACATGGGGCTCTGTGCTGACAGCGTGCAGCCTGCTTGGATTCTCCCTCCCTCTGTCTCTGCTCGCCCCCTGCTTGCATTGTCTCTCTCTCAAAAATAAATAAATAAATGTTTAAAACTTCCACAGGGATTGTACTACAGTCTCACCGGGCTCAATCTGGAGTGAGCCTCCAGCAAAATTTCTGGTACCGCCACCTTCAGACTAAAGTTTACTGTGAATTAGGACTATTCTTCAGTCTCACTCTTTCACTAATTGAGTTTCTTCAGGGTAGAGTCCTATCGTTTTACCACTGTTGCAGCCCCTAGCAGATTATTTGGCACATCATAAGCACTCAGCAAGTGAGTTAGTGAATAATGAATGAAGAAGGGGAGTAAGTGCTTTCTGTGCTGCATGGCTGTGTTGAGTATCTACAGGAGCCTTGGATCTTGTGTCTTTTAAGGCCAAAGTTTTATTTTTTTTAAGTTTTCTGGTTAAATTCCAGTTAGTCATCATACTGTGTAATATTGGCTTCAGGTATACAGTTTAATGGCTTAACACCTGGCACTCATCACAAGTGCCCACCTGAGTCCCCATCATCTACTTAACCTGTCCCTCCTGCCCACCTCCCCTCTGGTCACCATCAGTTTGTTCTCTGTAGTTGACAGTTTGTCTCTTGGTTTCCTCTCTTTTTTTCCCCTATGATCGTTTGTTTTGTTTCTTAAATTACACGTATGACTGAAATCATGTTGTATTTGTCTTTCTCTGACTTATTTCACTTAGCATAATACTTTCTAGCTCTACCCATGATGTTGCAAATGGCAAGATTTCATTCTTTTTTTTAAAATGTTTTATTTATTTCTGAGAAAGAGAGACAGACAGACAGCGTGAGCAGGGTATGGTCAGAGAGAGAGGGAGACACAGGATCTGAAATAGGCTCCAGGCTCTGAGCTAGGTGCCAGCATAGAGCCCTACACCGGGCTTGAACCCATGAGCCATGAGACCATGACCTGAGCCGAAGTTGGACGCTTAACCAACTGAGCCACCCAGGCGTCCCGATTTCATTCTTTTTTATGGCTGATGAATATTCCATTATATATACACCACTTTTTCTTTGTCCATTTGTCAATCCATGGACACTTGGACTCTTTCCATAATTTGGCTGTTGTTTATAATGCTGCTAAAACAGTGCATGTGCCCCTTTGAATTACTATTTTTGTATTCTTTGGGTGAATACTTAGTAGCACAATTATTGGATTGTAGGGTAGTTCTGTTTTTGAATTTTAGAGGAACTTCTGTACTGTTTTCCATACTGTCTGTACCAGTTTGTGTTCCCACCAACAGTGTCAGAGGGTTCCCCTTTCTCTGCATCCTTGCCAAACTTGTGGTTTTTTATGTTGTTAATTTTAGGCATTCTGTTAGTGTGAGGTGATATCTCATTTTAGTTTTGATTTGTATTTCCCTGACGATGAGTGATGTTGAGCATCTTTTCATGTGTCTGTTAAGGTCAAAAGTTTTCAGCAGGTTCTGGTCATATGTGGAACTGCTTAGATCTGTGGCTTGGCCTCTGGCCACCCAGGAATGGATTCCTAGTGAGGAGGAAGGGGTGTGGAAATGAGAAGTGTCTGTTGTATCAGGGGTTAAGCAGTAGCCTGATTTGACAGTAGGGCAGATTTGCATTTCCATAAGGCAGTAGTAGAATAAGGCTAGAATGCTATGGCCTTGTTGCAGGCTGAGGGTTCAGAGATCATAAATTGATGGGGAGTCAGGCAGCACAGTTCAAACAGTAAAAACTGTGAACTAGGAATTTGACCTGGCTGTAACAGTCAGGATGGATTAGGGGTAGAGGGTGGTGGACACCAGTGATAAGAAGGACAGTGAGTGTGCAATCCATGTATGAGACCAGGGCCTGGCCCTGGCTAGAGATTGCAGGAGAGCGAGCAAGGGGAGGGACATGAGTGATCGCAAAGTTAGCAGGTATTGGAGACCATGTGAGTGGTGACAGAAAAGAGAGAATAAACAATGATACCACAATCTTATATTATGGGTACAGTTTGCTATAATTTTATTATGAAAAATTTCAAGTGTGCAGCAAAGTTGAAACAAATATATAGTGAACACCTATATCCATTCCACCTAGATTCTAAAAATTAACATTTTGCTGTAATATTTGCATTATCATCCACCTGTATCTACCTATTTATATCTGTCCATTCTCCTACCATCCCTCAGACCATCTTGTTTTTGTGATACATTTCAAAATTGCAGACATCAGAACATCTCCCTCCAAGTACTTAAGCATGCAAACCATCAGTTCTCATACAATAGTTGTTTACATTTTTCTTTTGAGGTGAAATTTACATACAGTAAAATGCACACTTCTTCAACCTACCATTGTATGACTTTTGACAAAAGCATGTACCGGCGCAACCCAGGTCCCTTCAAATTTGGACATTACCAGCACCCCAGAGAGTTTCTTCATGTCCCTTTCCAATCAATCCCTGTCCCCACTCTCTAGAAACAACCACTGTTCTGATTTTTAAATTGTCGGTTTATTGTGTCTTTCCTAGAATGTCCTATAAATGGAATCATACAGTATGCGCTCTTTGGTTTGCATTTTCTTTCATGTGGTGTGATGTTTATGAGATTTCATCCATGTTGTCGTGTGCATCAGTAGCCTGTTCCTTTGATTTCTGAGTAGTGGTCCATTATATGGCTATACCATATTTTGTTTCTTCATTCATCCGTCGGTGAACACTGAGCTGTTTCCAGTTTGGGCTATTCTGAAGAAAGCAGCTATGACCATTCTTGTACAGGTCTTTTTTTAGTGGACATTTGTTTTCATTTCTCTTGGGTAAATACCTAGGAGTAGAGTATCTCTGGGCCATATGATTGGTCTAGGTTTAGTTTTATAAGAAACCGCCAAAGTGGTTGTACCATTTTCGCACTTCCACCAACAGTGTGTCAGAGTCTGGTTGCTCCATATCCTAATCAATATTTGGTGTTGTCAGTCTTTTTAATTTTAGCCATTTGGTGGAATGCAGTGTCCCAAAATGGTTGTAATTTACATTTCCCTAATAGGTAATCATATTAAGCACTTTTTCATGTGCTTATTGATCGTCTATATATCTTCCTTCCTGAAATGTTATTAAAATATTTTACCCCTTTAAAAATCGTGTTCTTTGTCCTTTTATTATCGAGTTGTAGGAATACCACTTCTTTGTCAGATATGTGATTTATAAATCTTTTTCCTAATTATGGCCTGCCTATTCACTTTCTTAATGGTGTCTTTTGATGAACAGAAGGTTTAAATTTTGATGAGGTCTGATTTATCATTGTTTTCGGTAAGGCTGCTTTTTTCTGTGTCCTCAGAAACTTTTGTTTACCTCCCTTCCCCAATATAGGCCATCTTACACAAGCTTTATAGCTTTAGTTTTTATGTTTAGATCTCTTATCCATCTCCGGTTAATTTTGGGGTAAGATGTGAAGTAGTGGTCAGGATTCTTTTCCTTTTAAGGACATTCAGTTGCTCCTGCCCCATTTGTTGGAAAAATGCTTTCTTTTTTGTTAGGTACTGTTTTTATCTTCATTTTGCACATGAAGAAACTAAGATAGAGATAGATTAAGTAGTTTGTTCATAGGTTCATAGTAATTTGTTCTACAGTTGGTAGAGGCAGATTCAGGATTCACCTCCAGAGCCTATAGTTTTAATCATGGTACTCTGTTTCTTCCCACACTGAAGACTCCGAGGCTATGACCCGAGGCAGCCCACTGGAAGCACTGGCAGAGAACCGAGGAGGGGAGGCTCAGTTTGGGGCTGAGTTGGGGACTCTGTGGGATACCTGAGTGGGCACATGGGGAAGAGAGCAGAAAAAGAAGGGAGGCGGGAGCCATGCTGGGGAGGAAGGAGGCAGGTTGTGCTGAAAGGGGACATGATTAAGCCCAGCCTGAACGAAACCATTTTTTATTGGGTATCAGGGGATTGGTGCCTTGTCACATCCACCCTGGTCCAGAAGATTCTTTGAAACAGTCAAGATCCAGTTAGCCTAGGGGCTCCTGGATGACTCAGTCAGTTAAGCATCCGACTTGGGCTCAGGTCATGATCTCACAGTTTGTGGGTTCGAGCCCTGCATCAGGCTCTGTGCTGACAGCTAATTCAGAACCTGGCACCTGTTTCCGATTCTGTGTCTCCCTCTCTCTCTGACCCTCCCCTGCTCACACTGTCTCTCTCTCTGTCAAAAATAAATTAAAAACATTTTTAAAAATTAAAAAAAAATCCAGTTAGCCTAGATCATTTGAACGTAGGTGGTAAGGGGGGCATGAGCAAGAGTTGTAAAGCTGGAGAAGAGAGAGAAATTAAGTGAGGTGGGGAGAGTCCTTAAGCATATATATTTTTTAAATGTTTATTTACTTTTGAGAAAGAGAGAGACAGAGCACAAGCAGGGGAGGGGCAAAGGGAGAGAGACAGAGACGCAGAATCCAAAGTAGGCTCCAGGCTGAGAGCTGTCAGCACAGAGCCTGACGCAGTGATCAAACTCAGGAACCATGAGATCATGACCCGAGCTGAAGTCAGACACCTAACCAACTGAGCCACCCAGGCGTCCCTGCAAGCATCCTGATCAGAGTGCCTGCACTGTTCCAGACCAGCCTGGTTGCAGGCCCTGCTGCTCCCTCACTACGTGAGCTCATGCAAGTTGCTGCATTTCTGTGCCTCATTGTCAGTACCAGGAATATTAGCAGGTCCTCAGGGAAGCTTGCTGAATGAACACATGACCTCCAAAGACACAGAATTTTCCAACTTAAATCGCATGGTTTGGTAGTTTTAGAACACATGGCTCAAAAGTCGAAGCAAGAAGGAAGGACTGTGACCTGGAACCAATCTCTAAATATTCAAGATGGCACAGGAGGTCATCCACATAGCGGGCACTGAGCCAACATGGCCTTAAAGACTCTCCCGGGGGGGAAAAAAAAGACTCTCCTGAGGAGGACCTTGATTGATGGTCCAGATTCTGCATGGGGTCCCCCAGCCCTGGAGCTCTGGCACAGGCAGAGGGGGTGCTCTGGCTCAGGGCAAGCAGAGAGCTGCCTGGTAGTGAGAAAGAGAGCACCCTGCCTGCAGGAGGGATGGCGCCTTCCACTGTGTTGTTACTCAGTGGATTACAGAAACTCATATCTGTCTCTGGTTTTGATGCACATGCGCTGCAAGATCTAGCTGCGTTTCTAGAAAAGCCCATTTAAATGGAGTTTGTCTGATTCATATTTTGAGTCCAGTCTACTCCGCATTTGAATGGGAAGCAGAGTCAATCAAGTATTCATTGAGTGCTTACTGGGGTCCAGACTCCGTGCTAGGTAAGAACACTGCCCCTGTCTCCAGGAGCTCATGATCTTGGTTAGGGAGAAGACATACTCACAAAGAGGTATGTGGTGAATGCCAGTTGTAAGTGGCCCAGCACGGGGAATGACAAGAAGACAGCATGGGCAGAGTGTATGAATAAATGCCTTCTACCTGGGTTGTCAGACAGTGACAGACACTCAGGCCTTACAGCATTTCTGACCCCACCACCTTTTCCTTCCAGTAGTGCTAACATTTGAGTGCCTGCTGGGAGGGCGCCACTTATTAATGGATGAATTCATCTGACCCTTATGATGACCCTGTGGGGTGGGCTCTGTTACAGTCATATAGCTGGAAGCAGTGGTGCCAGGGTGTGAAGCCAGCAGTCTTTCTCCAGAGCCTGGAGGGCCCAGCTGGCTAGTATTTTATGGCTTTCCTCCTTCAAATACAGAGCAAGAAGGAGGGCATTTCTTTCATGATCTTAACATGTAGTCACATCATGTCCAACCAATTTTTAACTAAATATGGCCTCCTGTACATTTTGCCCTGGCATTAGTTCAGCTAAAATATTCTTAATTTCAGAAGCGGAGGCAGCAAGACTGAACCACTATGTTTATGGACCGATTTAGACTGTCTCAGGGCACAGCTTTGAGGATTGGAGCACGCTGTGAGTGAATATTTTAACAATCCATGGCAAGATTACAGCATCTTGGGCTCAGACACAAGAATTATTCTCAGACAGGGCTTTTTTCAGTGCCATAAATTTAACCAGCTGGAATTCTTTTCCATCCATTTCAACCTCCTGAAGTCAAGAATTTTGCCTTTTATTGGGAAATCTGCATTTCATTGTATAGATAGAACACTATGTCCTTGGCTCAGTGGGTCTCCAAGAGAAGCTGAGTTTCGGTTTTATTGCAGGCGTTGGGTGTCCTAAGGGCTCGCATACCAGCAAGTCTGTTTCAAACATAAGAGGTCAGAGACATAGCAGTGCTCTGATCAAAGGATGTGAGAGGCGCACTGTCCACCACAAGGCAGTCTGAGCCTCGTGTGCAAAGGCCACAAGTTGAGAAGAGGGTATTGTTGCTCAGAAGAGAGGGTATTGTGGCTTCCGCCAAGCCTCTGGTCAGGATCCCTGTACTGGACCAGCCAGGGAAAGGGTGCTGCCCTGCCCTCCACGATGCCACTGCTGAGCTGGAGGCGGGTATATTATCCAGTGTGCTGGAAGTCATTGTCCACACCACTGACGTCCTTCAAAATTGTCCTCTTTGGAGAGTATGGATTACCGCCTCTTACTCCAGTGATGCTGCCGTTGTTCAAAATATCTTTGGAATTTCAGCTTTAGAATTGCATTTAAGGCTTAGTATAGTACCTTCTTCCTTCTGAGGGAGAGTTTGCATTTTATTGAGCTGCATCTGAAAATACTGAAACCCTATCACTTAATTTAAAAATGTATGTGAACTTATTGCTTCTGTTATACCTACAGGAAATGACTGGTAATAATTTGATGCATACACCTACCAAAACCCAACAGTATCCCTCATTTAAATTTTTGTCAATCTAATAAAAGTAAATGCCATCTCATTGTTAATTTAATTTTTACTTGCCTCTAGTAAAATTGGGCATGTTTCTGTGTTTTCTGGCTATTTGTGATTGCCTGTTTTTGTCCTTGGCTCATTTTTCTCTTAAACTATTTGTCTTTTTCTTCTCAAGTTATAGAAGCTCTTTATATGGTAGTGATGTTTGGACAGTCCTTTTAATGTCTTGTGTTATGGCGTGGTTTCATCTTTTGAACCTGGAATAGATTTTTAGAAATGGCTGCCATGTGTCATGATTGATTCAGGCTGAATTGACTTCAGCGATGTTATTTTAGTAACCATATGTTTGGAAGAATTTAAGGCTGTCATGGACTTGGAGTCTGAAGTAATCAGGAATAGACTGTGTTGGAGGTATGAGGAGGATGAGTAATTGATCGACTGTTTGAAACAGCTGATGAAAACTTGAAGCATACAGGCTTTAAACATTTTAACTTCAAACATAACATTAAACATTCCACTGTTGCCAAACTTTCACTGTGGGGCTAGTACCTTTTCTTTGTCAAAAAGCCCCCAAGTGGGAGTGTGTGTTACCTTTATTGGATACACTGTGTCTATAACACATTTTCTTTACTTTACAGTTGGTATCTTTTTAGAGCAGAACGGAACTCAGATACTTCCAGAGCAGTTGGAATGTAGAACCTTCTAGATTTTTATAATTTTTCTTTCAGATTTCTATAGTTGTTGCATCCACACCTAATTCAACTGATTTTTAATCATTCCATCCCTCATTTAATTTTCATAGAAACATATCTTTTATGTTCACATTTTAATGACCTTATATAATACTTAAGTCATATATACATTTGGTTATATAATTTTAGTAATGAATACAATTGGCACAAAGGGTTTTGGGGACAAGCCAGCTTACTCTTGCAGTTTCCCTGGAAGGGGCATAAGTGTGCAGGTAGACTAGAGAATTAGGGGATAATCTACTAGCCCTGAGCATTTAGCATGATGTGGCATTAGTCAGTCTCTTATAGAGTGTAATGAAAAGTGTTGGCTAATCTATGAGAAGCCCTCAGCTAACATCATCCTCAATGGGGAAAAACTGAGAGCTTTCCCCCTGAGATCAGGAACATGACAGGGATGTCCACTCTCACCACTGTTGTTTAACATAGTGCTGGAAGTCCTAGCATCAGCCATCAGACAACAAAAGGAAATCAAAGGCATCAAAATCGGCAAAGAAGAAGTCAAACTTTCACTTTTCGCAGACGACATGATACTCTACATACAAACCTGAAAGACTCCACCAGAAGCCTACTAGAACTGATCCAAGAATTCAGCAAAGTTGCAGGGTACAAAATCAACGTACAGAAATTGGTTGCATTTTTATACACCAATAATGAAGAGACAGAAAGAGAAATCAAGAAACTGATCCCATTCACAATTGCACAAAAAACCGTAAAGTACCTAGGAATAAACCTAACCAAGGATATAAGAGATCTGTATGATGAAAACTATAGAAAACTTATGAAGGAAATTGAAGAAGACACAAAGAAATGGAAAAACATTCNCAAAAAAAAAGAGAAAAGTGTTGGTTACAAGAGTGATTCTGGTAAGTGGAGATTATTTAAAAACCTTCTATTTAGCTAACATTTATCGAGTGTCTACTATGCCCAGTTGGCTAAGTGCTCTGAATGCATTATTTCATTTAATCCTTACAGCATCTGATGAGGTACAAGTACTATTATCTCCATTTTATAGATGAAAAAAACCAAGGGAGAGAGAAATTTTGTAATGTACACAAACTTACGCAGCTAGCAAATGGCAGTGCCAGGATTTGAAATGAAGCAGAGGCTGTATTCTAAACTACTATAGAAATAACCTCATAGTAAAAACCGGGAAAGATGGATATAAAATATGTATGTGCACATGTATAATTAGTTACAGGATTTTAGAGGGATTGGGGTTTAACAGTCCTGTCCCATGTTTTGACTGTTGAAAGGGTTATGCTCTCTGACCTTTCCATACATTGTCTTCTAAGGGATGCCTGTTTGGTTGGAGGGGACAGAAGAGTTTGTGGCACACAGTGGGTGATCACCACATGTTAATTTAATATGATTCTGGACTTTCCAACCAGAATTTCCAGTAATTATGTTGGCAAGCCTAGCAGAATGGCAAGCCTCTAATCAGTAGATTAGAAGTTGTATTGGTTTTGTGTCAAGACCTGCATCAAACACCTGAAGGTTTGGGAAAAGACAAATCTGAAGTTTCATATTAAGGAAGGACACACAAATTACATAAGGTTGAGCCTAGGCCTCAACCAGATGTCATTTATTCACCCACATTTATATAGTTTAGAGTTTCTTTTGCATTCTGGGGACCCAGATAAAAACAATATACAACCTTCAAGGAACTCATGGAGGCGAGTGAGATATATATGAAATATATGAGAATTTCTTAAACAAGATAGGCAGAAGGAACTCTGGGAGAATCTACCATAAGATACGTTACACAGACAGCAGGTAAGGATGTTTCTGGAGGTCCAGTAGGAAGAAGCTTGTCCAAGTTGGTGAAGCAGCAAGTACAGAGAGGGGGGGTGTGGGTCACAGGGGATGTGTGAGGATGTGGGTGATACTATGTGAAGCTATGTTGGGCTAAGATCGCATCACACCATTCTAGAGAATTTGGACTTCCTCCTGAAAAACTATGGAGAACCATGGAAAGCTCTTACATGGGGAAGTGCCATGACCAGATTTGCTTTATAGAGTAATCCTTTGGCTGAACTGGAAAATGACTTGGGAATGGATGCTGGTGTGCTAGGTTTCAGGTACAGAGACTAAGTAGGTTGTTGGAGTAATCCAAGTGAAAAGTGAGGCTCCAGTCAAAAGCAGTTGTAGAGCTAGGTGTTGTGGAGGCTAAAACCAGATCAGAGGAAAGGCAATAAATAAAGTCCGGGTTTGAGTAACGAAAGCCCTGGATTTAGGTCAAGAGGACATGGCTTTAGCTATGAGTCTGCTGCTAATAAGCCAGTATCTCAGCCTTTCTGAGTATTATTGTTTGGATGGGACTGGTTTCCCCTACCCAGCCCACCTCCTGGGATCCAATGAGGTCATTAGGAGAAGATTTAAAGGAAGCTTCTTGAAGCCAGCTTGGATGGGAAAGAGGTTTTAGTGGGGAGAAGCATTTTGGTGAACTACGGCTGTCTCAGGCTGTCCAGAGAATTACAAAAGAAGCCAAAGGAGTGGGTGAAAAGTTGCCCGTCCACATTTCTGGACAACCAGTCCCAGGTCTCTTTTCCTTAGTACTCAGTCCTCTCCAACTCTGGAGACCTTTTAGTTCTTCCAAGTTCCACTCTGCATTGTGCAGTTATGCTGTCTTCAGGGCCAAGGCCAATATCATAGAATCTGGGCACCATTGCAAGTGATAAAAATAAGCTTCACAAGCCGACAGATCCCCAGAGCTCTAGCAGCCACAAGAAAACTACCAAGCCTCAGGGCACTGACTTGGTGCCTCTGTCTGCATTCTGCCTATGGCTTAGAGTTGTCAGGCCATATGTCCCAGAAGCACAGATGACAGAATGAGGTGGGAGGGCGAAATGAATATATACAGGCCAGGGTTACACCCCCAGCATAGGCTCTTTTAGGCTGGCCTCATCTCGGTGTTGAAAACTTGGGGCTATATCCCACAACACACAATCTCTGTACACCAAAGAACAGGCATCCTCACATTGCAATAATGAAAACAGTATGGCTTTAGGAGTCCTAGCCAAATTCACACTGCAGACTGTGTGACTTTGAGAAATAACGAACTTTCTCTAAGCCTGTTTCTGTTGCTGAAAAATGAGAATAACATTGCCTGCTTTGCATGACTAGCTGTTGTGAAGATTAAATGGGTGTGTAAAAGGTATTGTCATGCATACAGAAGGTCCCCATTAAATAGGAGCTGTTATCATTATCAACAGGTGCTTGATAAATATTTGAATGGGTAGTGTAGCTAAATGTAGCCAGGAAAACCAGCTGTGTTAGGATAGACTTGGCAGAAAGCAAAAAAACAAAAATAAGTACTCATACCAAGTAACTTCCTGGTGGTTATCGCACTGAAGTTGAAGTGCATCATCTCCTGCTACCTGGTATACTAGTGAGACCCCTCCTGGGAAGATCCCAGTGGATACACAGATGTGAGAGCCATAGTGGTATATTATAGAGGAAAATGTTCCCTTTGAAAGCTTAGTCTCTTCCTACTTGCTCACAGGCAAAGAAAAGTTCCTTCTTAAGTCAAAGGGAAGGAGAGCTATTCCAGTGTTGTGGGTTCTTCATTTATTGGTTCCAGACTAAGTTATGTTTCTTTATTTGTCTAATAACTGTATAAGGACAACATCGTAGATACTGGAGACTCAGGTGTCCATGTCCCAGTGTACCAAGTTCTGTCCTTAAAAGATGGACTTGTAGTTTTGAGATATGATACATCACAATATTTACTGTTTCTTCATTCCTGAGATGTTATACATCACAATATTTTTCTTTCCTGAAATTTCCATCTGATTTTTCTACCTGAAATTTGTACACTTGAATGAATGAGAAAAGTTATATTGGTCTTTTAAGTGGTTGCCAAAGTCCTCTGTGAAAAGCTTAGATGTCAAAGGAGAAGTTCCCAAACCTCCAGGATGGGTGGTGGCAGAGAGCAGCGTTGGGTCTCTTTGCCTTTGTCATCATGCGTATCTTTTGAACAGAGAGCCTTTAGTGAGGGGACAGTGCTTCTGTAGCTCCAGAGAACAAAGATTGGCATTCACAAATGATCTCCTCCTCCTTTTTAAAGTTTCATTTTGGGGGCACATGCAACTTTGGGAAGAAGGACCAGATTGCTAATTTTTATTTGTTTATGTTTTGAAAACATCTCTGCTCTAAACTCATAGCTCTATGGACAAAACAAGAGGAAAGAGAAAACAAAAAGTGGGCATAACTAGCCTAATATATGAAGTAATCAATCAGCTCTGTGGATCATAAAGTTGAGAAATGCAAAAAGGTGATCAGGGCTTGAAGCTTGCTATGCTGTGAGTTGGTGGGAGGCAATGGCTGAGATTTTGGCAGCTATGAAATGGATCAAAAGTGTTCTGCAGACATTGAGAAACCAGAGTCAAACTTGAAGGCAGGAGCTTAAGGAAAGCTCACGAAGTTATGAAAGAAGCCTGGCTATGGCAGGGAAAGAGGACCATTAGCCTGTTGGTTGAGACTACAATCGTCAGAAGTTTTGTGCTGAGGAAAGCAGGGGATAATAAGTACATGGCCTTCCTACCAGGAACTGAGCGCCATGCATGTTGGTTCTATGACTGGCTGCCATGTTCCTCAGAGATGTAACACCCAACCTGCTTTTGCACTGGAACCCTGGAGGGTCAAGGAGAAATGGGTGAGGTGCGGGGAGGGGAGGGGAGGGGACAAAATAACAAAAAGAGAAGAACAAACTCAAAAGGAGCTTGCAACTCCAAAACTGCAAATGACAAATCAAGAAATACAGATAATAGAATCAACTGTAAAAGAGGCAATTGTCCCAAATGGAACTCATTTTATAGAATAGTGTGAAAAAGACTTTATATTAAGTAGGTAGGGGATGAACCCCTTCCAGAAAAAGGCATTATTTTTGTTAAAAAACAAGGAATTATGGAAAAAATCATAAAAAAATGAGGTTGGATAGATATAAAAAATTAAAATGTAGAAATAAAAAATGTAGTTATTGAAATAAAGGTGTAATAGATAGGCAGTACTGACGCCTACCTACCATTGAAGCATGTGTTAACGAATTGAAAATAATACAGAGAAACTTAACCCTGCCTGCAGCACAGAAATACAAATGTGTAAAAAATATGAAAGAACAGCTCAGAGATATGAAAGGTGAACTGACAGCTTTAACATTCTTTAACAAAAGTTACAGAGAGAACAGAGAGAATGAAAGAGAAGCGACATTTATTTTTTTATTTTTTATTTTTATTTTGTTTTATTTATTTATTTATTATTATTGTTTTATAGTTAATTGTCAAGTTGGTTTCCATACAACACCCAGTGTTCATCCCAACAAGTGCCCTCCTCCATGCCCATCTCCCTTTTTCCCCTCTCAACATAGGTTTTCCCCTCTCAACATAGGTTTTCCAGACCAGGTTAACTCACAGTTCAATGACTTCCTCAAAGACCCCAAGATCTCACCCTCTTTCCAACATGCCCTCTTCATTCTGATGGCATGTCCTTCATACTAGCTACCCCCATGGTCACAAGATGGCCAATGGCACTAGTCAGTAGGGAAATGCAAATTGACACCACAATGAGATTCCCTACATTTCTATTACAATGGAGAAAATTGTGAAAATTGACCGTTCCAGGGGTTGGTGACGATGTGGAGGAGTGGAACTTTTTTTTTTTTAATGTTTTATTTATTTCTAGGAGAGAGAGACAGCGCGAGCAGGGGAGGGTCAGAGAGAGAGGGAGTCACGGACTGAAACAGGCTCCAGGCTCTGAGCTGGCAGTCAGCACAGAGCCCGACGCGGGGCCTGAACCCACGAACTGCGAGATCATGACCTAAGCGAAAGTCGGACGCTTAACCGACTAAGCCACCCAGGCGCCCCGGAGGAGTAGAACTTTTGCACACTGCTAGTGAGGCTGTAAAATGTCACAAGCACTTCGGGAAACAGTGGGTAGGGGTTTTTTTTTTCTTTTTTTTTTTTTTCTTTCGTAGTTTATTGTCAAGTTGGTTTTCATATAACACCCAGTGCTCATCCCAACAAGTGCAACCCTCCATGACCATCACCCCCCCTCACCTCTCCCCCACCCCCATCAGCCCTCAGTTTGCTCTTAGTATTCAAGAGTCTCTCATGGTTTGCCTCCCTCCCTCTCCTTAACTATTTTTCCCCTTCCCTTCCCCATGGTCCTCTGTTAAGTTTCTCCTGTTCCACATATGAGTGAAAACATATGGTATCTGTACTTCTCTGCCTGACTTATTTCACTTAGCATAACACCCTCAAGTTCCATTCATGTTGCTACACATGGCCAGATATTGCCATGTAGTTATTCCATTGTATATATAAACCACATCTTCTTGATTCATTCATTAGTTGATGGACATTTAGGCTCTTTCCATGATTTGGCTATTGTTGGAAGAGCTGCTATGAACATTGGGGTCCATGTGCCCCTGTGCATCAGCACTCCTTTATCCCTTGGGTAAATTCCTAGCTGTGCTATTGCTGGGTCATAGGGGAGTTGTATTGTTAAATTTTTGAGGAACCTCCACACTGTTTTTCAGAGGAGCTGCACCAGTTTACATTCCTACCAACAGTGTAGGAGAGTGCCCGTTTCTCCACATCCTCGCCAGCATCTAGAGTCTCCTGATTTGTTCATTTTAGCCACTCTGACCGGCATGAGGTGGTATCTCAGTGTGGTTTGGATTTGTATTTTCCTGATGATGAGTGACGCTGGGCATTGTTTCATGTGCCTGTTGGCCATCTGGATGTCCTCTTTGGAGAAGTGTCTGTTTGTGTCTTCTGCCCATTTCTTCACTGGATTATGTGTTTTTCAGGTGTGGAGTTTGGTGAGTTCCTTATAGATTTTGGATATTAACCCTTTATCTGATATGTCATTTGCAACTATCTTTTCCCATTCTGTTGGTTGCCTATTAGTTATATGGATTGTTTCCTTTGCTGTGCAGAAGCTTTTAATCTTGATGAGGTCCCAACAGTTCATTTTTGCTCTTGATTCCCTTGCCTTTGGAGATGTGTCAAGTAAGAAATTGCTGCGGCTGAGGTCAAGGAGGTTCATTCCTGCTTTCTCCTCTAGGGTTTTGATGGTTTCCTGTCTCACATTCTGGTTCTTTATCCGTTTTGAGTTTATTTTTGTGTAAGAAAGTGGTCTAGTTACATTCTTCTGCACGTTGCTGTCCAGTTCTCCCAGCACCATATGTCTTTTTTCCATTGGATACCTTTCCTGCTTTGTCAAAGATTAGTTGGCCATACACTTGGGGGTCCAATTCTGGGTTCTCTATTCTATTCCATTGGTCCATGTGTCTGTTTTTGTGCCAAAAGCATTCTGTCTTGATGATTACAGCTTTGTAGTAGAGGCTTAAGTCTGGAATTGTGATGCCTCCCATTTTGGTTTTCTTCTTCAATATTACTTTGGCTATTCAGGGTCTTTTGTGATTCCATACAAATTTTAGAATTGTTTGTTCTAACTTTGAGAAGAATCCTGGTGCAATTTTGATTGGGATTGCATTGAATGTGTAGATTGCTTTGGGGAGTATTGACATTTTAATAATATCTATTCTTCTAATCCATGAGCATGGAATGTTTTTCCATTTCTTTGTGTCCTCTTCAGTTTCCTTCATAAGGTTTCTATGGCTTTCATCATACAGATCTTTTACATCTTTGGTTAGGTTTATTCCTAGGTATTTTATGGTTTTTTGTGCATTGTGAATGGGATCAGTTTCTGTATTTCTCTTTCTGTTGCTTCATTATTGGTGTATAAAAATGCAACCGACTTCTGTATGTTGATTTTGTACCCTGCGACTTTGCTGTATTCATGGATCAGTTCTAGTAGACTTCTGGTGGAGTCTGAGAAGCAACATTTAAATACATGGCTAGTAATTTTCTAGAGTTGAGTAACAATATGAGTTCTTAGATCAAAGATGCCTTCTAATACACTGAAGGTCAAATAAAAGCTAATCCAGGACTAGATGTATTGTAATGAAACTGTAGAATATCAAGGGGAGAAAAGAGTTTGAGTCTGAGTCTACTCAGGCTACCATAATACAAAACCACAGACTGGGTGGCCTAAACAACAGCAGTTTATTTCTTATACTTCTGGAGACTGGGAAGCCCTAGCTCAAAACTGATTTGGTTTATGGTGATAGCTCTCTTCTAGGCTGTCTTCTCACTTTGTTCTCACACAAGAGTGAGCTCTCCCGTTTCTTCTTTTAAGGACACTTAAAAGAAGTCAGGGCCCCATTCTCATGACCTCATTTAACCTTACTTACCTCTATTAAAATCCATGTCTCTAGACGCAGTCATTCTGAGGGTTTGGACTTCAACATATGAGTTTCAGAGAAGCACAAATATGCAATCCATAACAACTAACTACAAATCAGAGTTAAAGGTATAAATTATGTATAAGTAAATGATATATTGTCACTCGTTTCAGCAGCAACATGAAAGGTTAAGACAGTAGAAACAACTTCCTCCTAGCCTCAACAATCAGACATCAAAAATAAATTAAAGGTATCTAAATTGGCAAAGAAGAACTCAAACTTTCAGTCTTCACAGATGACATGATACTCTATATGGAAAACTTGAATGACTCCACCCAAAAAGTACTAAAACTGATGCATGAATTCAGCAAAGTCTCAGAATATAAAATCAGTGTACAGAAATCTGGTGCATTTCTATACATCAATAATGAAGCAACATAAAGAGAAATCAAGGAATGAATCTCATTTATAATTGCATCAAAAACCAGAAGATACTTAGGAATAAACCTAACAAAAGAGGTAAAAGATCTGTATGCTGAAAACTATAGAAAGTTTATGAAAGAAATTGAAGAGGGCACAAAGAAATGGAAAAACATTCCATGCTGGGGCACCTGGGTGGCTCAGTCAGTTAAACGTCTGACTTTGGCTCAGATCATGATCTCACAGTTCATGAGTTTGAGCCTCGCGTCAGGCTCTGTGCTGACAGCTCTGAGCTTGGAGCCTGCTTCAGTTGTTGTGTCTCCCTTTCTGCCCTTCCCCTGCTTGTGCTCTGTCTGTCTCTCTCAAAAATAAATAAACATTAAAAAAATTAAAAAAAAAGAAAAACATTCCGTGCTTATGGATTGGAAGAACAAATATTGTTAAAATATCTATGCTACCCAAAGCAATCTACAGTTCAAAGCAATTTCTGTCAAAATAACATTAACATTCTTCACAGCGCTAGAACAAACAATCCTAGAATTGGTATGGCACCAGAAAAGACCCCAAATAGCCAAAATAATGTTGAAGAAGAAAACCAAAGCTGGAGGCGTCACAATTCCGGACTTAAAGCTCTATTACAAAGTTGTAGTCATCCTGACAGTATGGTACTGGAATAAAAACAGACATATAGATCAATGGAACAGAATAGAAAACCAGAGTTATATGGCCAACCAGTCTTCAACAAAGTAGGAAAGAGCATCCAATGGGAAAAAGACAGTCTCTTCAGCAAATGGTGTTGGGAGAACTGGACAGCAACATGCAGAAGAATGAAAGTGGACCACTTTCTAATGCAATGCACAAAAATGAATTCCAAATGGATGAAAGACCTACATGTGAGACAAGAAACCATCAAAATCATAGAGAAGAGAACAGAACAGGCATCAACCTTTTTGACCTCTGCCTCAGCAACTTCTTACCGGACCTGTCTCCAGAGGCAAGGAAAATAAGAGCAAAAATGAACTATTGGGACCTCATCAAGATAAAAAGCTTCTGTGATCGGCAGTTGGCTGACTAGGTTATCTAGGATAGTTTCACTTGTATGTCTGGAAGTTGGCTTTCTGTCTCCTGGATGCCTTAGTTCTCTTTCAAGTTGCGTTTCATTTTTCATATTGTCTTCCAGTGCTGTTCACATGGTAGTCTAGGTTTCCAAATGCAGCCAGAGAGCAAGCCTCACTGTGCAAACACTTTTCAAGTTTCCACTTGTAATAAATTTACTGATGTCTTGTTGGCCAAAGCGAGTCACCTGGCCAGGACCAGATTCAAAGGGTGGAGAAATAGACTCCACCCCTTGGTAAGACAAAAAGAATTGGTGGCTGCTTTTCAAATCTATCATTGCCTGCTCCCGGATCACAGATTATTCACATTTCTCCTACATGCAAAATGTGCTAATCTTCATCCCAGGCTGCCTGTCTCCTCCCACTTACAGCATCAGGCCGGAAGCTTGTGAACTCATGATTTTATTACATCAGGATGTGATTGAGGCTCCTCAGATGTAGTTCTTTGGGTAAGACTACTCTTGATCCAGAGATCCAGAGATCTGTGAATTTAAAATGACAAGTTACCTGCTCCCTACACACCCAACGTACAATGGTGAGGCAGGTTAACTGTATAGACACTTCCCTTCAAAAAATGGAAGAACAGGAGGTACATAGAAATCACTAGTCTAGATTTCCCGAGGGCAAATATTGCCAGGTCACCCTATTCCAGGGCAATGAATAACTCTTGCTTAAGGCTCTGTTCTACTTCCTGGGGTTATCCTCCTAATCCATTTTTCTCCGAGATTCTCGATCTCCATTCTCTAACCCCTTGGTTTCCCTCCACCCCCAGAAGTCTTTCCTTTATTTTCATAAGAAATGACGATGGTAACAGTTCAGTAGCTTTCTCACTTGGCTTCTTGCCCATAGATAGTTGAGAGCCCCAAGACCTCTTTGATGTTCAGTCAACCTGAGTCCCTCTAATCCAAGCTGATGGTACTTTACCAAGTATAGTTTTCTTTAAAACATTTTGGGCTTTCCATCTAACAGAATATAGTCTACTTCATTCAACAAAAGCCACACCCACAATTGTTTTTTTTTTCTCTAGACTTATTCACTGCAATTTGGCTTTAGGTTTCTGTCATGCGCTTAAGATTCTTTTTAGTCTAGCTGAGAAAGTATACTAGGAATTTCCTTAAATCCATCAGCGGTCTTAACAAATGGCTATGCCTTAATTTTGCCCTTTGTCCTAAGGTTTTCTTTTACTATGAGAATCGTTTACTTGAAGCCTTTTTAAATATGAGGAGATGAGACAGGAGAGAATTTTATTTTCCAACACAGCAGGTTCTGGGCCTTCTGTATTCTATCTAAATTCTGGCTGCAAACTGAGCATTTCCTTCTTTAGCTCATCTCTTGTCTTGCTATAGTTTATCATATGCAGTTAAGAGCACCTAACACTTTCCAAACTGTATCTGGAGATATACCTAGCGGTAACTGAAAGTCCAGTAGGTTCATTCCCCCACCCCCCGCAAGTTACTGTAGGCTTTAGTTTTACCAATTGTTCTGTCCCTATATAACATGAGTCATCATTTTCCAAACCTGCTGTAGCAGTTTTCTTTCCATTTTTTTTTCAGCTTTTGCAAACTATTTCCTTACTGCTCTTCTAGCTACTGTTTTAAAGCCAACCACATCTTTTAGGTTTTGTTATGGCAGCACCCCTCTCTTACTTTCTGTATTAGTTAGCTCTCGCTGTATAACAAATCACTCCAAAACTTAGAGACTTAAAACTTGGCCATTTTTATTTATATCATTATTCTCTAGGTTGGCTAGGTGGTCCTTGGTCTGAGTCAGCAGTTGATCTCTCAGTTATAGTCTATATAAAGCTATTCTTTAATGAAAATTTATGACCTTATATGCATTTATTAAAAATTTGAAATATGAACAATAAGTTAAATATTGTGTCATGTAATGTTGTATTTGGCTGTGTATAAAGGAGAACAAGAAGTAACAAGGAGTTTGGAGTCAAACAGTCCAAGGCAGGTGTGGAGGTTCTATGATACCCTCAGGGCCTCTGGATCTTCTAAGTTCCCATTGATTTCAACTTGGTGTTTATACTCACACTGCTGCCTCATGGTTAATAGATGGTTGCTTTACTTTCAGCTTTGTATTCATATTCCAAGCATGATGGAAAAAAGGGCAGGTTGTAAAAGAAGCATATGTCAGCTGGGTCTATTCTCTTGAATTAAAGAGCTTTCCCGGAATCCCTACCCTGTGACTTCCACCTATATATCAATGGCAAGAACTGTGACATACACTAGTTCTTAGCTGCAGGGGAATCTTGGAAGCATAATTTGTCTGCTTTTTAGCTTGGCATGTTCCCTTCCTAAACTAAATAGGAGTTATGTTAGTAAGAACAAATGGAGAATAAATATTGTAGGCAACTATTATTGTTCATACATGTCCATCTCAAGAAGATAGATAAGGAGCGAAATAAACCTTTAGGAAGACAGAAGGAAGGAAACAAAGGAAGATACATGAAATGAAATAGAAAACAATTTTGAGAATAAAAAAAGTTATAAAATAGATAAATCCCTAGTAAGACTCCCCTCTCCCCATCACAAAGAGCCACAAATAATATTTTTGAATAAAAGGGAAGTCTAACTGTAGATAAGAAATAGATAATAAAATCAGAATAATTTAATGCCAAAATTGGATTGAGAAAAGACAGAGAGTTTCCTAGGTAAGTATAATTTGCCATAACTACTTCAAAAGGTATAGAAAACTCCAATAAAGCAAAAATCATTAAAGAACTTAAATGATAACCAAAAAACTTCTTACCCACAAAATACCAGGGTTAGATGGTTTATATTTGTACTTAATTCAACTTACAAGAAGTAGATAATCCTAATATTGAAAACTATTTAAGAGAATAGAAAATTAAGACAAGTGATCTACTTTTACAATAATAATATGACCTAAATACCCAAACCGGACAAGAAGAATCCAAAAAAGGAAAATTATAGATGAATCCACTTATAAATATAGATGCTTATGTAATATTTGCAAATCTATTTCAAATATTACATTTTGACTAAGTAGAGTTTATGCAAGAAATTAAGGATGATCCAACATGAGAAGATATATTAATATAATAAAACATAGTAATAGGCCAGTCATACCTACAATTTATAAAATACAGATGAAGCAATTGTCAACATTTAGTGTTTATTCAAGACTAAAACAGACTTTTCAGGAAACTAAGAATAGAAGAGATTTTCCTTGACTTGATAAAAAGCAACTATCAAAATACTACAGCAAAAACTATCCTTAACAATAAGACTATAGGTTTCCTTTCAGTAAAGTCATGAAAAAGAGAAAGATGCCCTTTCTCATCATTTATATTCAGCAATTTACAAGAAATTGTAGCCAATGCAGTAAGATAAGAAAAATTATGTGAATGTTGGAATGAAAGACAAAATGTTTTTATTTGCCTACAATATGATTTTACCGTATTTTTTTATGTCTTTATTTTTGAGAGAGAGAGAGTGGGAGTGAGCCAGCGAGCATGAGCAGGGGAGGGGCAG
This sequence comes from Crocuta crocuta, assembly GCF_008692635.1. Lineage (NCBI taxonomy): Eukaryota > Metazoa > Chordata > Mammalia > Carnivora > Hyaenidae > Crocuta > Crocuta crocuta. The sequence continues at coordinate 2,349,955 of NW_027530544.1, read as the reverse complement.
AGACACAGGGAGACATAGAATCCAAAGCAAGCTCCAGACTCTGACCTGTCAGCACAGAGCCCTTCATGGGGCTCGAACTCATGATGTGGGTTATGAACTGTGAGATGGTGACCTGAACCAAAGTCAGACACTTAACTGACTGAGCCATCCAGGCATCCCTCCTGGGGTTTTTAAGTAGAAAATATGCCATGTTTTCCCTAGACACAAGTTTCCCTTTGCCAGTTTCCCTAGACACAAGATCATCATATCAAAAATGTATCCCTCAGTAATAACCAATTAGAAAAATCAATAAAGGAGCCCATTTTCAATAGTAATGAAAGGCTCAAGATACCTACAAGTTGTACAAGAATATTTTGTAGAAAATTACAATTACTGAGAGGAAAACAAGAACCTTAATAAATGGAGAAAATGGCTGTGTACATAAACTGGAAAACCTATTATAAAGATGCCAATTCTCCCCAAATTAATTTATAACATAAATGCACTTCCAAGTATGGATGAGAATATGGACCAATAGACTCATTCACTGCTGAAGGAATGTAAATCAGTACAACAGCTTTAGGAAACAATTTGGTTACACCTTTTAACCCAGAAATTCCAATGCCAATGGAGAATCTTTCTTATATGTGATCGGAGGCCTGCATTAAAATGTTTATTGCAACAGAAAAATAGAAAACAGCCTAAATGTCCATCAGTAGGAGAATGATAATAGTGGTGTACTCATAGAATGAAATACTATACATATTATGTATAGGAACAAAGAGAACTGTAGCTGTATCTCTTAACAGATTAGTCTCAAAACAGTGTTGAATGAAAGAAGCAAGATATAGAAGGATATGAATAGGATAAAAATAGTATTTACATAAATTTTCAATACTGGAAAGCAATACAATATAGTGTTTATGCTTATATGGTTTTTAATTAATCGAGAGAAACATGCCTGGGAATGTTAAACAGGGAGTTTATGCTGGTGATTATCTCTGGGAAGAAAGGAAAGAGCATGAAAATGGGAAGAGAGGAATTGCAAAGAGCCATAAGTGTATCTGATATTCTTTTTATTAAAGATCTGTTTGTCTCTATGTTAGAAATCTTTCACCATTAAATGATGTTTTATCCTAAATGAAATGAGGTGTTCTGGATTGGATCCTAGAACAGAAGTAGGACATAAGTGGAAAAACTGGTGATATCCAAATAAAGTCTGGAGTTTAGTAAATAGTAATACACCAGGTTGGTTTTGTAGTTAAAAAAAAATTTTTTTATCATTTATTCAAGGCAAACCATGAGAGATTCTTGAATGCTGAGAACAAATTCACGGCTGATGGGGGTGGGGGAAAGGGGATGGGGAGCGATGAGCATGGAGGAGGGCATTTGTGGGGATGAGCACTGGGTGTTATATGGAAACCAACTTGACAATAAACTATTCAAAAAACATTCATTTTTAAGAGACAGAGTGCAAGCGGGGGTAGGGCAGAGAGAGAGGCAGACAGAGAATCTGAAGCAGGCTCCAAGCTCTGAGCTGTCAGCACAGAGCCTGACGCAGGGCTTGAACTCACAAACCATGAGATCATGACCTGAGCTGAAGTTGGACACTTAACCTACTGAGCCACCCAGGTGCCCCTGGTTTTGTAGTTTTGACAAATGTACTATGGTAATGTAAGATATTAACATTAGAGGAGATTGGCCAAAGGAGCTCTCTGTGTCATCTTGGCAATTTTTCTAAGAATCTAATTGTTTGCAAACAGAACATTTATTTTTAAAAGTGTGGATGGATTTTATTTTTTTTAAATGACCCTCACAGCTATTTCCCCTGATTCCTGCCCTCCCTACTCTATATCCTGACCTCTGTTTCTGTGTGAATTAACTCCTGATAAGGTCCCTGAGGTCATTCCTGCCTGGGTTTAATGCTTCTGGCTTGCTAATGTTCTGCATATCTATATGCTCTACTTAGAACATTCTTAGAGGGCAAGACTGGTCTCTTTGTGAAGTCTGCTTTATTTCCATTTAATGGGTTGTTGGGGTGGTCACCCAAGGTTTAGAGATCTTGGAGCCAGAAGGGGCCCTAAAAGACTACTCTATCCAGCTTCTTTCCATGCAGAGGTAAGGCAGAAGAATTATTTCAAAAGGAACACCTGGAGGCCAGAGAGGCTGAGGAACTCAGTGAGTAGGGATGATTGAAACCCAGAAGCTTTTCCCTCCTAGGATCATCTTTGTTTACACCTCATTGCCTCTCATAATAAAGACAAAGGATGTTGAACAGCCTCCTTGTTTGTTTGTTTGTTTTGAAAACCAGAGGAAAAGAGTTATATATCACCCACAGATGGTTTAAGTGACTGTGGACACTGAACCAGAACAAGTCAAGGTCAGGTTGGCACTTTTTATCTCTTTGTTATGAACCTTCTTAGGATTAGAGACTGCCTACCCCTGAGGGCAGAGTGGGCTAGGGTGGTGAGGGAACTAAGTTATAGAATGCATCTGTGTCCCTCAATCCTTATCGAAACCCTTTGGATAGATGTAATTGCCCCCATTTTACAGATGAGTTAAGTCTTAGGAAGGGCACAAACTTAGAACAGCTAAGTGACCTTCTCAAGGTCACCAAACTAATAAGAGGTAGGCCTATTGTGATATAATAAGTTTGTGCATGGTTCCTGGAAGTAACTTCTAAAGCCTTTGTAATTTCTCAAGTGATAAGAGTTATAAGTGCATTCTTTGTTCTCATCTCCTGAAGTAGCTCTAGACCATAAAGATGAAGTGGGTGATTTTTTTGTTATTACAACAAGCACCTTTTAATCACACCCAAATTTGTGTTAATGAAGTGATTTTTGGCAAGCCCTTCGATAACCATAGGAAGGGGGCTTGTTGCCAGAGGAGCCAGGTGATCAGAGGGTTATAACTTTCAGTTGAACTTTCTGACTTCTGAGGAAGGGAGAAGGGCTGGAGATAGACTTAAGTCATCAATGGCCAATGATGTATTCAAATCATGCCTATGTAATGAAAACTCATAATAGGTCTTATGAAAATCCATAAAACCCCAAAAGGTTGGGGTTTGGGAAGCTTCCAGGATGGTGAACATCCACATGCCAGGAGGGTGATGCAGCCCAGACTCCATGAGTACAGAAGCTCCTGAGCTTGGGGCCCTTCCAGACCTCACGCTAGGTAACTCTTCCTCTGGCTGTTCAATCGTGCCCTTTAGTATCCCTTGTAATAAACCATTAATCCAGTAGGTGAAATGTCTCCTTGAGTTCTGTGAGCTTTCCTAGATAATCAAACCCAAAGAGAGAGTTGTGGAGACCTCTGATTTATAGCCAGTCAGTTGGAAGTACGGGTAACAACCTGGACTCGCAGTCAGCATCTGGAATGGTGGCGGTCCATGGGATCTGTTGCTATCTCCAGGCAGATAGTATCAGAATTAAGTTACATTGTAGGACACGCAGCTAGTATCTGAGAATTGCTTGGTGAGGGAAAAACCTACACACATTTGGTGACCAGCAGTGAAATAGTGTTGTCATAAGGTACAGACAAACAAAGGAGCATTCTCCCTTTACACTTCTATTATAGGAAGCCAGGGCTGGCTCTTAAGAACTCATAATTAAGGAAGACCCCTCTGAAGGCAGGGAGAATAAATTCCCCCAAGCTGAGTGCCGCTCTTGGAACAGCCAGGGCTAGGAATGATGTCGAACATGAGCCAAGGCATTACAATAGCTTGGAACAGGCTGAGAAGAGCTGGGGGGTGGGGGGTGGGGTTGAGGGTGGGAAGGAGTGGGCATCAGACCTGCCAGGGCTGCAAGCCACTGCAAACTCTTCCCTGTGGAAAAGAAGTCACAAGGGTCAGCTCACTCCTCCGACCCCTAATTCCACCATCCCATCCCAGCTGCAGGGCCCATGTCTGCTGGCCTGCCCAGGGAGGCCTCCCCGAAACCAAGGGCCTCACTCTGTGTGCGGTTGATGTAAAGAGGCTTGTGTGACTGAAGAGGACTCCTTAGGGCTTGATTGAGGTGATGTGAGTGAAAGTAAACTGTAAATCACTACATAAATGTGGTTGTTGGCTGAACAGAGTGTAAACCTGGGAGGTTTGTGGGGGCAAGGGAGGAAAAGTGCCTCTTGAGAGAGGTCTCCCAGAAGAATATGAGATTAGTTGAGGTTCAGTGAATTCCTTTGTTGCTAACTCAAGAAGCATATTTGAAGGGATAAGCTCCCTCACTTAGAGCAGAGCATCCCAGACTTGTCACCATAGTGACAGTGCTCATACAAGAGGCTTAAATCCCAGAAAACACCAGGTCATAAGGATTCCTTTGGAGCCATGATTCTCCAGTAGAGGACTCAGCTATTGTGTGCTATCAAGGCGAGGGGCAGGGAGTTTGAATAGCTTCCCTTCCTTCCTGTTTCTTGCTGCAGGGCTTTTGTTTTGGTCTTTCTCTCTGGATTGATGGGGCCTTTGGAAAGGGGTTCATCCCTGCAGATGGACCTAGTCTTCATTAAAGCCTATGTCAGAAGCTGGAGGCATTAGCAATGAACTATCCAAAAAAAATTAAGAAAACAATCCCATTTACAGTAGCATCAAAAAGAGTAAAATACTTAGGGATAAATTTAACCAAGGAAGTAAAAGCCCTGTACACTGAAAATTGTAAGATACTGATGAAAGAAACTGAAGAGGACAGAAATAAATGGAAAGGTAGCCCGTGATCATGGACTGGAAGAATTTCTCTTGTTAAAATATTAGTACTACCCAAAGCAATCTACAGATTCAGTGCAATCTCTATCAAAATTCCAATGGCATTTTTTCACAGAAATAGAAAAAACAATTCTAAAATTTGTATGAAACCACAAAAGACCCCAACTAGCTAAAGCAATCAGAAAGAAAAACAGCTGGAGGCATCACATTTCCTGATCTCGAAGTATGTTACAAAGGTAGAGCAATTACAGTGTTGTTCTGGGGCACCTGGGTGGCTCAGTTGGTTAAGCCTCTGACTTTGGCTTAGGTCATGATTTCACAGTTTATGAGTTTGAGCTCCGCATCGAACTCTGTGCTGACAGCTCAGAGCCTGGAGCCTGCTTCAGATTCTGTGTCTCCTTCTCTCTATGCCCCTCCCCCATTCATGCTTTGTCTCTCTCTCTCAACAATAAAGAAACACTAAAAAAATTTAAACAGTGTTGTTCTGGCATAAAAACAGACACATAGATCAATAGAACAGAATAGAGAGCCCAGAAATAAATCCATACATATTGGGACAACTAATCTGTGACAAGGGGTCCAACAATATACAATGAGGAAAAGAGAGTCCCCTTAGTAATGGTGCTGGGAAAACTGGATATCCACATGTAAAAGAATGAAATTAGGTGTTATCTTACACCGTACACAAAAGCAAATCAAAATGGATTAAAGACTTAAAACTTAAGACCTGAAACTATAAAACTTCTAGAAGCAAACGTAGGAAAAAGCTCCTTGACATTGGTCTGGCCAATGATTTTTGGATATGGCATCCAAAACTCAGGAAGCAAAAGTAAAAATAAACAAGTGGGGTTACATCAAATTAAAAAGTTTTGTACCATAAAGGAAGCCATCAACAAACGTAAAGGCAACCTATGGAATGGGAGAAAATATTTTCCAACCATATAACTAATTAGGGACTAATTATCTTAAATGTATACAGAACTCATACAACTCAGTAACACCCACCCCCAAATAATCCAGTTAAAAAATGAGCAAAGAACCTGAGTAGACGTTTTTCCATAGAAGACATCCAAATGGTCAACCGTATATGAAAAGGTACTCACCATCACTAATCATCAGAGAAATGCAAATCAAAACTCAAATCAGAAATCAAAAAATGAGATATCACCTCTTACCTGTTAGGATAGCTATTATAAAAAATACAAGAAGTAACAAGTGCTGGTGAGGGTATGGAGGAAGAGGAACATGTGTACACTGTTTCTGAGAATGTAATTTGGCATAGCCATTATGGAAAACAGTATGGCAGTTCCTCAAAAAGTTAAAAATAGAACTACCATATGATTTAGCAATTCCACTTATGGATGCAAGGAAAATGGAATCAGTATCTGGAAGAGATACATGCATTTCTGTTTATTGCAGCATTATTCACAATAGCTAAGATATGCTATTAGGAAACAACCAAGTGTTGGATGATGGATGAATGGATAAAGCAAATGTGATATACGCGCACGCATACACACACACATGATAATTACTTAGTCAATAAAAAGAAGGAAATCCTGCCATTTGACAACATGAGTGAACTGGAGGATATTATTCTAGGTGAAATCAGTCAGACAGAAAAATACATGTACTTTATCATGTCACTTATATGTGGAATCTTAAGAAGCCAAACACAAAGAACTAAAGAGTAGAATGGTGGTTCTCAAGGGCAAGAGGTAGGGCCTAGGCGGGAAAATGGGAGATGTTGGTCACAGTGAGATGATTGAGTTCTGGAGACCTAACGTACTGCCTAATAATACTGCATTGTATACTTGAAATTTGCTAAGAGGGTACATCCAAAGTGTCCTCACCACACAAATACATGTGCATGCGCACACACACATGCGAATTACAGGAAGTGATGGATGTGTTAGTTGATTGTGGCAATTCTTTCACAATGTATACATATATCAAACCATCACATAGTACACACTAAGGAGGAGGGGGAGGAAGAGAAGAAGCAGCTAGAGGTGTCTCTCTTTTTCAGGCCTTTTCTTTCTTGGGAATACTGTGAACTTAGCCATTTTGGGACTGAACAGAGTTCTCCAAAGCCAGTCACTTTGCCTTTTGCCTCTTGGAACATGGATCTATTTGCAGTAAGCTACACATACTCGCCTTATCCCACTAGCTCAGAAAGTCCAACTGTTCCTACCTCACAGGGGAAGGATAACAGACTAGGCTGAATTGTAGGCTATGGCCACTTGCCACTGGTTACTTGGCTTGTCTGGTCTCTTTAAACTCACCCCAATTTGCAAGGACTTATCAAGAGACATAATTGTTTTTTTCTAAACTGTCTGGTTTCATCTGTCTGGCTGATTGTTCCTTCCTACCTTCATGGCTTCCAGCCCTGTTTGACATTCATCTGGCCTTCTGTGGCTCTGCTTTAATAATCTGGTTTCTGGACTTGGGTCTGCTTTGACCCTTGGAACACTGAGACTTAAGGTATTGAGTTGCTGATAGAGGGATGGTGAAGGGTGTCTAGATTCTGTCACTCACCCTGGTCTCAGGTCTCCCTGATGAGCCATGTTCCACCCCCACTGCAGTATAGCCAAAGACTGTGCTTCAAGCCCTGCCAAACTCTTTGTCTTCAGTGCCAGAGTCTGTAGGTCCTACACTACCAGAACCAATGTAGTGTTTGGCCCAGCATCCCCCTGGGAGCCAGCCAAATCTGTACTAGATGCAGTCCCACCTTAAGACACTCGTGGTCTAGTGATTGAGGTGACACAATAATCCAAGCTCCTCAAAGGGAGGATATTTGTCTGTTTGGCTTTGTGTACTAGTGTATTCCCTGTGCTAAAAGCAGTGACTGGTATTTAAGTGTTTATTAATAATGTACTGAATAGATGAATGACTAGATAAAACTTCCACATACAGCATCAGAAGAAAGAAATACAACAATGAATAAGGGGGTTTCAGAAGGATGAGGCGTTGATAGAGAAAGCCAACAGACAAGTTGATCTTTTTTTTAAGTTTATTTATTTATTTTGAGAGAGAGACAGAGAGACAGAGAGAGAGAGAGCATGTGACTGGGGAGAGAGAGAGAGAGGGGTAGAGGGGGGAGAGAGAGAATCTCAAGCAGATTCTGCATTGACAGTGCAGTGACAGTGCAGGGCTCCAGCTCACAAACAGTGAGATCATGACCTGAACTGAAATCAAGAGGGAATGCTTACCTGACTGAACCAACCAGGTGCTCCTAGGTTGATCCTTTCTATTGATATTGACTATATCATTCCTTGGAATTCATTGAGATATGTCTTATGGCCTCTTGCAGGTTAATTTTCAAAAATATTTCCTATATACTTGCAAAGAATATAGGCATACTTCCAAGATACTGCAGATTCAGTTCCAGACCACCGCAATAAAGCAAGTCAAATGATTTTTTTGGTTTCCCAGTGCATATAAATATTGTGTTTACACTATACTGTAGTCTGTTAAGGGTGTAATAGCATTATGTCTAAAAAAAACCCAATGTACATACCTTAACTAAAAAATGCCTTATTGGTAAAAAATGCTAACCATCATCTGAGCTTTCAGTGAGTTGTAATTTTTTTTGCTGGTGAAAGGTCTTGCTTCAATGATGATGGCTGCTGACCAATAAGGGTAGTGGTTGCTGAAGGTTGGGGTGGAGGTGGCAATTTCTTAAAATAAGACAACAATGAAGTTCACTGCCTTGATTGACTTTTCTTTCACAAAGAAAAGCATACAATGCTGTTTGATACCATTTTACCTACAGAAAAATTTCTTTAAAACTGGAGTCAGTCCTCTCAAACCTTGCTGTTACTTATCAACTAAATATTCTCAATCCTTAGTTGTCATTTCAACAAGTGTAGATTTCATCTCAAGAAACCGCTTTCTTTGCTCAAGCATAAGGAGCAGGTCATCACCTGTTAAAGTTTTATCAAGAGATTGCAGCAATTCGGTCCCATCTTCAGGTTCCATTTCTGATTCTAGTTCTCTTGCTATTTTCCACCACATCTACAGTTACTTCCTCCACTGAAGTCTTATCCTCAAAATCTTCAATTGAGGATTGGAATCAACTTCTCCCAATCTCCTATTAATATTGCTATTTTGACCTCATCTTATGAATCACAAATGTTCTTAATGGCACCTAGAAGGGTGAACCTTTCCATAAAATTTTTAATTTTCTTTGCCCGGATCCATCAGAGGAATCACTATCTACGGCAGCTATTGCCTTATAAAATGTATTTCTTAAATAATTAGACTTGAAAGTTGAAATTACTTCTTTTTTAAAAAAATTTAGAGATTGGCAACCATTCTTTTATTTTTTTTAATATTTAAATTGTTTCCATATGTTTTTTATTCATTCATAATAGAGCTTGATCTAAAACTTGGAGAAGGATTTTTTTTCTCATCGTGATAAGTATATTCTTTAATCTCCATCTTCTGTGTCACCCATCCCCCCTCCTTGTCCCCCCCGCCACTGCCCTCTGGTAACCATCAGTTTGTTCTCTATAGTTAAGAGTCTGTTTCTTGGTTTCTCTCTCTCTCTTTTTCCTTTGCTCATTTGTTTTGTTTCTTAAATTCCACATGTGAGTGAGATCATATGGTATTTTTCTTTCTCTGATTATTTCATGTAGCATTCCACTCTCTAGCTCTATATTTTTGCAAATGGCAAAATTTCATTCTTTTTTAATGGCTAAATAACATTCAATTTTATATATAAATATACACCCCACATCTTCTTTATTCATTCATCTATCTATGGACACTTGATTTGCTTCTGTAGTTTGGCTATTGTAAATAATGCTGCAATAAACATAGGAGTGCATTTTCCCCTTTGACTTAGTGTTTTTGTATTTTTTGTGTAAATACTCAGTAGTGCCATTACCGGACCATAGGGTGGTTCTAATTTTAATTTTCTTAGGAACCTCCATACTCTTTTCCACAGTAGCTGCACCAGTTTGCATTCCCACCAACAGTGCAAAAGATTCCTTATTCTCCACATCCTTGCCAATACCTGTTGTTTCTTGTGTTGACTTTAGACATTCTGACAGGTGTGAATTGATATCTCATTGTAATTTTGATTTACAATTTCCCAATGTAAATTTGATTTACATTGCAAATTTGATTTACATTGATGATAAGTCATGATGAATGTATTTTCATGTGTCTGTTGGCCATCTGGATGTCTTTTTTGGAGAAATATCTGTTCATGTCTTCTGTCCTTTGTTATTTTTATTTATTTATTTATTTTTATTTTTTTAATATTTTATTTACTTTTGAGAGAGAGATAGAGACAGCGTGAACAGGGGAGGGTCAGAGAGAGAGGGAGACACAGAATCTGAAGCAGGCTCCAGGCTATGAGCTAGCTGTCAGCACAGAGCCCGATGTGGGGCTCGAACCCATGAACTGTGAGATCATGACCTGAGCTGAAGTCGGACGCTTAACTGACTGAGCCACCCAGGCGCTCCTGTCCTTTTTAAAATTGAATTATTTGGGGGGTGTTGAGTTTTATAAGTTCTTTATACATTTTGGATAATAACCCTTTGTCAGGTATGTCATTTGCAAATATCTTCTCCCATTCCATAGATTACCTTTTAGTTTTGTTTGTTTTCTAGGCTGTGGAGAAGCTTTTTATTTTGATGTATCCCAATAGTTTATTTTTGCTTTTCCATCTCTTGCCTCAGGAGACATATCTAGAAAAATGTTGCTATAGCCAATGCCAGAGAAATTACTGCCTGTGCTCTATTCAAGGATTTTTATAGTTTCAGGTCTCACATTTAGGTTTTTAGTCCAGTTTATTTTTGTGTATGGTGAAAGACAGTGGTCTAGTTTCATTCTTTTGCATGTACCACCCAGTTTTCCCAGCACCATTTGTTGAACAGATTGTCTTTTTCCCATTGTATATTCATCCGTCTTTTGTCAAAGATTAATTGACCATATAATTGTGGGTTTATTTCTGGGTTTTCTATTCTATTCCACTGATCTATGTGTGTATTTTTATGCCAGTACCATGCTGTTTTAATTACTACCGCTTTGACTATAACTTGAAGTCTGGAATTGTGATACTTCTAGTTTTGTTTTTCTTTTTCAAGGTTGCTTTAGCTATTTGGGATCTTTTGTAATTCCATACCAATTTTAGGATTGTTTTTTCTTTTTTTAATGTTTATTTATTTTTTAGAGAGAATGAGTGAGTGGGGGAGGGGCTGAGAAGGAGGGGGACAGAAGACCCAAAGCAGGCTCTGTGCTGACAACAGTGTGCCCGTGCAGGGCTCAAACTCACAAACCGTGAATCATGACCTGAGCTGAAGTCAGACACTCAACTAACTGAGCCATCCAGATGCTCCAGGATCGTTTTTTCTATTTCTGTGAGAAATGCTGTTGTTATTTTGATAGGGATTGCATTAAATGTGTAGATATTTGTTCTTCCAGTCCATGAGCATGCAATGTCTTTCCATTTCTTTGTATCATCTTCATTTCTGTCATCAGTGTTTGATAGTTTTCAGAGTACAGACCTCTTTGGTTAAGTTTATTCCTAGATATTTTATTGTTTTGGTGCAAGTATGAGTAGGGTTGTTTACTTAATTTCTTTCTGCTGCTTTATTATTAGTGTATAGGAATGCAACATTTTTCTGTACATTGATTTTGTATTCTGTGACTTTACTGAATTTATCAATTCTAATAGTTTTTGGTGGAGTTTTTAGGGTTTTCTATATATAGTATCATGTCCTCTGCAAATGATGAGAGGTTTACTTCTTCCTTACCAATTTAGATGCCTTTTAATTCTTTATGTTGTCTGCTTGCTGTGACTAGCATTTCCAGTACTATGTCGAATAAAAGTGGTGAGAGTGGACATCTTTGTCTTGTTCCTGACCTTAGGGGAAAAGCTTTCAGTTTTTCACCATTGAGTATGATGTTGGCTGTGGAATTTTCATTTCTTTTTTTTTTTTTTAAGTTTTATTTTTGAGCGGGGGTTGATATCTAGAGAAAGGGAGAGAGAGAATCCCAAGCAAGCTCCATGCTGTCACCACAGAGCCTGATGCTTGAACTTACAAACTGTGAGATCATGACCTGCGCCAAAATCAGGAGTCAGATGCTAAGCCACCAAGGAGCTCCAGCTGTGGGTTTTTCAAATAAGGCCTTTTTTATGTTGTGGTATGTCTCCTCTAAACCTAATTTGTTGAGGGTTTTTTATCATGAATGGGTGTGGTATTTGTCAAATTCTTTTTCTACATCTTTTAAAGTGGTCATATAGTTTTATCCTTTCTCTTATTGAAATGATGTATCATGTTGATTATTTTGCAAATATTGGACCACCCTTGCATCACAGAAATAAACCCCAGTTGATCATGGGGCATGATTTTTTAAATTTATGTATTTATTTATTTATTAAGATTTCAAGTTAATTGTTAATATACAATGTAGTATTGGTTTCAGGAGTAGAGCCCAGTGATTCATCACTTAGACATAACACTCAGTGCTCATCCCAACAAATGCCCTCTTTAATGCCCATCACTCATTTAGCCCATCTCCCACCTACCCTCCAGCAACCCTCAGTTTGTTCTTTGTATTTGTCTCTTGTGGTTTGCCTCACTCTCTGTTTTTTTTTTCGTATTTTTCTTTCCCTTTCCCTATGTTCATCTGTTGTGTTTCTTAAATTTCATGAGTTAAATCATATATTTGTCTTTCTCTGACTGACTTATTTCGCTTAGCATAATGCACTCTAGTTCCATCCATGTTGTTGCAAATGGCAAGATTTCATTATTTTGATTGCCGAATAATATTCCATTATGTGTATATACCACATCTTCTTCATTCATCAGTTGATGAACATTTGGGCTCTTTTCAAAATGTGGCTATTGTTGACAGTGCTGGTATAAACTTTGGGGTGCATGTGCACCTTTGAATTAGTATCTTTGTATCCTTTGGATAAATACCTGATAGTACAATTGCTGGATCATAGGGTAGTTCTATTTATCTTAATGTTTGTTTATTTTTGAGAGAGAAAGAGAGAGAGAGAGAGAGAGAGAGAGAGGGAGAGCATGAGCAGGGGAGGGGCAGAGACAGAGGGAGACACAGAATCTGAAACAGATTCTGGGCTCTGAGCTGTCAGTACAGAGCCCAATGCGGGATTCGAACCCACAAACCATGATCTGAGCTGAAGTAGGATGCTTAACCAACTAAGCCACCCAGATGCCCCTAGGGTAGCTCTATTTTTAATTTCTTGTGGAATCTCCATACTGTTTTCCAGAGTCGTTGCATGAGTTTGTATTCCCACCAGCAGTGCAAAAGAGATCCTCTTTTTCTGCATCCTTGCCAATGTCTCTTGTTTTTAGAGTTGTTAATTTTAACTTTTCTGACAGGTGTGAGGTGGTGTCTTATTGTAGTTTTGATTTGCATTTCCCTGATGATGAGTGATGTTGAGCATCTTTTTATGTGTCTGTTAGCCATCTGGATGTCTTCTTTGGAAGTGTCTATTCATGTCTTTTGCCCATTTCTTCACTGGATTCTTTGTTTTCTGGAGTGTTGAGTTTGATAACTTCTTTATAGATTTTGGATACTAACCTTTTATCCAATATGTCATTTGCAAATATCTTCTTCCGTTTCATCAGTTGCCTCTTAATTTTGTTGATTGTTTCCTCTGCTGTGCAGAATGCTTTTATCTTGATGAGCTGCCAGTAGTTTATTTTTGCTTTTATTTACTTTGCCTCTGGAGACAGGTCTAGTAAGAAGTTGCTATGACAGAGGTCAAAGGGGTTGATGCCTGTTTTCTCCTCTAGGTCTTTCATCCATTTTGAATTTATTTTTGTGTATTGTGTAAGCAAGTGGCTCAGTCTCATTCTTCCGCATGTTACTGTCCAGTTTTCCCAACACCATTTGCTGAAAAGACTGTCTTTTTTTCCCATTGGGTGCTCCTTCCTGCTTTGTTGGAGATTAGTTGGCCATACATGTGTGGGTCCATTTCTGAGTTTTCTATTCTGCTCCATTGATCTGTGTGTCTGTTTTTGTGCAGCACCATACTGTCAGGGTGATTACAGCTTTGTAATACAGCTTGAATTCTGGGATTATGATGCCTCTAGCTTTGGTTTTCTTTTTCAACATTATTTTGGCTATTTTGGTGTCTTTTCTGGTTCCATACCAATTTTAGCATTGTTTGTTCTAGTGCTGTGAAGAATGCTAGTGTTATTTTGATAGAGACTGCTTTGAATGTGTTGATTGCTTTGGGTACTATAGACATTTTAACCATATTTGTTCTTCCAACCCATGAGCATGGAGTTTTTCCATTTCTTTGTGCCCTCTTCAATTTCTTTCATAAACTTTCTATAGTGTTCAGCATACAGATCTTTTACCTCTTTGGTTAGGTTATTTCTAGGTGTCTTATGATTTTTGGTACAATTGTAAATGGGATCGATTCCTTGATTTCTCTTTCTGTTGTTTCATTATTGGTGTATAGAAATACAACCAATTTCTGTGCATTGATTTTATATCCTGAGACTTTGCTGAATTCATATACCATTTCTAACAGTTTTTGGGTGGAGTCTTTTGGATTTTCCATGTAGACTATCATGTCATCTGCGAAGATTGAAAGTTTGACTTCTTTGCCAATTTGGATGCCTTTTATTTATTTTTGTTGTCTGATTGTTGAGGCTAGAATTTCTAGTACTATATTGAACAACTGTGGTGAGAGTGTCTGGACATCCCTGTTGTGTTCCTGACCTTAGGGGGGAAGCTCTCAGTTTTTCCCCATTTATGATGATACTAGCTGTGGGCCTTTTACATATGGCCTTCATGATGTTGAGGAATGTTTCTTCTGTCCCTACTTTCTTGAAGGTTTTTTTTTTTTATTTATCAAGAATGGATGCTGTATTTTGTCAAGTGATTTTTCTGCATTTATTGAGAGAGTCATATGGTTCTTATCCTTTCTTTTATTAATATGGTGTATCACGTTAATTGATTCACAAATATTGAACCAGCCCTGCAGCCCAGGAATAAATCCCACTTGATCATTGTGAATAATTCTTTTAATGTACTGTTGAATTTGATGTGCTAGTATCTTTTTGAGAATTTTTGCATGTAGACCCATCAGGCATATTGGCCTATAATTCTTCTTTTAAGTGGAGTCTTTGTCTACTTTTGGAGTCAAGGTAATTCTGGTATCATAAAATGAATTTGGGAACTTTCCTTCCACTTCCGTTTTTGGGAACAATTTGAGAAGAATAGGTTTAACGCTTTTTTAAATGTCTGGTAGAATTCTCCTGGGAAGCTATCTATCCTAGGACTCCTGTTTTTTGGAAGATTTCTGAGAACTGATTCAATTTCTTTGCTGGTTATGGGTCTGTTCAAATTTTCTTCCTGTGTCAGTTTTGGTAGTTTGTATGCTTCTAGGAATTTGTCCATTTCATCCAAATTGCCCAGTTTGTTGGCAAAAAATTTTTCATAGTGTTCTCTTATAATTGTGTTTCTGTGGTGTTGTGTTTCTGTGATCTGTCCCTTCATTCATGATTTTATCTATTTGGGTCCTCTTTCTTTTCTTTTTTAGAAATCTGGCTAGGGATTTATCAATATTGCTTATTCTTTAAAAAAAAACCAGCTTTTATTTTCATGTTCTATTGGGTTCTTTTGTTTCTGTATTGTTAATTTCTGCTCTTTTATTATTTCTCTTCCTTTACTGGCTTTAGGCTTTATTTGCTGCTCCTTTTCTAGCTCCTTTAGGTGTAAGGTTAGGTTGTATATTTGACACCTTTCTTGCTCCTTGAAATAGGCCTGAATTGCAATGTATTTTCCTCTTAGGACTGCCTTTGCTGCATTCCAAAGGGTTTGGACTGTTGTGTTTTCAGTTGCATTTGCTTCCATGTATTTTTAATTTCTTCTTTTATTTCTTGGTTAACTCATTCATTCTTTAGTAGGATGTTCTTTATCCTCCATGTATTTGAGGGCTTTCCAATTTTTTTCTTGTGTTTGATTTCATTTNAAAAAGAGACAAACTGATCCAGGAACAGGAAAGAAGAATTCGAGAGCTCAGCGATACGGTCAAATGGCAATGATTTCATGTTTTATAGCATTGTGATATGAAAATATGTATGGTATGATCTCGATATTTTTGTATCTGTTGAGGGCTGTTTTGTGACTCACTATGTGATCTGTTCTGGAGACTGTTCAATCTGCACTTGAGAAGAATGTGTATTTTGCTGCTTTAGGATGAAATGTTCTGAATAATCTGTTAAGTCCATCTGGTCCAGTATGTCACTCAAAGCCATTATTTCTGTGTTGCTTTTCTGCTTAGATGATCTGTCCATTTCCTGTACATGGGGTATTAAAGTCTGCTACTATTATGATATTATTATCAATTAATTTCCCTATGTTTATGATTAAATGATTATTTGAGTTCTTTCAAGTTGGGGGCATAAATATTTACAATTGTTAGACCTTCTTGATGGCTAAACCCCTTAATTGTGATATAATGCCTTTCTTCATCTCTTGCTACAGTCTTTGTTTTAAAATCTAGTTTGTTTGATATAAGTATGGCTATTCTGGCTTCTTTTTTGATGTTCATTAGCATGTTAGATAGTTCTCCAGCTCCTCACTTTGAATATGCAGCTCTCTTTAGGTCTAAAATGAGTCTCTTGTAGGCAACATATAGATGTATCTTGTTTTTGTTTTTGTTTTTGTTTTATCCATTCTGATATCCTATGTTGTTTGATCTGAACATTTAGTCCATTTACATTCACAATAATTGAAAGATATGAATTTAATGTCATTGTATTACTTGTAAAGTTGGTGTTGCTGGTGATGTTCTCTGATCCTTTGTGGTCTTTGTTGCTTTGGTCTTTTACCCCCCAACTTCACTCAGAAATGCCCCTTAAAATTCCTGCAGGACTGGGTTAGTGGTCACAAACTCCTTTAGTTTTTGTTTGTCTGGGAGAGTCTTCATCTCTGCTTCTATTCTGAATGATAGCCTTGGTGGATAAAGGATTCTTGCCTGCATATTTTTCCTGTTCAGCACACTGAATATTTCCTGCCACTCCCTTGGGGCCTGCCAAGTTTCAGTGGATAGGTCTGCTACAAACTGTATGTGTCTACCTTTTTAAACCTTTTGTCTCTAGCTACTTTCAGAATTCTCTTTTTATATTTTGCAAGTTTCACTATGATATGTTGTGGTGTTGACCTGTTTTTGTTGATTTTGGGGGGAGTTCTCTGTGCCTCTTGGACTTCAATGCCTGTTTCCTTACCCACATTAGGAAATTTCTCGGCTATAAGTTGTTCAAATAAACCTTCTCCCCTTTATTCCCACTCTTCTTCTGGGACTCCTATCATATGGATATTTTTTCATATCATGAAATCACTTAGTTCTCTAAGTATCCCTTCATGATTTAGTAATTTCCTTTCCATCTTTTTTCCAGCTTCAATATTTTCCATAATTTTATCTTATATTTCACCTATTTTCTCCTCTGCTTCTTCAGCCCTCACTGTCACTGTATCCAGTTTGTTTTACATTTCAGTTATAGCATTTTTTACTTTATCCTGACCAGTTCTTAGGTCTTTGATCTCTGCAGCAAGGGTTTCTCTGGTGTCTTCTATCCTTTATTCAAGACAGATAGTAGTCTTATGACTGTTGGGTTAAAGTCTTTTTCAGGCATATTGCTTATATCTGTTTTGGGCAAGTCCCTGGCTGTGATTTCTTTGTGACCTTTCTTTGGGGGAAATTCCTCCATCTTGTCATTTTGGTGACATTTCTGTCTTTTGCATGTTTTAAAAGTGTATTATGTTTCCTGCACCTGAGAGTACTGCTATATTAAAAAGGGATCATACGCTGTCCAGAGCCTGAAACTTCAGGAAGTGTTTCTGGTATGTGCTATGTTCACTCTGCTGTTGTGTTTTGGCTGCCTTTTCCCATGGTAAGTCCTCTGCAGAGCTCCTTTTTTTTATTTTTTAATATTTTTATTTATTTCTAGGAGAGAGAGAGAGAGACAGTGTGAGCAGGGGAGGGTCAGAGAGAGAGGGAGACACAGACTCTGAAACAGGCTCCAGGCTCTGAGCTGGCAGTCAGCACAGAGCCCGACGCGAGGCTCGAATCCACAAACCGCGAGATCATGACCTAAGCGAAAGTCGGAGGCTTAACCGACTAAGCCACCCAGGCGCCCCTGCAGAGTTTCTCCTGGCTTGCAGTGGGGTGTGTTTGGACCTTTAATTAGGTGTGGTTTGATTTGTTTGTTGAGGTAACCCTGGAAAAAGGAGGGGGAGCCTGATCCCAAAAAAAGAGAAAGGGAAAGGGGACCAAAAAAAAAATCAAATAGAATAAAAACACTATAAGGCTGATTCTAAAGACAAAGAAAGGAAAAAAAAAAAAAGAAGAAGAAACAAACAAAGAATAAAGAACTGTAGGTGTCATTTTGAAGCCCTGGATTTTCAGTGCACTTGATGTATGGGGGATGGTGGTTGTGCTGATCTGGAGGAGAGGTCTGCTGGTTTGGCTCAGAGTCAGTCTTGCCCCAGTAAATAAGCAGTTGCCAGGCACGGGGGACTGGGGTTTGGTGTTAAGTAGGTCCCGCCTTCACTGGAGGCCACTGTGTTGCTCTCTGAAGTCCCACCATGTTAGTGTTGGGGTGGGGGGGGAATTGCACCACCCAATCTGTCATCCTCAGACTGGGGATCTTGCATCCCCTGCTGTTCAGGCAGCCCTCACAGAATAGTGAAGGCAGTCAACTCTCCCTGTGCTACAGCTCTCCTGAGGTTTTCTCTGGCACGGGGCTAGGATTCAAAACCCAAAGTCTTAAAGGACCTAGCACCATGTGGATTCACTCCTCTCCTCTGGAGTAGTGCCTCTCCATGCTGTGTAAAGTCCTCTGTCCCCAAGAAACAGTCCCATGTCTGCACTGTGCACAGAATCTATAATGTAGCACCATTAAAAGCAGCAAAGGTTATATTCCCTCTGGGTGCGCCTCTGTCCCCTGCTGATGAAAGGCCTTTGGCTGGCACCTGCAGGGTCTTTTGTCCTTGGAAGGCAACAAACCGTCTTCCAAAAGTACTCCAGAATGGGGAATGTTCTCTCCCAGTGTGCCCTGGAGATATCTACACCACCCTATAGATTCCACGTGTAGCTTCCTCCGCCACCAGGAGTGCGTGCGGTAGCTCTTCTCTCGAGAAAGTCATGCACTTCTAAAATCTGCAAACTCTGCAGAAAAGAACTGGGGGACTCAGTACTCCTCACTCTTCAGTCCATGGTACCGAGAGGTTTCTGCTTGTGCTAACTCAATGTTGTACTTTCTCAGCCCTTCTCTCTTTCTCTTCCTTTTGTCTCTGCACGCAAAGGATTCCCTCGTCTCCGCGGTACCACTGTTTTTTCTCTTCCCCAATTCACTTCCATGAACCTCACACCTGCCAAGCTGTCTCCCTCTAACGGTGGAGATCCTTCTGCCAGTCTGCAGATTGATTTCCTGGGTGTTCCAAGTGATCTGACCTCAATACAGCTGCATTTGAGGGTCAAGGAAAGCCCAGCGTCCCCCTACTTCTCTGCCATCTTAACTCCTCCCTCTTTTAAATGTATTGTTGAATTCTGTTTGCTGGTATTTTTTTTGAGGATTTTTGCCTGTATGTTCATGAGAGATATTGGCCTATAATTCTCTTTATTTGTGGTGTCTTTATCTGGTTTTGGTATCAGGGTGATACTGACCTCACAGAATGAATTAGAAAGTTTTCCTTCCTTTTGTGAATTTTGGAATAGTTTGAGAAGAATAACTATTAACTCTTCTTTAAATTTTTAAAAATGTTTATTTGTTTTTGAGAGAGAGAGAGAGATAGAGCGCGAGTGAGGGAGGGAAGACAGAGAGGGAGACATAGAATCCAAAGCAGGCACCAGGCTCTGAGCTGTCAGCACAGAGCCTGACACAGGGCTTGAACCCACAAGCAGCAAGATCTTGACTTGAGTCGAAGTCGGATGTTCAACTGACTTGAGCCACCCAGGTGCCCTGGTGTTAACTTTTTCAGTGTTGGGTATAATTCACCTGTGAAGCCATGTGGCTCTGGACTTTCGTTTTGGGGGAGTTTTTTGGTTACTGATTCAATTTCAGTGCTGCTAATTGGTCTGTTCAAATTTTCTATTTCTTCCTGACTTAGTTTTGGTAGTGTATATGGTTCTAGGAATTCATCTATTTCCCCTAAGTTGTGCCACTTGTTGGCATATAGGGTTTGTTTTTATCTTGCAGATAGGTTTTCATAACATTTTGTTACAATTGTTTATATTTTTGTGGTGTTGGTTGTTTGAAATTAGTTCTTGATCCATGGGCTACGGAATGGATGGTGTTTAGCAGTCATGAAAACAACATTAACCTCATTGCATATCTCTGTCAGATCTTTTTTTTCCTGAGTAGTAGGCTTAAAATATTCAGTAAACCATGTACTAAACAGATGTGCTGTTATTCATGTTTTGTTGTTCAATTTGTAGAGCACAGGAAGAGTAGATTTAGGGTAATTTTTAAGAGCCCTAGTATTTTCAGAATAGTGAGTGAGAATTCGTTTTAACTTCAGGTTATCACCTGCATTAGCCCCTAACAAGAAAGCCTAATCTATGAGGCTTTGAAGCCTGGCATTGACTTCTCTTAGGTATGACAGTCTTAGATGGCATCTTCTAATAGGAGGTTGTTTTGTCTATATTGAAAATCTCTCATTTAGTGTAGCTGCCTTCATGAATTATCTTAGCTAGGTCTTCTGGATAATGTGCTGCAGCTTCTATACCAGCTCTTGCTGCTTCACCTTGTACTTTTTTGTTATGGAGATGGATTCTTTCCTTAAACTTCATGAACCTACTTCTGCTAGCTTCCAACTTTTCTTCTGCAGCTTTCTCACCTCTCAGCCTTCATAGAATTGAAGAGAGTTAGAGCCTTGATCTGGATTAGGCTTTGGCTTAAGGGAATGTTGTGGCTGGTTTGATCTATGTAGACCACTCAGACTTTCTTATCAGCAATAAGGCTGTTTTGCTTTCTTATCATAGGTGTATTTACTGGAGTGGCACATTTAATTTCCTTCAAGAACTTTTCCTTTGCATTCACAGTTTGGGTAACTGCTTGGTACCAGAGGCCTAGCTTTTGGCCTGTTTCAGCTTTCAACATGCCTTCCTCATTAAGCTTAATCATTTCTAGCTTTGATTAATGTGAGAGACATATGACTCTTCCTTTTCACTTAGGCACTGGGAGGCCAGGAGGGTTATTAACTGTCCTCATTTCAATTTTGTTGTGTCTCAGGGAATAGAGAGGCCTCAAGAGAGGGAAAGAAACAGGGAAATGGCTGGCCAATGGAGCAGTCAGAATATGCACAACATTTATTAAGTTTACTTTCTTATATGGATGTAGTTTGTGGTACCCCTTATACAATTACAACATCAAAACTTATAAAATAGTAACATCAAAGATCACGGATCACAGATCACCATAACAAATATAACAATAAGTTTGAAATATTGTGAGAATTACCAAGTATGACACAGAGATAAAAGTGAGTAAATGCTGTTGGAAGAATGGTGTCCTCAGACTTGCTCATTGCAGGGTTGTTAAAAACCTTCAATTGTGAAAAACACAGTATCTGTTAAGAGCAATAAAACAAAGCACAATAAAATGATGTATGCTTGCAATACATGTTTTATAATTATTGGGTATAAAATTCTACATGTGTCTGTTAGATCAAGTTTGTTAATGATAACAAACTTGAGAGCTTTTATGCAAATAATTATGGGATTGAATTAAATTATGTAGAATTCTAATTCTGAGCTCCTGTATTTACATTACATTTACTGGACTCTTCCTAAAAACCAATAGTGGGGATATCTTCTATGTTTTTATCTCATTACTTTTATCATTTTGTAGTGGTTCTCTTGTCTGACAAATTACATTACAGCCTATTTTGTCTGACATTAATTTCAGCTATCTTATGGTTAGTTTTGCCTGGCATATTTTCTTATTATTTCCGTTCATTTCTTTCAACTTCTTTGTGTGTTATATACAACTTATAAAAAGCCTGTAACAGTTATGTGAGTGAGTGTATGTACTTTTTAACTGGTGAATTTGGTCCAGTTATATTTATTGTTATTACTGATACAATTGGAGTTGGAATGAAGTAAGTGCACAGGAATGGAGAAATTGTTGATGGTCATGATGGGACACAGTCTAACACCACAGTGTACTAGAAGATACCTAATAAATGCCAGCTTTCTTTTCCAACTCCTTTCTCCAATCTCTGCCTAATGGGTATTTGGAGAATTCATGTTGATTTTTTTTCTGGGTAGCTCTTTGAGTGCAAATGCTATGTCTTCTTCATGATATTCTTAGCCCTTCTAAACGCCAGCATTTTGACCATCTATGTGATGCGTAAAAGAACTGGGTTGATTGCAGGGAGTAAAGAGGGAGTGGGTGGAGAGGAAATTGTGACAGGTGTTGATGACTCACTGAAAACATTTAAGTGGAAAGGAAGTCAAGAAATAGGTTGGTAGCTAGAAAGAACAGTTGGTCTAATTGTGGGTCTTTTTCAAGAAGGGATGTCTGGAGGCAGAAAGAAGGGAATTGACAGAATGTGAATGGTTGAAGATATTAATGGGATCAAGGACTAATCTATCACTTAGCCTCTTTAGAACAAGTAGCAGGAAGAGAGAAATGTATAAGAAGAAATTTTTTGCAGAGTGTGCTTTAGAAATATATCTCTCTACTAAATAGCTAGGGTAAAATACATAAAGATATACAATATGATTTTTAAAATGTAGATGAGTCTCATACTCTTTTACTTGACTCTTAGCATACATTACTTCAAAAACAAATATAAATTAGTATGACCAGTGTTTTTCCTAATCTGTCTCAGCAGTAAAGAACTTTCAATATCATTGAGTTCATTTTCCCATCTAAGGTAGAAGACTTTACAGCATTCCTGACAGATAACTGTGTAGGACATTTGGAACACTTGTGGTTTTAAGAATCTCACCACCTAAAATGGGAAGCATCTGCCTTTGCCCAGAGATGTGATGATAATAAACCTCTTTCTTTATTCAGTAGAAATCTGCCTAAATGTAACCAGCCATCTCTCAGTACCAAGTATATGGTGAATGTAATTCCATTACATGTTGAAGACTCTACCATGTATCTGTCCCCTCATACTCATCTTCTAACAGCACCTGAGACCTTTCTCATGAGAGGACTTTTGGATCCCTCAAGAAGCTTGTACCTTTTTTTCGCAGGACATCTCAGTTTTTTGCATTCTGATTAAAGCAGTTGCTAAGAACCATTAGTGGAAACTGAATTCTTGTCAGGTGCTTCCCCTCCCCACCCTCATCTAATGAAGTGATTATATTGATTCTTTCTTCAGTCAGTTGATATGATAAATTACATTTATTGATTTTCAAATGTTGAACCAGCTGTACATTTCCATGGTAAATCCCGTATTATAATGATGTGTTATCTCATACTACTGAATTTGATTTGTTGGTGTTTTGTTGAAGATTTTTGTATTTATGTTCATGAGGACTATTGGACTGTAGTTTTCTTTTCTTGTAAGAATTTTGTCCAGTTTTCTTGTTAAGTAATTGGCCTTATAAAATTTATTTAACTCAGGTTATCTATTTTTTTAAATTTTTAAAATTTTATTTATCCTTAAGAGAGAGAGCGAACGAGCGAGTGTGCAAGCGAGAGTGCACACGTGAGCAGAGGAAGGGCAGAGAGAGAGGAAGAGAGAGAATCCCAAGCAGGAGGACTCGAACTCACAAACCATGAAATCATGACATGAGTTGAAGTCAAGACTCAGATGGTTAACTGACTGAGCCACCCAGACACCCCTCTGTTTATTTTTGGTTGAGTTTTAGTATTTGTGCCTTTCAAGGAATTCGCTTATTTAATCTAAGTTGTTGAATTGGAGCATGTAATCATTCATAATATTGACTTCCTTTTTCCCCCTCCTTTTTTATTTGCTTTCTTTTTAATGTCTGTAGTATCTGTAGTAATATCCCCTCTTTCATTTCTGACAATTATAATGTGTATTTTCTTTCTTTCTTTTTTTTCCCCCTGACAACCTGGCCACAGGCTTATTAATTTTGTTGATAGTTTCGAACTTTTTTTCAAGTTTTTAAAAAACCTTATTACTTTTTTCTTTTTAATTTAAAAGCTTTGTGCTGTTATATTTATTATTTCCTTTTTTCTGATCAACATATTTAATTTGCTCTTCTTTTACTAGTTTTCTAAAATGGAAGCTTGGGTCATTGATTTGAGGTTTTTCTTTTTTTCTATTATAAGTGTTTAATGCTATAAATTTTCTTCTACACTTGGGACGCCTGAGTGGCTCAGTTGGTTAAGCGTCTGACTTTGGCTCAGGTCATGATCTCATGGTTCATGGGTTTGAGCCTCGTGTCAGGCTCTGTGCTGACAGCTAGCTCAGAGCCTGGAGCCTCCTTTGGTTTCTGTGTCTCACTATCTCTCCGCCCCTCCCCTGCTCACGCTGTCTCTATCTCTCTTTCTCAAAAGTAAGTGAAACATTAAAAAAATTTTTATAAATTTCTTTCTACACTTACTCTGCTTTAGCTGCATCCCCCAAATTTTGGGACATTGTATTTTCACATAATTCAATGTAAAATATTTTCCGATATCCCATGACTTCCTCCTTGATCTATGGGTTATTTAGAAGTGTGTTGTTTAGTCTCCTGAAATTTAAGGAATTTTTCAGATATCTTTATGTTATTAACCTCTAGTTTAATTTTATTATGATTTTAGAACATCTGTATATGATTTTACTTTTTAAAGAATGATTCAGGTTTGTTTGGTGGCCCAGAGTCTATACAATCTATCTTGGTGAATATTTGTTTTGTTTTTAAAAAATTTTTTTAAAAATAGTTTTTGTTTATTTTTGAAACAGAGAGAGACAGAGCATGAACAGGGGAGGGGCAGAGAGAGAGGAAGACACAGAATCTGAAACAGGCTCCAGGCTTTGAGGTGCCAGCACAGAACCTGATGCGGCGCTTGAACCCACAAACCGGGGGATCATGACCTGAGCCAAAGTTGGATGCTTAACCAACTGAGCCACCCAGGGGCCCCTATCTTGGTGAACGTTTTATGTACACTTGAAAATAATGTATATCCTGTCTTGTTCGGTATAGTGCCAATTAAGTCAAGTTGGTTGAGGCTGGTGTTCAGTCCTTCTATATCCCTACTTATTTCTGTATACTTGTTTTATCAATTACTGATAGAGGACTTGAAGTCTCCAGCTATAATTGTGGATCTTTATCTAATTCTCCTTTCATTTTATGAGTTTTGAATAATGTCTTTTGGAGTCCTATTGTTAGATGAATACATATTTGGAAGTGTTATAGTTAATAAACTGATTTTTTCAACATTATGAAATCTCCTCTTTATCCCTGCTAATAGTCCCTGTACTGAAGTCTACTTTGTCTGATATTAATATAACCACTTTAGTTGTCTTTTGATTAGTACTTGCATTTATGCCTTTTTAGAAACCCTTTTATTTTTAACCAACTTCTGTATTTAAAGTGGACTTTCTGTAGATAGCATATAATTAGATTTTGCTTTTTTATACAATCTCACAATCTTTTATTGGTATGTTTATTTAAATTTAACATAATAATCAATATGGTTGGATTAAAATCTATCATCTAAATGTTTTGTTTCATTTCAATTTGTTCCTTTTATCCTCTTTTTTGGCCTGCCTTTGTATTAATTGAGAATTTTTATTACTTTTTCTTAATCTCCATCATTGGCTTACTATTTACACTTACTTTTAAAACTTTAATGTTGGTTCTAGTGTTTACAACATACATCTTTAATTACAGCCTACCTTCAAATAATATTATACCACTTAATATATGTTATAAAAACCTTAGAACATTATATTTCAAGTTCATCCATCCCAACTTTTGTACTGTTATCAAATGTTTTATTTTATGTATCCTATAAACTCACAGTGTATTACTACTGTTTTTGCTTTAAACAGTCAATTATCTTTTTGTGCAACTCAAAAAAATGTAAATGTCTTTTATATTTACCTTTATTTTATTTTATTTTAAATATAAAACTTTTATTCTGCTTGTGCTTACTGAGTCAAATAAACTCATGATATTTCTGTTTCAAAATCTGTCAGAAAATGGTAGACTAATAGTTGAGTTTGTCTAATACCCCATGAAGTTCTCAAGGGTAGTCTAAGCATAATTGTTAAGAACAAGCAAATTAAATAGATATAAATAAAATAGAAAGGTTTGTAGGACAACTTTTTTAAAAGTTTTAATTTAAATTCCAGTTAGTTAACATACAATGTAATATTAGTTTCAAGTGCACAATATAATGACTCAGCAGTTCCATATAATACCCAATACTCATCCTGACAAGTGCCCTCCTTAATACCTATCACCTATTTATTACCCCATCCCCCCATCTCCCCTTTGGTAACCATCAGTTTGTTCTCTATAGTTAAGAGTTTGCTTCTTGAAATATCTTTTATTTTTACCTTTATTTTAATCCTCTCTAGAGGTCTTAGTTTGCCTAGATCCTAGTTCTTTCCAGTATATTCATTTTGCCTTAAGAGCTTCTTTTAACAGTTTTTGGGTTTTGGTGTTTTTTTTGTTTTTTTTTTTTTTAATAGTTTATTGTCAAATTAGTTTCCACATAACACTCAGTGCTCATCCCCACAAGTGTCCTCCTCCATGCCCATCCCTCCTCCCCCCCAAGCTCATTTATTTTTAAACATTTTTATTTCTCCTTGATCTTTGAGACATATTTTCATGGGTGTAAAGCTCTGAGTTGGCACTTTTTTTCAGTACTTTAAAACATTTTTTTTTTTGGTTATTTATTTTGAAAGAGAGAACAAGCAGGGGAGGGGCAGAGAGAGAAGGAGAAGAGACAGAATCCCAAGCAGTCTCTGCATCATCAGCATGGAGTCTGATGCGGGACTCAAACCCATGAACTGTGAGATCATGACCTGAGCCAAAACCAAGAGTCAGGCATTTAACCTACTGAGCCACCCAGGCACGCTTCTTTCAGTACTGTTAAGATGTTATTTTGTTATTTTCTGGTTTGCATTACTTCAGATGAGAAATGTACTTTAATGCTAGTCTTTCTTACCCTGCATATAATGTTTTTCCCTCACTCTGACTGCCTTTAAGATTTTCTTTTTCTTTTTGATTTTCAGTAGTTTGAATATGATATGTCTGGGTATATTGGATTGTTTTTGTTTGTTTTGTATTTATACTTCTTGGAACCTCTGAACTTATTGGATCTGTAGTGTGATATATTTTATTTTTTGGGGACAATTCTTGACATTATTTCTTCAAATATTTCTTCTGTCCTATTGTCTATTTCTTCTCTTTCTAGGATTCCAATTACACATATGTTAGACTATTTTCTACTATCTCATAGCTCTTAGATGCTTTGTTCCCCCCTCCCCCCACTCCCCTTCAGCACACACTCTTTTGTTCTTTGTGTTCCATTTTGGATCATTTTTGTTGACCAGTCTTTAAGGTCACTATTTTGTCTCTTCAGTTGTGTTGAGTCTGCCAATGAGCCTGTTGAGGTGTTCATCCATAGGAACAGAAAGTAGATTGGTCACTGCCTATGGCTTGGGGGATTATGGACAGTGACTATGAGTAGGTACAGGGTTTGTTTTGGGGGTGATGAAAATGTTCTAAAGTGCATTAAGGTGATGGCTGCACAGCTCTGTGACTCTACTAAGAAGCCATTGGACTGTACACTTTAAATGGGTGAATTATATGGTATGCGAAGTATATCTCAATAAAGCTGTTATTAAAAAGAAACCTTCATGCTTTAGGTTCAAAGGCTACATTGATAAAACTCTGGCAGGTATCAGGGACAGACAAGACATCTTACTGATGGTGTTGAAGGAAAGACAGAATGAAAAGTAATTCTAAAGGAAAGGAAATGTTATCATAACTCAAACTGGTAGAAGGATAGAGATTATGTATATTATTTTACTCTGTTCAATATTTGATTCTGAGTGTTGAAAACAGACTCTATTAAATGTTCTTGTTTAAGTCCTGTCTTTATCCTCTCACGTGTTTTGTTAATTCCTGTAGATAGAATGGGATTTACGGTTATTAGTCTTACAGATAAAAATGTTCCGAGTCTTCTTATTGCTTTGAGTTCTCTCCAGGGTTCCAACCTCCCCTCCACTGGTATTCTAGGATGCCTAACCCCCTAGGTGCTGGTGTTGTCTGGTAGTGTTGCCATGGAGTGATTTAAGAGTTTACATATCACCTCCTTCTGTTATAAAACAGAATATAAGTAGGACCTGTGGAGAGTTCTCCAAGCTGAGAATTTCAGGACAGTTTCCCTAGAGGGGGTTCACTTAAAAATCCACAAGAATCACATGCTGGCCTAGCAGATGCTCTGTCTCTGCAGGGAAGACACATGTGTCCCTGGGAATGTCACATGTTTCCAGGCACTCAGAAGTCTTCTCAGTGGTTCTTGAAGTTTCTAATATGGAATAATCCTCAAAACATATTAAATGAAAAAGGCAATGTATAGAATAGTGTGTATAATATGCTATTATTTGTATTTAAGAAAAAATGGGGATAAAAATAGATATGTATTTTTTAACGTACCCCTAAAAGACATTGATGACATGTCTGACTCTGAGGAAGGGAAGCTGGAGCTTGGTACCTAGGAGAAGGGGCAGGTAAAGGACCTTTCACTCTATACCCTTTTGTATCTTTTGAGTTTTGAACCATATAATTACATCGGCTATTCAAAGAGGAAAGCAAGTTAAAAACAAAATCCTTCTAGGGTGGTTAATCAAACTCAATACTTAGATTGGTCCTGATAATTTACTCTTTTCCCTCATTTTTCTTCTTCTTCTGCCTTCATGCCCTCCATGTCTGATCATTGCAACAGACATGTTGCAACATGCTCCTCCTCAGAGTGTCCTAGAAACTCTACACAGGGATGAGGTAGTATTACCTCTCGTGACTGATTGTCATTTTTAGTCCCAAACTTTCTAGACCAGAGGTTCTCAAACTTGAGCCTGCATCAGAGTCACCTGTTAAACCTTGGTTGCTCGGCCCCACCCTCAGAGTTTCTGATTCAGCAAGTCTGAGGTGTCTCTAACAAGTTCCCAGGTGATGCTAATTGGAGATGACACTTTGAGAACCAGTGTTCTGGACTAAAATAGGTTCTTCTGTGACATATTGTTCAGCTTTGGTGTCCCAGCTGCATTCTCATCTAGACATATGAAGAAATAAAAAGCAGAAGAGGTTTGTCCCTTTCCACAGGCATACCTGTAGCTCACCATCGTCCAGCTGTCTGTCTAGCCAACAGTGCCTGCCAGACTGTATCCCCTTCATCAGGTGATATGCATGTCACCCCTAGCAGGACTGACTATATCAGAAGCCTGCATCCTCCTTCATCTGGACTCACCAGAGCGGACATTCTTGCAGTCATTGCTGTCATCTCCCCATGAAGACTTAATTGGTATTTAAACAGGCATCACAAGAGTCGTGCTAATTTCTGATTCACTTTCCAGTGCTTCTCAATGGAGGCACTCTTAGCATTTCAGTTGAGATTGTTCTTTATAATGAGAATTCTGTTTAATGTGGGATATTCAGCATCCTTGGCTCGCTTCCCTGTCCTTGGTCATCATGGAGATCGGTGCGGGTCATCCCAGCATCCCGCTCCTCCAGCCTTTCCCTCCCCACTTTCCCTGCAGAATGGGGTGAGAGCAGCCCAGCTTTCCTCTGAAGAACACTGCCTTGTTTTAAGCCGTCAGACCCCCTTATCAAACCACATTGCCTTAGCCCCCTGTAAAAGTCTTGAGTCATGCTTTAGTATATTCCTAGCTTTCATTAAATGTTGATATTAAAAAGTGACTGAATGGTCAGTCCTTCTTTTGGAAAACCCTATGAATGGAATTGTCTACCCATGACGTGCAGTCCCCTCTCAGTAGAGAAATGCACTGGAGGGCCCCTGTGTCCTGATGAAATGGATTTGCATCCTTGCTGGCAAAGGAGAATAATGTGACCCATTCTATTTGCCTTTTCTTTTTTCTTTTTTTTTTTTTTTTTTTACCATAGGTGTCAGGGAACTCTTTTCCACCTGTACTGCTTGATAGGGTTGCAAAATTAGTGTAGAAAACCATTTTGCATATCTTATCAGCTTTTATACATTTTTAATTTTTTAATATTAAGTAGCTTAATTTTGCATTTTCTTGTAAGTGGCTTCAGTTCCTTTTAGAAGCAGGCCTTGGTGCAGGTTGAGTTGAGAAGGGTTCTAGCCAAGAATCGCCTAACCAGCTGGGCAGAAGAGTCTCGGGGTGGAAGAACCAGGCCTCACGTGGACACCAGACAGGCCGTGGGCTTGAGACACAAGAAGGGCAGCAGGCGAGGGGGCTCCTGTTGCTGGCTGCACATGAAAGGGACACTGGTGATACTGAAATACCAGGTGTGCTCAAGCTGGAAGTAAAGTAAGAGGCAAAGAACAAGGACACACAGGTGTCCCTGAGCCCTCACCAGGGTGGGAGAATCATTGAGGAGAGTGGCGGCAGAGGAACTGAACTTGCTAGGTTAAGAGAAATTCTGCCAGGACTGACTGGCTTAGCCCACGCGAGGTGCCAAAACTATCACTTACAGGAACACCATCTTGCTTTGGCTCCCACTTGATTCTGTGGCCAAACAGATCTCCAGGAACAGCTGGGTACTGATGGGGCTGGCACTCTGGGATCAGCTTTCTGCCGAAGCTCCCTGTCCAGGTGGAAAAGAGCATCTATTTGGGGGACCGTAGCAGGACAGATGTTCCACCTCATCCCGCCCTTCTCTGATGGCCCAGTTCCTCTTCAAAGTATGCGTCAAAGTGTCAGGGACCACCATGCCAAACTGAGGGTGTCCACCCCCTAGATCACCTGTGCGAGTCAGGGAGGTATGAGGACTTTTCCATCTAAAAGTCTCTCAGTTGAAATTCCATTGCGAAAGCTTGATTCCCTTCGGGTTTATAAACTCTCCGTTACAGATTAATCCACCTTCTGGGAAGGTAGTAAATAAGTTGCACATTTGAGAGAATGGCTTTGTCACTTTATAGTTGAGATGTGCTGCTGGAGGGAAACAGAAACTTTTTTTTATAAGGTTATTTTTGAGAGAGAGATAGAGAGCACAAGTAGGGGGTGGGGGGGCAGAGAGAAGGAGAGACAGAACCCTGAGCAGGCTCCACACCATCAGTGCAGAGCCTGGTGCGGGGCTTAAACTCATGAACTGAGATCATGACCTGAGCTGAGATCAAGAGTCGGATACTTCACTGACTGTGCCACCCAGGCACCCCAAAACAGAAACTTCTAAAGGGAGGAGATGGGGTGAGGTTTAGGAACATTTGCAGGCTGAGGGGTGGGCCCCGTGGGCTGCCTCGGTGTGGGTTCTGGGGGAGCAGGTGTGCCGGCTGAGCCCTGGACTGTGTGTGGGGGGGAGTCACTGGTTTCTGAGAACAGTCCTCTCTCAGGTGTATTTCTCCTTGTCCCGTCAGCTCCTCCTTACCTTGGCCTTGTCACCGAAGCCAGGCTCCTGATTGCCCAGGTGCCAGCTCCTTCCAGAGGGCCCAACAGCCACTACCTACTCTATGGCCTTCCTCCCTCACCCCTGCCAGGGCCTCTCCCCTGACCCTGTGACCTCACCCCAGTTCTCCCCTCCTCAGGTCTCCTGAATTCTGTCCTTTGTGGAGGAAAGAAGCACCCAGTTCTGGTTCTCCTTGTAACTATTCGTCCTGAGCTCTAAACCCATAACCCCCCACACCTGGTAATAAGAGTACCTATTGTCCTTGGGATGTTTCCACACAGCCTCTCTGAGTGACGTGCTCCTCCTCCCAGCTGCTCCTGCTCCCTCGTGCACATGCATCTCTGACTTAGTTTGCCTTTCCTCCTTCCCACCAGGCACCGGCCAGGAGGCTTCCAGTCGGCTGCCCCTGCTGCGGTCCAGAACAACTCAGGAGCCTCCTGGCTAAGGGCCTCACGAGCCCACAGGGAGGCAGACCTCCAGGACGCCTTCCCTGTGCTCCCAGACCAGTTGCCACAACAAACAGCAGAGGAGACGTTGGTGAGTGGGCAGGGCTCAAACTGTGCTGTTGACCATTCCTCCCCAGCCTACCCTGAGGAGACGGCAGAGAGGGGAACTGGGCGGCCAGGGGAGAACAGTGCCCACAAGGTGAGATGACACCTGGCCAGGTGCCCAGACAAGTGGGGGTGAAGCCAGCATGTCTAACTTAGCATTATCTGTTGACCTTGGCTTAGCTAGTCAGAATTCTAGAACTGTTCTGAAGTTGGTGGGAACTGTCATTGAAGCCATCCAGGAAACAAGATTAAGTATCTGCCGGGTGCCCTGGTCTTTGCTAGAAACTGTTACACTGCCAAACAGGTGCTCCGTCCTTCCAAATTGTCCACAGACTTCTTCCTCCTACTACTCCAGGAGGCTGCTTTGGTTAACTGCATTTGGTTTTGATTTTCCCTTTGACTCTCTGGTTCCTTAGCAAGCAGCCATCACTGGGGTGGAGCACAGTTCAGATTCTGTGTTAACTGTGGAACCGGTCTGTTCCGGGTCCTGACCAAGAGCTCCCACTGGCCGCGCTTCACAGACGTGATCATCGTCACTCTGGTCAGTGGGAGATCCCAGTGAGAGTAGGTATGGAGTGAGTCTGCTCAACAAAAATGATGCCTTGTGTGGGCAGCTATACAATGGTCAATGTTCTCAATAATATTTCAAAAGTCTGGGTGATCTTTTGGGATATCGTGTGTGAAAATTAGGGGCTGGGGTCCATTGTTTTCTGTAGCTTTAACTAGGTGAGGAAGATGGGTTTCCTTCTGACTGCCTCCTCCCTCTTCTTAAAGTCTTGTGATTACAATACTTGAGGGGTCGCTGGGCAGTGTCATCCTGGAAGGCAATCTCCTGACTCTTACTGTGAAGGAGGCTGATGGGGTCCCAACCAATTCGGTGATAACTCACGGTTTCTGAGTTCGAGTTCTGCATCGGGCTTTGAGCTGTCAGCCCAGAGCCTGTTTGGGATTCTCTCTCTTTCTGCCCCTTCCCTGCTGGCTCTCTCTCTCTCCCTTCTCCCCTCTCCTTCACAGTGAGAGTCAACAGACCACTTCCCAGGCTAACACCTCGGTGATCTTCACCAATTCAGTGAAGCAAAGCAAGTGAGAAGGAGGAGGGGGAAAGAGGAATTAGCGAAAAGGTTTTATAATATTGATTATTTCCCCCAAGGTTCTAAGGCAGTATGTTTCCATCACTGAAGTGAGAAAATAGCTGCTTCTTTTTTAAAAAATTATTTGTATTTTATTTTTTAAAGATGTTTATTTTTTTAATGTTTATTTACTTATTTTTGAGAGACAATGAGCAGGGACAGGGCAGACAGAGAGAGAGAATGAATGAATCCCAAGCAGGCTCCAGCCCGGCGCCTGAATGGCTCAGTTGATTAGGAGTCCAACTCTTGATTTTGGCGCAGGTCTTGATCTCATGGTCTGTGAATTCGAGCCCCACGTTGGGCTCTGTGCTGACAGCTCGGAGCCTGGAGTCTCCTTCGGATTCTGTGTCTCCCTTTCCCTCTGCCCCTCCCCCATCGTGCTCTGTTTCTCTCTGTCTCAAAAATAAATAAACATTAAAAAAAATACTTCTTAGGCTGCTTTGGCAGACAAAACTAAGTACCTGGGTTCTGTCCTTTTGTTAAAAAAAATAGATCCTGTAATTTTAAAGGAATTTTTAAAAAGTGATTAGGAGCTTAGACTCTAAAGTGGCTGATGAAAGGAGAAAGCAGTGTCCTCCTGCTGCCTGAAGGAAATTGCAGAATGTATGGCCGAGATGGGGGGCATTATTTTAGGATTCAGGGGAGGCCGGATCAAAGGGAACACTGTGTATGTATGAGCAGGGCTCCCTTGAGAGGTAAGCCTTAAGGAGCTCTGACACCGTGAAGCAGCAGAAGCAGAAGATCAAAGGACAGAAAAATTAATGCAAGACCTTTATTTTAAAGGCAGGTTTGTCTTGGCTAAAATCAGGATGAAGGCAGAGCCTCTGGTGCTGTGGAGAGGACTGTGCAAGAAGCCCTTTCTGCGGAGTTACCACTTTATGCTCCTGGCAGGGAAATTTGCAAGGAGAAAAAGTAGATGAATTTTCATTGTAAAACCTAGAGTTGACGGGACTGCAGAAATCATCCAGCACTCTTTTCCCTGCACTGATGAGCAAAGGGGGCCCCTCAAAGAGAGCTGCAGCAACGTACCTGGTCAGCACAGAGTCAGGCTGGAACTTGGTGCCCTTCCTTGGAGTCCCTCAAAGTCTGAGCTGATGGGCTGCTCAAAGATGGTTCGGGCACCTTTAGCAAGATACAGATATTTCTAGATAGACTTCTCAAAAGGGCAAGTAACCTTTAGTTTCCTCCATACATTTTTTTTCAGAGACGCCTGTGGAAAATCTCTTTTCTGGATTCTACACCCTCAATGAAGACATTCATTCTGCTTTTGATAAAATAAACTTTGAACAATGAACTATGATGCTAAATTACATCAAAATATATTTACATAGGCTTCATTGTGATTCTTCTTTTATAATGAAAGTATATGTCATTTAGAGAGCTTTATGTTGCTTGATATTTAACTTGTAATTAAGTAAAGGGTTTGATCATATTAGGCATTAAGGTGTTGATTAGTATTATAATCATCCCTTATACTATCATTTCTGTGAGAAAGTCAGCCTTCTTCCTAAGAAAAGACCATAATCTATGTCTGGTTAACATTGATTTGACTAATGTATCAGACATTCATTCATTCATTCATTCATTCATCATATAGTCCTTGAGTGATGAGGGAGGCAAAGTGCTTGCTCTCGGGTAGTTTTCCTTCTAGTGAGAGAGGAAGACAGTAATGCCTGTCATTGGTTTTAAAGTGCAGTGAAGAAATGTAGTGCAAGGTAAGGGGATAGAAGGATTGGGACAGGGGGTTATTTTTCATAGGGTCATCCAGTGGTCAGGGAGGGCCTCTTTGTGGAGGTAAGATGTGAGCAGACAACAGAGTGAAGTGAGCAAGTGAGCCTTGAGATCTGGAGGAAGAGCTCTATTCAAGGCAGAGAAACTGGCCACTGCTAAGGCCTTGAGGCAAGAGTGAACTTGATGTGGCTAGAGGAGCAACAGGCAGACCAGCCAGCTGTAGAGAAGAGGGTAACCAGCATGACTGCAGGTGAACTTGGAGCAGTAGGCAGGGCTGGGTGAGGTAGGGCTTTACAGGCCATGGTAGGGAGTTTGGATTTTAGTCCATGGGTAATGGATGGTCATTGGAGGATGCTGAGTGGGGGAGTGTCAGGATCTGACTGCTGAAGGGACAACTGACTATGAGGAAGCAGTGTGGAAATGGAGAGGCAGTTAGACTGCTGCAGGGGTCTATGGTCATGATGCTGGTGGCTTGGATGGCTGGTGGCATGGGGGTGGTGAGGCGTGATCAGAATGAAGGCAGAACTAGAACAAAGGTAGATGGGTGGATGATGGAGCCTTTGGTCTGGGAGGGAAGTGCTGCAGGAGGAACACTTTTGACAGGAGAAAGTTGAGAGATCTTATTATATCTTGTTGGATAAACCAGTGGGGATGTGGAGTAGGCAATTGGATGTCAAATTCTGGAGATTGGCAGAGAGGTTAGGATGGGAGATGTATTCAGCAATCTCTGGCCTCTCACCTCATATAAAACCATGGGATTGGAGTTGGTCCCTCGGGAGTGAGCAGGCTGTCACTTAGAGACCAGGAAGAGAGGGTAGGGTAGGAGGAAAGAGAGGAGAGTGCAGCACCCCATCCAGAGAGAAGCGCGTCTCTCCAGATGGACAGAGTGACTGTGCCAGTGCAGCTGAGAGCATTAAATATATTATCAGGCTGGGAATAGTGTCCTCTAGATGATTGCCTGGGTTTTATGTGTTTGTGGTTCTTGTCTTCCCCCAATTTGACTGAGAACTCACCCAAAGCCAGGGATTATTTTAGTGTTCTCCTGCTTAAAACTGTGGCTGAACCACTTAAAACTGTGGCTGAACTGCCTACTGAGTGGACACTTCCTTATAGAAGCTGCTTATAGAGTCATCCATCACTGGGACTATGGGGACAGTATTGATGAGGAAGGGACAGAACGAGTCCTGCTCTTGGCAGAGGCTAGTGCTGTCCCAACTCTGAGTAGAAGGACTTGGGTGGCAAAGAAGACAGATGGGAAAAGAGCGGGAAGGAAACATAGGAGTGTCAGATTCCGAATTTGGGGAGCTATCGGCCCCTTAAAGGTAGTCATATAGCTCCCTCCTGAGGAAGGGGGGCACGGAAAAGTCAGGAACTCTTTGAATGGCTGTTGACTGATGCAGCAGTTGGATTCTTTACCAACTGTCTCTGCAAAGTAAATCTATAACTCTTGCTGTGGCTTAAGAAGGATAGAGGAGCCCATCATGACTTCCCTTGGAGGTACCTGATTCAGAACCACCGTTCAGGTCCTGACAAAGCAGAGTCCCAATGGGACCTGAGTCTGGGGCGGAGTTCTGTGGCGGTGGTCTGGGGCAGTCATGGTCTCTTCTGTTGACTGGGTTCCATTGATCTGTATCTGTGAGGGGTAACTGGGCCTGAAAGTCTGGCCATCTCTGACTGGGGGTAGTGTCTGGAGTAGAACAGCCTCGAAGATCCCTAGGGCTGGGCACATTAGGAGTTAATCTGCATAAGGAGAGAGATGAGTTTTCTGGCCATCAGGGGTCTGGGATAAGAACCGAATCCTGTCCCGTTTCTTGTCTCTTACACAGATGTAATGAAATCAGAGGACTCATAGGATCATCGGAGAGCACAGGAATAGTTTCCAGTTGGGGCACTGTGAGAGCTTTGAAGAGATGAGAGGCCATCTTGAGCAGACAGGACCAGAAGTTGAGAGTCCTCGACAGCATAAAGCAGACCCTGCTTGTAGAATGAGGGCAGATCCTTGGCCCTGCAGGGTTTAAGTTCATAATGAGCCTGCAAGCCAAGGGTCCATCCCCTGGAGTTTTCCTGGGAACCTAATTACTAAATTTTTCTAAGCGATCCTGATCTTGGGGCCTGATAAAGCCTAAGCATGCTGCTAACACTATGTTAAGATAAAAGCCCTTTTTATTCATTTGATATCCATTAAAACCATCACAGATTAATTAATTTTCAAAAGAAAGAAAACTATGCCACAATTCTACAAGTAACTGATGTCCAGATGTTGACATCTTGGGACAGCCTGTTGTGCTTAAAAACATTATAAGAAATCTTGAGACAGTAAAACCTAAAAATAAAACATCCAAAATTAAAAAGAAGAATAAGGGAAAAGAGATTTACTGGTTTATTTATTTTTCAAAAGAATATAAAGTTATAACTTAATACCAGATTCTGAGACCTAGGTATCCTCATTTTTGTAGTGAGGAGGGAAGGTAATTGTAGAATGCAAGAAAGCATCCAAGGGAGACAACTATAAAAATCACTGGAAGCTTAGCTGAATAGCCAATGGTTTCTACAGGCTAGAGTTAGTGAAGCGTGTGCGCGAACCCTGCATCAGAACAAGTGGTGTGGGGGATCCTGGGGCATGGGGAAGAAGTCATATTTGATTAATTCATGGTGTCTGAGGACAATTTGGAGCCACTGACAGGTTCCGCATCTACCAGCCTCCCACTAAGCTGTCCGTGAGGGAGCTGAAATTGTATTTCATAACATTATCCCTGACTCTGTTCTTTTCTCAGTGCCTGGGGTGAGTCCGGAGCACATTTGTGGCAGTATTTCCACCCCGCTGCCCCATTCATATAGCTGCCTGCTCAGACCTCAGCTCGCTCTGGGTTTCAGCTGGAGCGGTTCTGGGCCAGATTTCCCGGGACGACATCCATGGTGTTCTTACCTCTTCTTCCGAGCTATGCCAGCTAGCGTCCCGCTGACCTCCAGCCATGCCATATCCCTCAGGTCAGGCATCCCTCACCTTTTGTGGGGCAACATGGTTATTAAGCAGAGGCCCACCTTGTGCTCTCAGTGGAGGACAAGGAGAGAATGACAAGAGTCCCGAGATGGTGGTAGGACTTGCAGTTTTCTTGGCCACAGATGGAATGAAGGTAGAAGCTTGTCAAAGAGGTTTATACAACACGAACCCAGGGTCCGGTACGGTGGGTGCGCATCTGGATTTAAGAGGGCCTGCTTGGTCAGGTGGGAGAGGTGAGTGACATAGGAGGAGAAAGTGGTCTGTGCATCCCAGACCAGGGGACTCGAAAGGGATGTCTTCCTGCTCAACAGATGTCTCCCCTCCTTCAAACCAAAGCCTTGGAAGGACCTCGAATGAAGGGAACTTTAGGTTAAAATCAAGAAGATGAAAATCAATAAAAATAGATAAGGAAAAAATAATAAAAATATTTTTCACTTAGAATTTTTTTTTAAATCAGCTAAACATGGAACAAATGTGATGAGGTTGATGAGAGTCTAAGATAACGACTATAGGGAGAGTGTGTTTCGCTACCTTTTCTCTAGGTTCTGGTTAATAACCGTAGGTCTGAGCTGTCACCTGTGTGCATGCGAATGTGTTAGCTACGGTTCCCTGGGGCCTGTGGCGCAGGCACAAAGGGCTTTTTGATTCACAGTGATAACAGCGGCCTGGGTACCAGCATTTTCTCACACTGGCTCTGTGAGCCTCAGTCCCCACGGGGTGACACAGAGGGCCAGGCAGCACCTGTGCGCACAGGGGAGCGAAACCTTGAGCTTTGGGAATTCACATCTTGTATAGTGGACAGTAAGTGTGCCTGTGCCTTGCTCCAAAGGAAGACACGATCTCGACTGCTTGGGTATCCTCGAAAAGATAGTCTGGAACCAGGGCAGTCAGTGCTTCTACTTGGAAGATGTGCAAAACCGAGAGAGACCCACGGAGAATGGCTCCCACCTGCTGCGTCAGTAGAGAGAGAAAGGAAGCTGGTGTTCCCTCGCTCCCTGTTACTCACAAGGCAGTGAGCAGGAGACCTCGTTCCTTACCTCATCAGAGCTCAGAGGTGGTACTATTGTTATATCAGTAAGGAGCTGGTGAGTAATGGGCCTGAGGTAACCAGCTGCAGGATTTATGTAGGTATCACATACTTCNCTCACAAGGCAGTGAGCAGGAGACCTCGTTCCTTACCTCATCAGAGCTCAGAGGTGGTACTATTGTTATATCAGTAAGGAGCTGGTGAGTAATGGGCCTGAGGTATCCAGCTGCAGGATTTATGTAGGTATCACATACTTCTTTTTTTTTTTATTTTTTTAATTTTTATTTATTTCTAGGAGAGAGACGGAGAGAGAGACAGCGTGAGCAGGGGAGGGTCAGAGAGAGAGAGGGAAACACAGACTCTGAAATAGGCTCCAGGCTCTGAGCTGGCAGTTAGCACAGAGCCCGACGCGGGGCCCGAACCCACGAACCCCGAGATCATGACCTAAGCGAAAGTCGGACGCTCAACCGACTAAGCCACCCAGGCGTCCCAGTATCACATACTTCTTACATGCAAAGCATTGTATTAAAAAAAAAAAAAAGCTGGAGCTTAGTCACATGTTTGTTGGCTCCCAGTTCAATGGGCTATCTGTGCATCATGTAATTCTCAGAACTAAGATTATCAGGTGCTAGTGAGGGAACCGTGGAGGGCACTGAGGCACAGTTAGTTGATGGGGCTGGGATTCAAACCTATGTGCTTAACCACTCTACTCCTGTGTTTCTTCGTCAGCCCTCAGGGCACACTGGGTGGGGGTGGGGCATGGTGAAACTATCACGTGTGCTGAGGATGTGGAAATGTTTGGAAACCATGCCGAGTGGGAATAGCAGAAGGGCCTAGGGTGTTTCGTCTGCAGAAGGATAAAGGATAAATGGTGACTATCTTCAGATATGTGTCGGCGTGTCTTGTAGCAGAGTAGAATTGGTGCTTCATGACCCCGGGGGGCAGAATGGGATCCAGTTAGGAGGAGGCATATCATCACTCAGCCCACGGTAAAATAGGCTGCTTGTGAGTGTGGGAACTTCTTGCTGGACTTTCTGAGAGATTGCCCTTTGGGATGCCCTGTGGGATCTATCAATGGCCCTTCAGTAAGTACCTGTTTCTATTCTCCACAGGAGCTAGGTGATGGAGGAGGAGGTTTTTAGTGAGGTACTCTAGACCTTTCCTAAGAGAGCAGACTCAGCTGAACACAGTGACCCAAACTCCCTCCCCTTCCATCCCTTCCTGTCCCCTTTCTAAGAATTCTCTACTGTGAGACACGTGCGGAGGCGGTTCCTGCAAAGATGAGGCTGTGTCCTAAATGGGGACTCTGGCCCACCGTAAGGGGCTGGAGGAGTCATCTGAGTTGCAGGCCGGCTCCGTCTCATGGAGGGCCCCACCAGGATCTTAGCTCAGTCCTGCCTTTAATTCTGGTGGGTTCAGTTCCATGCCCCTCCCAGCCTGTAATCACCAGCCCCCTGGCTTGGCCAGGCTCTAGCAAGTAGCCTCACACACCCCAGACCCACTGTTGCCCAGTTTGATACAGAACAGGATTCCCATACTGGGTGGGAGGTTGAATTATGAGATCTCTGTGGTCTCTTAACTGTATCTGTGGTTCTGTGATTCACTCTTTCCTTGTCAATAGCCCATGCTTTAAAAAGCAAGTGGCAACAAGTGGTTGGATCCAGTACTCCTCTGTAAGGACCTGGCTGTGACCCAGTGGTCACTCTCTGGTCTTGGGTGGCTCCAGTCCTGAGGAGAGCAGGTCTGGTTCAAGTGCAGGTCCAGGGAGGAATTTGGAGAGATGGTGAGGAATGAATGGTGGCAATTGCTTTCTTGGCCTCTGTTCCACTCAGCCAGAAATGTCCTCTTCTGGAAGCTAAAGACTCCCTCAGTATGGTCTCAATTAGCCTGTGCATATCTTTAAAAGAATTACATTTTCATCAAAGGGTTTTAGAGAGTGATGTTTAGCCCAGTGTAAAGGGCATGATCAGGATCTGATCCTGAAATAATGTCTCTGCTATACCAGATGTCAGGAGTAACTAAAAATATACTCATAACTCGGAGGAATTCTTGGTTTATTGGACCCATCTCCTTTCCCTCTTAACCTCCCTCCAGAAAGTGAGAGGGTGATGAAGGGAGCCAAAAATCTTTAATTATCCAGTCTGCTGACATTATTTTATCTGCACCACTGATATTAAATTTGTACAGCATTCCATTTCAGTCACAGAGCTAAGAGCAACGTCTGCAAACGCGGGCCTTTGTCCTTCTGCTGGTTGTGGCCAGCAGAGGTTCTGTTTCCCCTCCGCCCCACCCTCCCTCAGACTGCTTAAATTCCAGAGCTTTCTCTGGCAGCGGAAATGGTCTGTCTGTGGAATGTCCATATTTCAGGAAAGTCCCTGAACTGTGTATCCCAATGCTGCTTCCCCCAACTCATCTTGGCCATTTGTGGTTAGGTTTTGGCATGCGCCTATCGTTGGAGAAACCTGGGTTTGGCAGGAGCATTTTGTCGTGTTTCTATTATTGACATCAATGAAACTTCATCGGTTCCTATCATTGACATGCATGGAGAAGGAGGGGAAAGTCTGGCTAGTTTTTTTTTTCTTTTTTTTTTCCTTCATGTACAAGTTTAATTTTCCCTATTACATCCTTAACTTTTCTAGCCAGTCAGATGCATCTTTGATTTCAGTTTGGTTCTCTGGGCTGTGACCTTTCCATCTGACTTCATGTTAACACACCGAGCTGGTTGATTTAGCACCCAGTTGATGCTACTGCTACTGCTACGACCAGGTCACATTTGCTGAGGGCTTCTGGTGTGCCAAGGGCTTCAGTCCTCACAGCCTCTGGAGGCAAGTACTGTCACCATCCTCTCCATTGTATGAGTGAGGACCCAGGGATTCAAGTTTGCTGAAGTTTCTACGGCAGAGCTGGGGTTGGATGCCAGGCAGCTGGCTGACTTTGCGCCCCTCCCTACTGCCCCCAGGCCCTCTGCTGGGCACAAAGCCAGCACCCCCACAAACCCTCAAGGAAGTGCTCCTGTCTTTCTAAAACCCTGTCCTCAGCAAATGTTTAATGAGAACTGACTGTGCANGCCACTGTGGCCCGACAGGGCCTGAGCTCTGCAAAGCAGGGGCTATATTTTCTATCAGCTTATCCCTGGTGCCACCATCAGCAGAAATGCCTGGTGGCAGTCACCTGGGCCCATCCTGCTTGTGGCGAGCCCTCACAGGCATTTCCCTGCCCAGAGCCAATGTTGTGGCTGGATCAGCCCCTGTGGTCCTTATTGCAAGATAAGTAAGACCTTAGCAACAAGCAGCAGGGAACTTGGAAAAGACAGGGTTTATGACTTACGAGTCCTAGAGGGTACATGGCATGCCCAGGGCCACACGGCGAAGTCATGAGGAGAGAGTGAGAGCTGTCTTGCGGTTCTTCTTTTCTTGGGGCCAACGGTGGTATCCCAGGATCTCACAGGGTCACTCTTTGTTGGTGAATTTAAAACCTAAGAGTGGGAATTAAAGTGAGGGAAAGGCAAGGTCAAAGGGCCAGTTGTGTAAGTCAACCACAGCTCTCTAAAAAGGGAACTTGGAGGGTGGGGCAACTTGGCTCTTCATCTAGAGTGTAGCTGGCAGTGCACTCATTTGAGATGGATGTCTTTGAAGTGGATGCCTCAGCAACCAAAAGCTTAATGTCAGGCACTTACATTACAGTCAGAAAAGCTATCAGGTACTTTTGCCAAGGGTGCCTTTGTGGTGTTCACTGCTGTCTCCGGTGTCTATGATAGCACCTGACAGGTAGTGGAGCTCTCAGAAAGTGATGAATGGGGATGCCTGGGTGACTCAGTTGGTTAAGCGTCCAACTTTGGCTCAGGTCATGATCTCTTGCTTCATGAGTTCGAGCCCTGCATTGGGTTCTGTGCTGACAGCTCAGAGCCTGGAACCTGCTTTGGATTCTGTGTCTCCCTCTCTCTTGCCCCTCCCCTGCTTGTACTCTCTCTCTCTGTCAAAAATAAACATTTAAAAAAAAGTGATGAATGAACAAACTACCAATTAAACAAAGCCATGGACATTTTTACAAATGAATGAGAGAATATTTTAATTACCAAAAAGTATAAAGGGCGTAAACTGAAACTGAAGGATGGCCTGTGAAACTACATACATTGAGTGTACATAAAACCACGCACCATCCTCATTTTTATATTTTCTCAGATTCATGGGAACTTGGTCCTCAATAAGTGCTTGTGACATCATGTCTTAGATCCTGCTGGCAAGGCTCAGAGCAGTGGGGACTTTGAGATTAGAGTCGGACACAACTGCATGGAAAAGACTGCCCATGGCATCCCAGAACGGCCCCCACTGGTAACATTGTATAGGAGAGAGCGGAAGGCCTTTAGGTTTTGCTTGATAACAGCAGTTGTCTTGAACTTCATGAGTCCTTAGAGTTGGATCCCTTCTTGTCTTGCTCAACACTTGCCTCACTTCCCAAACCTTGCTTAACTTGGTTGGGTATCTAAGTGCACATCCCTCCAAACTGTGCAGGAATCCCTAGACCTGGCCCTTGCTTAAGCTCTGGCACTACCTCAAGGAGCTCAACCTGAAACTGGAGCTGAAGAAGGAGAGGGAAATATTTAGGGGGCCATGAGTCAGCCCAGGTAGTAGGCTGACATGAATCAAGAGGACCTAGATGCAAGAGCCATAAAAATTTCATGCACTTTGCCTCAGTCATTGAAATTCCTAAAATAGATCTTGGGGAAATAATCTAGAATGAAGGAAAAGTTATGTGCTTGAAACTGTGACTCGTGAGGTCATCTGTGTTAGTGAAATTGGAAGCAACCTAAATGGTAAATAACAGGGGCTTGATCAAGCGAATTATGGTTCGTCCACTTGGCAGAATATTGCGAAGTCATTAAAAATGAGACTTATAAAGAGTGTTCCATAACCAGGAAAAAGTTTGTGGCTTAGCCTGAAGGAAAACATGAAAATGAAGGCATTGATCCTATGTAAATATAATTTGGATTTGAAAGGTACATATATAGGAAAAAACTGGAGAAATGTACATAGAAAATGATAGCATTTGTGTTTGGAAAGAAGTCATCTGTAACCCTTTCCACAACCAGGCGTTTTGCAGATACTGCTTATGAACAAAGACCAAAGGGTCTGGAGTAGGGGGACTGGAGTGAGTTCAAAGTTCGTGCAGAGAGTCAGCAATCAAGACGCTGTCTAGAAAAGGGGGAAGGATACATATGGGAACATGTCCAGATACAACCCAGTGTGTGAAATAACATAACCGTTTCCTGGACTGAGGGCAGATGAAGCAGGAATAGGGTGAATGTGGCCAAGGAAGGCGTCTGTGCAGTCACGTCTCACACGTAGACCAGAAAGACCGTGGAACTATGGGAGTGGCCACACATTCATCCTGGTTTCCCTAGACAGTCCCAACAAAAGGATGAGTAGGATCCCTCTTCATTGTCAAGAGAGTCCTCTTGGTTTGGATAATCTGTCATGTGGTCACGCTAGATGTTGAAAGGGAAGGAGAAGGCCATTCTAGCTTGATGACGATTGTCCTGGTGGTCACCCCAAGCACTTAAGAGTGAGTGAATTAAGATTCCCTGATGCTGAAGTGGACCCAGCCTGATGGAGAGACCCCGCCCAAGTGGAACATTGGAATACTGCTCTGCTTCCTGTTTAGTTGAAGGCTAATCAGGGTGGTTATTTGCAAGCTTCCCCGCCTGCAGCAGCAATTCGTATTTTACTCTGGCCAGGAGCTCCTCTTTCCTTGAATCCTTCTTCACCTGGCCCACAGACCTGGTGCATGACTCTTAAAATTTTCAGTGAGCAGAAGCAGTACAAGTGAATAATTTGCCAGCCGAGCCGTCCCCTGTTTGTGTACCTGGGAGCATTTCTCCTCAGAGAGGTTCTTGACGTTTAAGAGAAAAGCTCTTGTGGAGCTAGTGCAGAAATACGTTCAAATGGCAGAAGAGGATAACTTGAAGCAGATTGGGGGTGGTCTCTGTTCACCTCTTGGTGTCTACCCTCTGTTCTGTTGGCTCTGTCAAGGCGGGCTTATGGGGAATTCCACTGTTGTGCAGAGCACCAGGC
The DNA here is from genome assembly GCF_008692635.1 of Crocuta crocuta. Lineage (NCBI taxonomy): Eukaryota > Metazoa > Chordata > Mammalia > Carnivora > Hyaenidae > Crocuta > Crocuta crocuta. The sequence continues at coordinate 2,305,254 of NW_027530544.1, read as the reverse complement.
TGACTGTCTGTGATTCAGCCTGGAAGCCAAGGCTAGGTTCGGGTTGCAAGAAAAATGGGGTGGGGTTGGGGAGGGGGCCTCTTCCCCCATGCCCACAGGAGACCTGGTCTGACCCTGCGTGCTCCAAGATGCCTCCCTGGATGTCCCAGGACTGCGACAGAAGAGGCAAAGGACTTTCTTTTCCTTTCTTTCTTTCTTTTTTTAAATAGTTTATTGTCAATTTGGTTTCCATACAACACCCAGTGCTCATCCCCAAAAGTGCCCTCCTCCATGCCCATCACCCTTCCCCCCCCATACCTATCAGTCCTCAGTTTGTTCTCACCATTCAAGAGTCTCTCATGGTTTGCCTCCCTCCCTCTCCCCCACTATTTCCCCCTTTTCTCCCCCACGATCCTCTGTTAAGGTCCTCCTAATCCTCCTATACGTGCAAACATATGGTAGCTATCCTCTGCCTGACTTATTTTGCTCAGCATAACACCCTCAAGGTCCATCCATGTTGCTACACATGGCCAGATTTCATTGTTTCTCATTGCCATGTAGTATTCCATCGTATAGATAAACCACATCTTCTTGATCGATTTGTCTGTTGATGGACACTTAGGCTCTTTCCATGTTTTGGCTATTGTTGAGAGTGCTGCTGTGAACATTGGGGTACATGTGCTCAGCAAAGGACTTTCTTTAGGCAGCATCTCCTCACAGACAGTCTCTGCCCAGAGGTGTTCCAGGCCACGGGGGAGTCAGACAGATGCATTCGCTTTGTATGTGAACAAACAGATAAAAGCTTTAGGGATTGCCTGAGTGAAGAAATAGCTAGTCCTTTTGTGACTTTTGTCCTGCTGTTTGGCTGAGGAACACAAGTGGTGAGTGTGGGGTCAAGCCCCCTTTCACTTTTTTTGGACTTAAGCCAGAAGTTACCTTTTAGCACCCGACTACTATTTTAACTCTCCAGTTAAGACATAAGAGGAAAGAAAAACATGGCCTCACTTGAGAGAGAGAGGTTTGCTTTGGAGGCCAGGATATACATACTTGACAGGAAACTTCAGAGGTGAGCTAAGAGAGGAGCAGGTGTTTGTGCCAAATCCCAGCTTCCCAGAGTGGTCTGGTGGGAGAACCTGACCTTTTCATGGAGGAGAAGGTACCATTATGAAGGCTTAAAGTAAAATCAGTGTAAACAAGATGGTTCTGATCTTTCTCTCATTTCACTTTATCTATGCCACAGGAAGCAGGTACTATTAAAAGTGAAGTCCAAGTTTTCACTTGGGCCCAGAAACCGAGAGGGACCAGCCACTAGAGAGGTGGAACCCAGCCCCTACCGATAGGTGTGAGGCAGAGCAAAGTTGTTGGCAAGAGTTCTTGAGTATCATGGCTGAATCTCCCCACATCACCTCCTGGGCTCTGGGAAGTCCTGAGGACTGCTCTCTCCAAGAAAAGTGTCACATTGGGTAATGCTGAAACACCAGACTCAGAGCAAAAACTGATTCTCTGCATTACGTATTCATGATAAGAGCTCCAGATGACAGCAGTTTGTTAATGTTCTATAACTATTAGAAATGGAGGTTGGTAATTAGAAGTGCACTGGTAACTTAATTGCTATATTTGGTATGGATAAGCACACAGGGAGCTCTGTTTTGGCCCTAACCGGCCGTGGCTGGAGAGGCCTAGCTGGTTGGTGGATGTGCCCACTCGATAGAGGCTTACTTACCTAAAGTGCCTAGAAGAAAATGCTTCTAACAATAGAATGGCCATTTGCTGGGATGGCAGAGAGCATACTTCTCTTCAGAGTCCTGTGCCAATCCTGTTTCTGTGGGGGAGAGAACACTTAACACCCAGTAGATAGGCTTTATAAGACAGTAGGAATAGGCTTTATAAGACAGTAGATGCTGGGCCATGTTCCCCTCTAGGCTGATGCTGAGAAACTGCTGCTTTTGTGTTGGCTGAGCATCCCGCGCAGGGTGTAGAATTGTTGGGTTCAGGAGTGGAAAGCCACGAAGGGTTTTAGGGCCTGTGAACAGCCGTTGCCTCACTAGCTGTTTTGTTTCCAACCCCACTTTCCTAGTCCCTGTGGTTCTGTTGTCTTTTGCTAATCTGGCCTCTTCAGTAGGATTCCAAATCCTCCGTCCTCAAGGTCTGTGATCCTCCAGCTAATACCTGGTGGTGGCCCATTGATCTTCCTGTTGGCTTGCACTTCCTTCTCTGGTAGCTGATGTGGGGAAAGCCTTTTCCCCGTGTGTGAGTGTCCCTGAGAGAGGGTGCAGAGGGAGAGATGCTCTCTCCTCCCCACTGAGAGACAGTTGAGCTGACATCTCTGAGCAGAGGTTCCTCTCTCCAGAAGGTCAGCTACAGTTTGCTATGTTCCTGCTGACACACTGCCGGTGCAAACCTGAGACTGGGGTTCAGAGAGGCCCAGGCTTGGCAACACCAGCGCCAGACTTGGGGATGCCCCATCCACCTGTGATGCTCAGGCTGCAGGTGGAACCCTTCACCAAGAGTGTGACCACTTCAGTGGGGTAGGAAAGGTAGGGCAGGGGTGGGGAGGGCAGTCAGGGTGTGAGGGAGGGAGATCATGGGAGCAAATGGAGGCCAAGGGCAGTGAGCCAGAAGGAAGACGTGTGTCCTCACTCTTCCCATAGTGCTTATGTCATCGTATTGGGAGGATGTATGTCTAGCACGCTGTGTTTAACCTCTCATCTTACTTATGCTTGCAGTGGTCAGCGTAGGTGCTCGGAAACACACAGTGGTGGGTATGTGAACGGACTGTGCATTTTGACCCTTAAGCAGGGGTTGTTCTCTGCTGGGAGCACAAACTTGATGAACCTGGCTTGATTGGCCCAGATGATCCACATGTGGCCCCTGATAACACAGATGTCCTAAGTAGTCAAGAGGGAGTTGATTGTGTCAACGTGTCTTTGTCCAGCCACGGAATAGGCTTTATAAGACAAACATCCATGGCCGAAGAAGATTCTTATAGATGTGAACCACAGGAATGAATGAACTTCTGGAATTTCCTTGCTGAGAGGGGTGTGCATGCTTGTGGCTGTGGCTTTTGGCTACTGTGTATACGTTCTGCTTCCTGGTGCACAAGATTTACCTAATTACTAGCAGACTAGCTCATCACTTTAGAACCAGAAGTGACTGGCGGTTGTCACACAAGTTCCCTTAGCACGCTCATCCAGGTCCCTGAGGAATAGATAGTTAGGGGTGCTTGTCTGTCCTGTTCCTGAAACTTGGCAGCTCTGGCCTTAAGCCAGCCCTTCTCTCCGGACTTCGGTTTTCTTAACTATAGACTGAGAAGGTGGGCAAATGTCCCCTTGTGTCTGGGACTGTGTACGATCTAGTGACAGAGCCAGGACAAGACAGCAGGACCTTGGACTCCAGCTCCCTCCCAGGTCTGCCCCATGGCATCTCTAAACAGTGTGACATTGTTACCAAGGGTCTGAACCTTGGTGCCAGGGACCAGGGTTCAAAGCCAGCTGATAAGAACTGGATGTTATTGTTAGTTCTGCGATCTTGGACGTATTGCTCAACTTCTGGGTCTTCTCTTCAAAATGAAAATAATGCCCATCTTACAGAGTTGCTTTGAAAATGAAAGTTTACTAGGTAAAACTCCCACTACGGTAGCTAGCCCCCAGGATGCATTCAACAAATTTGTTATTTTGTTTGTAACGGTAGATAGTGTGCATCTAGTCACTTCATTTGTCCAGACCTGAGGTTTCCTTTCCATGAAACAGGAGGGTTGACTGGACCTGTGCTTCTCCGACGTTGCTGTCCCTGAGGGAAATGGAGAAAGAGCAATACTCAGCGACAGGTGCTTGGAGTGTAGCCTGAAGCAGCTTATGGAAAGCACCATATTTCTTTGAAATCCTAGATTTATTTGTAAATCTATTTAGGGTTGTAATTTTACACAATAATATGAATGTTTTGGTTTTATTATTTTTATTATTATTATTTTTTACAAATAGTTTATTGTCAAATTAGNACATGAATGTTTTGGTTTTAATATAAAAATGCTCCCCCCAAATCTTTGAGTATACTTGATGTTCTGGGATGAGATGGCCTCACGTATCCCCAAAGGGCACAGAGCGGCACCTCTGTGGGGTTGGAGGTGGGACTGGATCGTTTCTAAGATCCCTCTCAGCTCTGGCCTCCCAGGCTTCTAGGGTGAGTGGTACCCAGAAATCCTGAAGGAGCCTTGGAGGGGCAGGCTCCCCTATGCCCCTGCCCCTAGTGGAACTGGACAGTGTGAGGTAGGGGTGGAAGCAGCAGAAGGGAGGGAGAAGATGCGGCCTCTAGAAGTGAAAGACAAAGAAGGCTGGAGGAGCAGGGCTGTGTCTGAGCCTGACTTTTGGCCCGTAGGCTGATGAACCTGGCTGAGTTGGGTTGGCAGCCCTCCACCACCCCAGGTAAGTTCCAGGAAACACTAAGCCATTGTTTCTCATCTCCAGCTGGAAGCTGTCCTGGGGATGGGCCCTCATATCATGGGAGGGCGGGTGAGGGCAAGGGGTGAACTGCATGTGGAAACATAGCACTTGTCACACGGCCAAAGCATCCTCCCGGCCGTTCTGATGCAGCACCAAGGGCAAGGTCTGGGGCTGTGCCCAGCCAATGGGAGGAGAGTGGAGGGGAGCCTGGAAAAGAGGAGCAGGCTTTGGGGGAGAACACAGATTTCTAGCCTGTGAATGGGAAGAGAGAGCATCTGGGCAGGGGTGCAGAAGGCAGATCTACTGATGCTGTTCTGGGCCCTGCATAGATTTACCAGAGATTAGTCAGTGTTCATGGACTCTCCCAGGCATGAGGGACTGAAATGAAGTCACCTATTTGTTTAGGACGAATATAGGGGCTTTCCCTGGGCAAAGGATTGACTACATTAGGCAAATTTGTACCCATCAGATAGCATTCCAATAAATCTAAGAGAATATCATGAAAGTTGTTACACTGGAAATTTCCTATTGGGCGTGGTATTTATTATAATAATAAGATTTAACATATCTTGATGAATTCTTCCTGAGTGTGTTACCAAATAGAGCTAGGATTTGGAGTTAAGAAGGATTGGATTCTACTTCTTTTTTAGCTATGTGACCTCAGGCAAGTCACTTTATCTTAGAACCTCAGATTTCCCATCAATAAATGGGAATATTTACAATAAATAAATCAATATATTGTGAGGCTGTTCTGGATTGGGAAAGCATTTTATAAGTTATCAATAGCATAATGTTAATTTTTTAAAGTTTATTTTTGAGAGTGAGAGAGTACATGCATGCATGAGCAGGGGAGGGGCAAAGAGATGGAGAGAGAGAATCCCAAGGAGGCTCCAGGCTGTCAGGTGGAGCCCAATGTGGGGCTTGATCTCACGAACCAGAAAGTCATGACGTGAGCGGAAATAAAGAGTCAGATGCTTAACCAACTGAGCCACCCAGGGCTCCTGATGTTAGCCTCACATAAAAACCATTTTGGCAGCATTAGCAAAGAACATTGCTATCTTCTAGGCCCTCGACAGCCTTGTCTTAATCAGGTTAAAGACTGTAACTCTCTAAACTCTTGATTCAAATCATTCTTTGAAACTCAAAAACATCCCTTTTTCCAAGGAGTTTCCTTGCCCTTAGACATGCATTATCATCTCCTCACTTCTAGTTCTGCTCTATACTGCAAGGCTCACCTGCCCAGATGGCCCTGGACTGTTCTCCGTGCCATGCAAACCTCAGAGATCCCTGCACCCATCATTGAAGATACACTGGCTCACTCTGGGCCCCGGTTTCTTCATCTATAAAACAAGGGGAAAAGGAGGTTGGACTAGATGATTTAGGTCCCCTTCCAGCCCTCGTGTTCTGGGATCCAGCCATATCCCAGAGTGCTTACAGTAAGCCAAAATTTTGGAAGGTGAGAGCAATGCATATTGTCTAGCCAATGACAAGTAACTGACAAAAATAAATCAATACTCAAATGTGATTAGTAATCTACTCATTGCAAGAGGGCAATATTTGCAGCAATATTTAAAATAAATTAGAACATCTAAATGAAATCTGATACCTCTTATTCTTCATTATTGACTGCTTCATCAATTGGTAAACAATTATCAATTATTTGATAATTATGAAATATTTGTATTTGAGAGAGGGATTGCTGTGTGCGAGGCACTGTTCGAAGAAGTACTTTGCATATTACAGTTATAATGTATTGGGCATTCCAAGTATTTACTGTGTGTTAGATACTTGAAGTCACTTCTGATCTCCACAGAGCCCTACAAAACAGATTTACAGACAGAGAAATTGAGGTTTAGAGAGATTAAGTAGATCGCCCAAGGTCATTCAGCTACTAAGTGACAGAAGCAGGTTCCAGTCCGGGCATTTTTGTCTGACTACAGGTCCTGTGATGACCTGCGATGAGACCCCTCACTGGGGTCCATTGGCTGGCCGTCACCTCCTAGCTTGCTCTTAAATTGCCCATCTGTTGTTCCTCGTGTCCGAGGACTGGTGGTTATTGCAGCTGTGTCTGTGATACAGCGTGGGAATTGGTCCTTTCTCTCTGGCTGAGGCAGCGGCCTGAAAACTGCGTGGGGGAAACCCCGCTGGAATGAGCACCCTCCCTCCTCTGGCGTGTTGGAGACACCCAGCCTTGGCTCCCTCCTCATTCTGCTTCTCCCGCACCTGCCCTCTAGCCTCTGTGCGAGTCAAGGGCAGCAGGAACACTGAAAATCCCTAACAGTTGGCCAGGCCTTTGGCTTCAGCCAGAGGAGACACGATGCGTTGGTGGGAGTCATTAGAAAACAGCTGTACACTCGAATTTAGGATCGGGGCCCATGGGAGCTGACACATCAGGCTGGCTCGTGCCTCATTTTCCTGTGCTGTGTCACAAGGGAGAGGATTTGCAAGAGAAGCGTCCTCGGGCCTCTCAGTAAGGAAAGCTCGCGTGAAGCACGCACATGGTAGAGCCACATGCACTGCCCCGGGCCCCAGGAGGTCCAGCAGGGCTGTGGATGGCTTGTGGCTGGAGAGCGGCTTCAGACCCTGCCCCGGGTTCTCATCAGCACGCCACGTCTCCGCAGCCCCCCCTGCTGGTGGGGCTTCCTGCTGCCCTTGTCCTTGGAAGACCCTGTTCTAGTCCGATGCCTGAGGCTGTCGCATGGAAAGGCAGGGCTCCCACAAAGTGGTCCTCTTCATTCTCTCTCTTCAAATTGGTCTCTCCTTGAATCAGCCCGATGTTAGTCCAACCACAGAGCTATTTTCCCATGAGAAACAGGCCTGGGGATGCTGGCATCTCCCCTAAACCATGTGGAGAGGAGCAGGGGCCGCGTTCAGCAGCCAGGCCCGGGCGGGCTGTGCTCACCCTCATGGATATCTGTGTTCTTGGAATCTCCTGGCCCTCCCAGCACAGCGTCCTTTAGGCCTGTCCCTTCAGGTCCGTGTCACACTCCAGCTCCCTGCAGAAAGCAGAGGGGTAACGTTGGGCTTTGGGCCGGCTCAGAAAGAAGGGGTGGGACAGGCCAGTGTGGAGCTCGATCAGCTGTTCAGAGCCCCCTCTGGGGCAAGGAGTGGTTGGCAACATCATGAGGCTCACTTCCTTCCTGGGCCTTCTTTTCCAGAGCTTTCCTGGAGTTCTCTGAAGAGCAGGAGAGGAGGCTGGGGGAGCACACTCATGGCACTGAGCAGTGACCTTTCCTGTACTCCCTTTCCCTCTCCTTTCTAGATCTTCCTTCATCCGTCTGACACTAAGTTATTAAATGTTGGCTGAACTGGGTAGGGGAGCAGGAGAAGAATAAAGCAGTAGAAAGAAAAGAAATATGTTCCGTTTACTTTATAAGTGAATGATAATGCTTTGCCCCACTGATTTTGCTGTTAATATTTGCCACTCTAAGGGGCTAAATGAGGTAAGTCACCTTAAGTACTCCAGTAGTACTCCTGACACATAGTAAGTGCTCACTAAATAGTAGCTATTATTGGTTCTCTCCTTCTCTCCTTTTTTCCCCCCTGGGGTTTCCCCCTCAGCTTTTTCAGCCCCAGCTTCTTTCTGGACAGACCTCAAACCAGAGGCTCAACTTGGGGGCTGGCCAGAGGCTGCAAAGCTGGACTGACCATACAGTGCCCGTTCCTAGCACTGGCCCAGTCTCTGTCCTCAGGGCGGTGCTGGTATCGCACAGGTGTGCCTTGCTGACTGGTGTGCCTACCCGACTCAGCTGTCCAGCCTGCGAGGCCCTGTGTGGTGTGCTGGGAACAGACGTTTCTTTCGTCCTCTCCTCGTGTCCTGCATCACGTCCCTGCTTGGCTCCCTCTGCTGAACCTTTTCCCACCTGCCCGGGTGCCCCGTGGAGGGCTGGCGGCAACCCCAGAAGACACAGGTGCACTAGGGCAGGAAGTGTCCAGAGAGGCCCATCAGGCCACACAGAGAGAGGACCACAGGGAGAGAAGGGAAGTGACTTTCTTAAGATCACAGAGCTGGTTAGGGTGCAGCCACAGTGAGAAGCAGAGTTGCTGACTGCCTCTTTGGTGCCGTTTTACCCTCCAGTGATGCCTCCCGGTTTCTGCTGTGGCCCCCTCCGTGGCCAAGGCTGCTTTCATCCTCCGAGCTTCTGAAAGAAATCTTAAAACAACAACGATGATGTTAACCACAGCAGCTGCCATGGATTGAGCACTTTTCCTCTGCCAGAGGCTGGGCTAGGGCTGCTTTTCAAAACCACTGCTGCTCCCCACGGCAACCCTGCAGAGAGGGGGGGAGTGTTAGTAGGAGCCCTATTTTACAGATAAGTAAACTAAGACCTTCAGAGCTTTTCATTTGCTTCAGGGCCACACGGTTTAGCGGTGGTAAATGCAACATCTGACTGTAGATGGCTCTGTTCCCCTCTATGGGGCATCCTAAGGACAGAAGCCTGTGCCTGTTCCCCAAGGTGATTCTCTGGGCTCCCATGGGCTAAGAGTAGGGCTGCCCCTACAAGAGCCTCACAACACTCATCTCATGGAGTTTAGGAAACTGGGCACAGTATGGCTGAACAGAATGGAGGGAGGAGGCATGGTGTTTGAGAAAGGGGTGATTGGATCAACACACTTGTGACCCCAAACTGACTTCTGTAGCAATAATACCTGGTAATGAAATGAGCGAACATTGGAGTTGTTGCTAAATTGTGACAGAAATGTGTCCTTTGCAAATTTAGTTATGACCAGGGTCTCTGGTTCTGGCTCTGACATTTTTTTTTTGTTTGTTTTGCATGTGACTTTTATTGCAAAAAGCTCCTCTCAGGCTGTTCTCATTAAATCCTAAATTAAGCAAGAATCCCAAAAGGAAGAAAACAGCTCCAGGAGACCAGGCCTTGCTCGTTCACACTGTGTATGTGGTTGGGTGTGTTTATTTCATTTGATCTCTGTGTGTGTGTATGTGTGCATGCGTGTGTGTGTCCCCTTTTAAGAAAATTTAAAAATAACTTTCTGCCAAAGATGTGGGCCCTCACAGTAGCGTTGCTGAGCCGACATCCTCCTCCTGCCCGTGGTCTGATGCTCTGCTGATGTGGCCAGGCTGACGTGGGCAGCTCATCTGCCTGCAGACACCCAGCCCCTCCTTTAATGTACTTTTCAAGAGGAAAAACCCGGAAGCCCAAGTGAGGGAGAGGCTGCCTGGTGGCTCAGGGAAGAACTCTGCTGTGGGGGACACAGTGGGCTGGTTTTGAGTGATTTCACTTGGGAAGCCAGGAACCTGTATCCGAGTCACCTGGAAATGCCAGCAGAACCCCAGCAGGAAACTCAGAGAGTCTATCCGAGGCAGGACATCATCACGCCCATTTCACACACTAGAAGAGTGAGAAGCAGAGTAGAAAAGATGTATGAGTTGCACACCTGGTTTAAAGCCAGACTAGCACCTAGCTGTCTGGAACCAAGTACCTGTAGGTTCCAGAGGGTAGATTTTTTTAATTGTTGTCATCTCTTCACCCATTTCTTTCCCTATATCCTCTGTCTAATGTTCTCAAGATTCCATGCAATAAAGTTAAGTGCTGTCATGGTTTGGAAGAGATTTTTTAAATCCTTTTTTAGCTCAATTTTTAAAAACGTTTTATTTATTTTTGAGAGAGGGGAGGGGCAAGGAGAGAGGGAGACACAGAATCTGAAAAAGGCAACAGGCTCCGAGCTGTCAGCACAGAACCCATTGCAGGGCTTGAACCCGTGAACTGCAAGAACATGACCTGAGCTAAAGTCAGACGCTCAACCGACTGAGCCACCCAGGCACCCCTTTTAGCTCAAATTTCTATTCATTCATGTATTCCACAAGTATTTATTGAGAACTTATCGTGTGCTCGTTAATACTGTAGGCACGGGGGACACGGTAGTTAGTGAACCACATGTAGACCGTGATCCTGATGGGGTTTGTGGGGAGACAGATGTTAGTCCTATAACTGTCAACTATGGTCTGTGGAGCAAAGAGGACATAAGGGATTCGACACGTGCTGCTAATGCTAACGTGGGGTGCGGCCTAATCGTGGGACCAGAGGTCTGCGTCCAGTGTTCCCATTCAGCCATGTTACACTTCAGAGGTTGTTTTGTTTTTGCTTCGAGCCTCAGTATTGGAACTTAACAGTTGTTCTTTTAAGTTTCCTCTCAAGCTGTGGTCCGTTTTGCTGATCTTTCAGGGCTGTGTTCAACAGCCAGCATGTCAGCTGTTCTACTTGATCAGTGTAACCCACAGGCCTCGGAGATGTGCCCCGCTGTTTTTGTCCACACCACCGTCCTTGGTTCTGTCCAGTTCAAAATGAGTTTCCAGTCTTGTTGCTGCCGCCAGAGACCTCCATCTAAGACTTAGATCCAGATTCACTTCTGCTCCTCAGTGGTGAACAGCATTGGTTTTTGGATTTATTTCTTCCTTTTTCAGCCATAAAGTCTTCAGATATCTCATGTCTTCTAGAGGTCTGGGGTTTATTTGTATTCAGTCTTAGCCAAGGACTTAATTGACTTGAAGCTGTTCTCTTCATCAGTATCTGTCTCAGCTTAAAACCTCTCCGGGGCACATTTGTTCAATCATTCTCTTTGGAAGAAAAAGTGGAATCAGATTAGATATTGTTTCACCCTCTTCCCACCCATTCCTCAAAGTCACACTCTACTACTCCTGTAAGATCACTTTTTCCTTTCCAGCTGTGCATTTTTAGGAGGGTAGATGTGAGAGCACGTGGTGATGGGCAGAACAGGGGGCTGGGTTAAAGCAACAGTTCTCAAAGTGTGTCCCCAGGGGATCTTTGGGACCCTCCCAAGACTCTTTCCAGGACCCAAAGGTCCAAATCATCTTTGTAATAAGATGACATTTGCCTTTTTCACCCTCTGTTTCTCTCAAGTGGAGTTTTCCAGCAGCTGGAAATACTGTGATATCATAGAAGGCTGGATGTGGAAGCAGATACGAAAATCTAGCTGTCTTCTATTAGCCAGACATTAAAGAAATTTGCAAAAATGAACAATTCTTCTTACTAAACTTTAATTTTGGAAAATATATCTTTTAAGAGTGTTATCTATGTTAACATATAATGAGCTTCTTATTGATGTTTTTGAATGAATTAATATGTATTTAGTTTTGAGTTTGAATGCAGTAAACACTGTCAGCAATACTCATAAACAAAAGCTCTTTGGGAACCTCACTAAGTTTAAGGAGCACAAAGGGCTCTGAGACCAAAAAGTGAGAACTGCTGAGCCAGAGGGTAAGGGGTCACCTCGGTGTTACAGGAATACCAGTTACTCAAGGATCAGACAGGGCCCAGTGGAAAAGCTTAAAGTCCTGTCATTGCTGATTGAGACATCTGCAGTTCGTCCCATGGCACCAGGTGCATAGGATGAGAGATCCCTTTGGAATATAGAAATCCTCCCCCATGGAGGAGAAAGACTGGGCTCGGCATCACCTTGGTACTGTGTATTAGAGGTTCGCACTAAGAACCGGTCCTGAAGCTCTGCAGGGGCCAGGATGCACCCTGCTAGGTCCTGTGCATGTCTTGAACTCTCTGAGTCTGGCTCACATCTCAGCCCAGATTCCCTAAGATAATTGCAGCACGGAGTTCCCCATCCATCTGTTCCCTGGGTTTGCCTCTCCAGGGATCACACGCAGGGCTTCTTTAGCTTAAGGAGGAAAGAGCTGGTCTCAGGAGGCACGTCCTATGAGCCCTGCGTGTTAAGCCCATGCCAGATGTGCCAAGGGGTGAGTGCCGGTCCAGGCCAGATGTGGAGCTGGGGGGTGTGCCTCGCTCCTCCAAGGGCTCAGCTCTCTGCTTGACAGTGTCCTCCCTTCGCTCCACACTGAGATTGTAATTGGCAGCTCTAAACGAGTAAAAACCTGTGAGCTTCCACTCCTGGACTCCCCGGGATTCCACTGAAAGCCTCATACAGCTGGCGGCCAGAGGTTTCAAAGGTCACCCCAGCTGGGTGGATTAGAACAACAGATCTCCCTGACTGAGCGAAGTTGGCTGCCCCGGCGGAAGGCAAGTTGCAACATCTGCGAGCAGAGTCAGGCACACGCCCCTTAACTTCCCAGTCTAGCCCTGGGCTCCACAGCGTCCCTGGCTCTCCGTCACCATCTTCCCTCTGAGACGGACCTTGGACAGGAATCTCTGCAGTCCAGTGGTAAAGCGTGGCTGCCCACGCGTCCCGACTCATGGGAGAGCTCCCCAGGGAAGAGGCCACGGTAAGGTGTGTTGGTTCTCTGGGTGTGTGGCCCTGCCCCACTGCTTGCTCCTGGGGGTCACAGCAAGTCCACCTGGCACAGCCCACAGCCAAGGAGCAGCTCACTCCGGTATTAGGAGTGATTAGGGAATTGGTCAGGATTTGAGTGCACAGCAGAGAGAAGATTAAGGTGTGGGGCGCAGGGGGGGAGGGAGGGAAGCAGAGCTGTCATTGCCTCGGGCCCATGCACCTGGGTGGTTTGCTGCCTCCACCGCGTGCCAGGACTGGAGGGCGGGTTCACGGCCGGCTGCCAGGCTTCCAGTGCACGGCCTGCTGGGAGCCTGGCGCTATAGGGAAAGTATGGTATTTCCAGGACTCCTTGCTTCCAGCTCAGGTGCTTAAAGACCAACAGTCATTTAAAATATATGTACTTTGGGTAGGAAAGAGGGCAGCTGATTTCTCTAAACTTGTTCTGCTGTATAACTCAGTCCCTAAGTTTTAAACATTTCTTCTGAGTCTTTTTGCCTCAGAGTTCACTCTCTGGGCCACAGCTGAAAATGTTCTTTTCTGGGTTCAAGAGACAATTTAAAGTGCTTTTGATCAAATTGAAGCCAAGTTAACTTAATGCTGCTTTGGATGATTAATTATGTTCCTTGTAAAAACCTTATTTGGAGGTGAGCTTTGGCCCAAGCATTGGGGGGGGTTGCTTCTAGCTCTCTTTGACCTCCCCCCCTCCACTTTTTTTCTCTTCTTACTTCTCTGTTCTTTGATCTGCGTTTAACTGGTATCGAATGAATCTCTAAGCTGGGGTGTTTCCAGCAATTAAGCACTGCCTGCCAGTAAAGAAATTATTGCAGAAGTTAGCCAGCTCCTCTGGTATTCTCAACTGGAATGTGGTCATCAGGCTGGATGAGAGATTATGAGGGAATAAGGATGGTATGGTTTGGTTTATTATTATTATTATTATTGTTATTATTATTATTTTAAAGGTTTTATTTTTAAGTAATCTCTACACCCACTTGGGGCTTGAACTCACAACCCTGAGATCAAGAGTCGCATGCTCCACTGAATGAGCCAGCCAGGCACCCTTGAATTGTTATTATTTTTTTGCTAGAACATTCCAAATATGTCAGTAACCATTACTTCTCAATGTAGACAGATTCTGTTTATGCTGCTGATGGCAGTGGGTGGGGTGATGGGCTGAGCGGAGCTGTTTGGTGTGCCTGGCCAGCCTGGGACTGGCTCTGGTCCTGCTCGCCTCATAGTTAAGTAACCACCCCACCCCCTCCCACCACCTTGTGGGGGACTGGATGTCTTCTGGCTGTATTGACTCGCTTGTTCCTTTTCTAACCATGAAGCCAGACTTCCCCTATGGAAAGATGACTTCTGTCTTCTGTGTTCTTGAAGCCAAGCACTTTCCCTTTGTTGATAGTGCCCAGGGCCTTCAAGAGATTGAGACAGACCTCAGATCTTGGATCAGGACAGTTTGCAGAGAGGGTCCTGAGCCTGATGTCACCCCTCTTAGTTTACAGCTCCCCAGAAAGCAGAAGGGGGAGAGTCTTGTGTCTTCCAAATCCAGGTCTTAGAGCAAAAGGGGAGGCACATTCCCTGTCCCCCATCCTCTGTGCAGTTCCCGAGCTTCTATTACATCTCCTTTTACTGGGGACAGCAGGAAACACCTCGTCTGGGTCATGGGGGCCTCTAGGAGGCCTGCAGGGTATGCCTGAGGTCAGATGTGGTTTGGTTTCTACCTCTTAGCTCTATGACCTTGGACAAGCTTTATTGGCTTTCTGAGCTTGCCTCCTCCTTTGTGAAAGGAGAACAGTCAGAACTGCCTTGCAAGTTTGTGGGGACTGCTCACTCTGTTGCAGTGCCGGAACAGACGCGACGCTGCTGAGGGAGGCTACCGTGGTCCTCGAGCCCTCCCTTCCCTGCCTCCTCACAGAGTGATGCCATCTGCTTCCTCCTACTGGTCACAGTAATCCTCTGCAGATACCTTTGCCCTGAAGGACACTGGGCTGGCCTGGGCTCCTTGCTGTCCTTAGTGGAGAGGGTCCATGTCCTGAAGGGTCAGGAGACCGATTTCCCTTTGGGACCTGGATGATGATGATGTTGGCCACCTACCACTGATTGAACCCCTTTCATGCTGTGCTGTGTGTTTTATATGCACTCTCACTCAAATCCTAGCCTCCCTGAGACCTTCTGAGGCTGATGTTATCACGGCCATTTTACAGAAAAGGAAACTGAGGCTGAGAGACTTGAAGTACCTTACAGCTCACAGCTGGAAAGTAACAGTGCCCCTGGATTTGTGGTGAGGTCTGATCCTCATGAAATCTACCCCTTCCCCTACTCCAGCCCTGTGCTGGCAACAGAGTGTATCTGTCATCTCACGTCAGTGGTGTTGGAGGAGGGCAGAGCGAGCAGTGTCCCCTCTAGAGAATGGTCCTAGGTAGCTGTGCAGGATTTAAGAACCCAAATCCTTTGCCTACCACTATGTTATTACACTTGCCACACACATGTCATTGTTCACTGCTGTATCCCAAGCACCTAGCTTGGGACATGGTTGATGTTCAAGAGATATGTTTTAATTGACTGAATGAATATATCCTGACTTTTGCCATTAAAATATCACAGTTACTTTGAAATTGTTGTGTGAACGTATACAAACACGATGATATAAATATGACAAAATGTTCTTTGTTGAATCTACGTGATGGGTGTTTGAGGTGCTCATTTTCTCATTCTTTATACTTTTGTGTATGTTTGCAATTTTCCATAGTAAAACTAATTTTGAGTTTAAAATTCCTATATCATTCAATTCCTATCATTATCTTCCTTGTAAATACACACTCACGTAATCCCTTGATGTTTCACTGTGTTTAATCAGTTCCCACTGTTGAATATTTAACTGGGTCTTTCTTTCTATTTCTATTCCACAGGATAATTTTCTATTTCTTATGCTATAAGTAATGTGATTAGCATTCTTAGATATAAATTTTGTGCTGTGTCTCTGATTCCTTCCCAATAATACGTTTTCTAAATGAAGGATTTCTGGAAGGAGAGATAGACTTTTTTTTCAGAATCTCTGCCAAAATGCTTTCTGGAGAGAGCACAGCAATTTATATTCCCCCCAGGAGGGTTTGAGCATAACACCTTACCACAGTCTTACCCGCACTTTATGTTATCTTGTTTTTAAATGCCAATTTGGTCAGTTTTTTAAAAAAAGAAAATAGGTTATTCTTTTTTAAAAAAATATTTATTCTTTTTATTTACATCCAAGTTAGTTAGCATATAGTGCAACAATGATTTCAGGAGTAGATTCCTTAATGCCCCTTACCCATTCAGCCCATCCCCCCTCCCACGACCTCTCCAGTAACCCTCTGCTTGTTCTCCATATTTAAGAGTCTCTTATGTTTTGGCCCCCTCCCTGTTTTTATATTATTTTTGCTTCCCTTCCCCTATGTTCATCTGTTTTGTATCTTAAACTCCTCATATGAGTGAAGTCATATATTTGTCTTTCTCTGACTAGTTTTGCTTAGCATAATATTCTCTAGTTCCATCCACGTGTAGTTGCAAATGGCAAGATTTCATTCTTTTTGATTGCTGAGTAATACTCTGTTGTATATATATATATACACTGCATCTTCTTTATCCATTCATCTGTCGATGGACATTTGGGCTCTTTCCATACTTTGGCTATTGTTGATAGTGCTGCTATAAACATTGGGATGCATGTGTCCCTCTGAAACAGCACACCTGTATCACTTGGATAAATACTGGGTAGTGCAATTGCTGGGTCGTAGGGTAGTTCTATTTAAAAAAATTTTTTTTTTAATGTTTATCTAGTTTTGAGAGACAGAGAGAGACAGAGCATGAGTGGGGGATGGGCAGAGAAAGAGGGAGACACAGAATCTGAAGCAGGCTCCAGGCTCTGAGCTGTCAGCACAGAGCTTGACACAGAGCTTGAATTCATGGACTACAAGATCATGGCCTGAGCCGAAGTTGGACGCTTAACTGACTGAGCCACCCAGGTGCCTCAGGGTAGTTCTATTTTTAATTTTTTGAGGAATCTCCATACTGTTTTCCAGAGTGGCTGCAACAGTTTGCATTTCCGCCAGCAGTGCAAAAGAGATGCTCTTTCTCTGCATCCTTGCCAGCATCTGTTGTTGCCTGGCTTGTTGATTTTAGCCATTCTGACAGGTGTGAGGTGGTATCTCATTGTGGTTTTGATTTGTATTTCCCTGAAGATGAGTGATGTTGAGCATCATTTCATGTGTCTGCTGGCCATCTGGATGTCTTCTTTGGAGAAGTGTCTGTTCATGTCTTTAGGCCATTTCTTTCTTTTTTTAAATCTTTATTCACCTTTGAGAGACAAAGTATGAGCTGGGGAGGAATAGAGAGAGAGGGAGACAGAATCTGAAGCAGGCTCGAACCTGGGGCTCAAACTCATGAACAGCGAGTTCATGACCTGAACTGAAATCAGTCACTTAACCGACTGAGCCACTCAGGTGCCTGTCTTTAGCCCATTTCTTCACTGGATTTATTCGTTTTTTTGGGTGTTGAGTTTGATAAGTTATTTATAGATTTTGGATACTAACCCTTTATCTGATATGTCGTTTGCAAATATCTTCTCCCATTCCATTGGTTGCTTTTTAGTTTTGCTGATAAAATATGTTGTTCGTAATTTGCAGTCTTGCCTTCTTACTGAGACCAGGCAGTGTCCATTTGTTCAGTGGTCATTCAGCTGTCTTCAGTGAGCCACCCACGTCATAGCCTCTGCCCATTTATATGTTGAGCTGTTTTCTTCTCAGATGTAAAGTTTTCCAGTCCTTAGTTTTTGTTGCAAACACTTGTTCCCAGACTATCATCCATCTTTTAATGTTGTTGATGGTATGTTTTTTGTTTGTTTTAATTTAAATTCAAGTCGGTTAACATATAGTGTAGTCTTGGCTTCAGGAGTAGAACCCAGTGATCCATCTCTTACATATGATGCCCAGTGCTCATCCTGAAAAGTGCCCTTGTTAATGCTCATCACCCATTTAACCCATCCCCCCACCGACTTCCCCTCCAGCAACCCTCAGTTTGTTCTCTGTACTTAAGAGTCTCTTATGGTTTGCCTCCCTCTCTGTTTTTATCTTATTTTTCCTTCCCTTCCCTTGTGTTCATCTGTTGAGTTTCTCAAATTCCACATGTGAGTGAAATCATATGAATCTGTCTTTCTCTATTTCACTTAGAATAATACACTATAGGGGTGCCTGGGTGGCTCAGTCAGTTAAGCCTCTGACTTCGGCTCAGGTCATGATCTCACGGTTCGTGGATTCGAGCTCCTCATCGGGCTCCGTGCTGACTGCCAGCTCAGAGCCTGGAGCCTGTTTCAGATTCTGTGTCTCCCTCTCTCTCTGCCCCTCCCCTGCTCACGCTGTCTCTCTCTCTCTCTTAGACATAAATAAAACATTAAAAAATTAAAAAATTAAAAAAAAATAATACACTATAGTTCCACCCGTGTTGTTGCAAATGGCAAGATTTCATTGTTTTTCATTGCTGAGTAGTAGTCCATTGTCTATATAAACCACATCTTTATCCACTCATCAGTCGATGGACATTTGTTTGACATGCAGAGAAATCTTAATTTCATATGTATATGCTAGGAGCTGTCTGCTTTTTTGCTTATTATCCCAACCTCAGACCCTCTTTCCAGCAGCCAACTCTGACTGCTTCCAGGAGACAAGGGGGTCAGTGGTTAAGAGCAGGAGCCCTGGCACCAGACTCCTGGGTTCCAGTGCCAATTCTGGCCCCTCCTAAATGCCATGACCTTGGGCATATTTCTTAATCTCACTGTGCCTCAGTTTCTTATCCATAAAATGGGGATGATAAGATGATCTGCCCCATAGTGTTGTTGTGAGGAGCAAATGAGCTATTATTTAAAGGTGCTTAGCATAGTTCCTGACAGATAGTAAGTGCTATGTAAGTTTTGCTTCCATTGTCATCTGCTGCCATGAGCCTGTGAATCTTATCATTTGGAAAAGATGTTGTTTGCAAAGGTAATACCTTACCAGCAAAAGAGAAAGCTTGGTTCATCAAGCAGGGGATGTGCCCTGTCACAAGCAAACCTAGCTTCTTCTCAACTGCACCCTGTTTTCCCAGCCTTGTCCTCCAGTCTTTCCTGTGGATTTGGGGGCTCCCCCTCCCCATCTTTCCAACAAATCCCTTCTCTACTTATGAGAACCCCAAAGTCTGCTTCTGCTGCTTACCACCAAGAACTCAGAGTCACACCTGTTACTAGTTCCACTAAGGAAGTCCCTTTGTCCTGCTAACCCGCGAGTCCCCATCTACATCCTGTCCACCCTCTGCCAGGAGCCAGAAGCCTGAGGTATTCTTGCCAGTGATGCCATCATGTTGCTTTGTCTCTTTGGGCTAGTGGCTTACCCTCTCCGGGCTCGGTTATAAACGGAGGGATTTGCCTGAATAATTGTAGAATGCTCCCTTCTCTAATGCTCTGTGACCTTCGAGGCTTTCCACAATCTAGTCCCTAGATGTGAGATGTCCTTAGATGCACTTCCTTCTTGGGGCACCTGGGTGGCTCAGTCGGTTAAGCGTCTGACTTCAGCTCAGGTCATGATCTCATAGTTCGTGGGTTCAAGCCCCGCATCGGGCTCTGTGCTGACAGCTAGCTCAGAGCCTGGAGCCTGCTTCAGATTCTGTCTCCCTCTCTCTCTCTGACCCTCCCCTGCTTATGCTGTCTCTATCTCTCTCTCAAAAATAAATAAAACATTAAAAGGATTAAAAAAAAAAGATGTGCTTCCTTCTCTCCACTCATCTGTTCACTTTCACCTCACCTCACTTCACCTCAGCCGGGATTCTTGCTGTTTTAACTCCAACTTTTTCCTTTCTGGGAATATGGATCCTATTTTTCTTTAGCCTGTGAGCTCTCATCGTTCATGCAAAAGCAGCTTTTACTTTCTGCCGTGAGTGCCTGATGTACTTGATGATCCTGAGGAGCCAGTGCCTATTAAATACTGACTTTAGATGTGCGGTGTAGAAATGCTGAGGTCAGCTGGTCTCTCCGTTCTTGTCCTACCTGCCCCTTTCCTAGAAGTAATCCATTGGGTTCTGAGGAGCCCAGCATGTGGTCCTGGTGCTGGTGTCTGGGGCAGGCTGGGACTTAACCCTGACAGCCGTGCGTGTGGAGGACACAGAGCTTCTCATTCCCAGAGAGGAGCTCTAGGCAGACCCTCACCTAGCAGGGCATCTGCTCCCCACAGAACCCATCACACAGGGGCCCCATGGGCTCACTGGGAATGCCCCACGGGTTCACTGGGAATGCTGGCCACGCATAGGGACGAGGGGCTATACTTTGTCTCATCTGACCTGGTCTTCCTTCCTATTTGCAGACCATGGGGGATGTGAAGCTGGCTGCCTCAACACCGGTTTCCAAAACCTCTGTCAGCGTGGATCACTCGAGAGTGGGTTCCATGCCCCTGACCGAGGCCCCTGCTTTCATTGTGCCCCCTCGGAACCTCTGCATCAGAGAAGGAGCCACCGCCAAGTTTGAAGGGAGGGTAAGAAGCATGGCTGGAGGGGAGGCTGGAGGGGAGATGGGGCAGGGTCATCATCTCTGCTTCTCAAGCCCTTTCCTCGGGCTGGACCTGGCGGAAGGCCAGGTTTTCTTTGGACCCACACATAAAGTGAATATATTTCAGTTTGCCCAGCTTCTTTTTGTTTATGATTGACTTTGGTCTGTGTTGGACAACTCAGGGGAGGGAAGTGGCACTGATATGTTTTGCTGTTAGTGTAGGTCATTACGTTATGTGCTACCTACTTATAGAAGATGACATGGGCTAGTGGTAGGAACCACACAGCTTGAGGTTAAATATGTGTCCTCAAATCTGGACAATTGAGAATGGACTGTAGTTTTTCTTTCGCTTTCTCCCTCAAAGGAGTATTTCATTAACTAGCCCTCTCGTGTATCTTCTTGGCATGTCCAGAACAGTGGGATGAAAGAGAAGACCCCTTATCAGTTTGGTCCCCTTTTGCTAATGAATATTGGTCTCTGGTTCTTACTGAGCCTCCATTTCTTCTTTTGCAAATGGGCGTGGTATTCCTTGCCCACCTTGT
Organism: Crocuta crocuta; assembly: GCF_008692635.1. NCBI lineage: Eukaryota > Metazoa > Chordata > Mammalia > Carnivora > Hyaenidae > Crocuta > Crocuta crocuta. The sequence goes on along the minus strand of NW_027530544.1, from coordinate 2,284,531 downwards.
ACTAGAAAGGAGAAAAAGAAGATGAAGACATTGAAGAGTAGCTGTGAGAATACTGAGGTTATGATGCCTAAGTGAAGGGACCTGTAGTGAGTGGCTCAGGCCACCAGGAAGTCAGATCATCAACTTGACAAGGAGATACACGTGGAAGTCAGGGATGTTTGCAAGGAATATTTGTCCTGGGGTTAAACATGGGGGATCTACCCCAGGAAATATTTAGAGGCTAGAAGGCTTTGATTGAGCAAAAGACAGCTGAGGGGATGAGAAATTCATAGGTTGAGTTATAAATCTACAGTTTAAGGGCAGGCTCCTTATGTGGTTGTGGGAAGAGGTCAAGTGCATCACTCATCCCAGATGACACTGGGCCTTGCCTTTATTTAAGCATCAGGTCTGGCCTCGTGCAGGATGGCCCTCGCCATCTGGAGAGTGTGCAGGCTGCTCTGTGATGGACGCTCTGCAGTGATCTGTGGTTAAGACTGTTTGCCAGTGGATCTGACCTTCCCCCTGAAGAAGATGGTGGGGGAATGTTGGTGATGCTGCAGAGGGTTCTGTTTCTTCTTTCTGGGCCCCTGCTGGAACGAGGGCTCTTTTCTGTTGCCCTGACTGTGGTTCTCGCATTCCCACAGCTGGAAGGAAAGAAGCAACAGAGGAATCCCTGGAGATTTAGAAATGGCTTAAAGCCATGAAAAGGAGTGGCGTACTGATACATGCTGCAATGTGGCTGCACACTGAGAAGATTATGCTAAGTGAGATAAGTCAGGCACAAAAAGACCACATAGTGAATGCTCTAGTGGGTATGAGATGTCCAGAATAGGCAAACCTGTCATAGATCTGTGGTCGCAGGGGGCCAGGGAGGAGTGGGGAAGGACTGCTGACAGGTAGAGGGTTTCTGTTGGAGATGATGGAGATGCTCTGCAGTTAGATAGTGATGGTGACTGTTCCACTTTGTGAATGTGCTCTAAAACACTGGCTTTATATTTCAAAAATAAAATATAAAAAAATGAACTTGAAAAATGGCTTAGCAAACTGATTTCATCTCCGATACCCACCCTCCTGCCCTACTGCCTCTGAGAGGTAAACTCCTTCTCAAATTCAGGGAGACATGGAAAGGAAGAGAGGACTGAGCTTCCTCTAGAGTATGGTGATGCTTCTCTCCCTGTGTTGCCTTTGAAGGTCATGAAGGAACCATGCCCTTGAATTACTTGATTTGGAGCCTTTGTAGAATGAGTGCTGGCCCAGGAATCGGTGCACTGAGTTCTTTGTTGCTTGGACATCCTCCGTCTGGCTTCATACCTTCCATGGACCTAGGTCTCCCTATCTGGGAAGAAACAACTAGCCTACAGGGGTGTGGAAAGAAAATGAGTTGAGGAAGAAAATGGTAAAACCCCTTCATAAAGTTAACAAGTGTAGTAATACAGCAGTTTCTTTTTAAGTGAGGTGAAATTCACGCAGCATAAATTCAACCATCACGAAGTAAACAATTCAGTGGATTTAATGCATTCACAATGTGGACTGCAGTATTCTTAGAGTACAACATTCTCTATTTGAAATTTTTATTTTGCTAATGTTGATGAAAGTTGACTTTCTTTTTATTTAAAAATTTTTTATGTTTATTTTTGAGAGGGAAAATGTGTGAGTGGGGGAGGGGCAGAGAGAGAGGAAGACACAGAATCCGAAGCAGGCTCCAGGCTCCAGGCTCCAGGCTGTCAGCACAGAGCCTGATGTGGGGCTTGAACCCATGAACCACGAGATCACAACCTGAACCGAAGTTGGACGCTTAACTCACTGAGCCGCCCAGGCGCCCTGAAAGTCGACTTTCTAGATTACGTGTGGATTATGTGTCAGAATGAATGCATTCCTTAAAAGTCAGCCTGCAGAGCTACTTTACCCCTTCCAACCTGCCTGGAATCAACACAGAATAGCACCTCAGCAGCATGTGGTAGATAGTAGACACAGAAGGAAGACAGTTCCAGAGAGATCTTAGATGTAGCGTCTGGCTCCCTCTGAGAGCTTGCAAATGCAAATGCAGAGGGAGAGGCTGTCATAGAAAGCACTCTGAAACTAGTGTGCTGCAAGTGTGTGCAATCACCATAGCAAAGGGCACAGAGGGACGTTTTGCATTAGGGAAGAACCACGTCAAAAGATTACAGAATGAGGATGCTGGTTGTTTTGCCAGCAGAGGTACAGTGGAACAGGGAGTATTATTGACCTGATGCCCTCAGAGAAGGGGGAAGTAAGGTGGTGTGGACCCAGGTGGTGTGGGCTTTGAGCAAGAGTTGCTAGTTATAAAAGACTGAGCTCCAAACAGGGTTACCCACTGAGTGTAGTCAGTGGTTCTCTACCTCTAGGCCATGTTACCCTTCACTGATGCAGCCACTTGACCCTGCTGGGGTAGCTCCCTCCCTCCAGGTGCTAGGGCGCATCCTATTCTAGAGGCCCATTCTGCACAAACCCATCCTGGTGTCTGTCACAGTGACCTCAGGGTCTCTGCTCTTCTGGTACCATGGCTCTGGCAGAATCTCTTATGAGTGAGTGGCTTTTTAAAATTAAGCTCCTTCTCAGGCCCAGGCTGGTGCCCATCGCAGCAGGCATGAGCCCCCCTCCCCCTCCCTCCTCGCGGCAGTCCTCAGGAGCTCCATCCATTCCCTCCTCCTTTAAAGTTGGTGCCACCAGCTCGAGTCCTAAAGCCTGGTGTGGAGGGTGTTGGGATGTCCCAGCTTCCTTGGAGCAGGGCACAAGGATGCTCCCATCACTTCAGAGAAACACAGTGATGTGAGGAAACCAGGATATGAGAAAGTTATAAAGGTTTGCTTCCTGCTGCCTTCTGAAGCTGGTAATTAGAAGTTGGTTCAAACTTATACTTTTTGGTTGTATTCCTGAGAGAAAATTGTTGCTGCCCTGCCCTCACTTCCTTATTATACTTAGCTTTAGGCCATGGGTTTAATGAACTCTTTCCTCCAGTAAAGCCCCTCTTTCTAGTAAGAAGATTTGGTTGACATGAGGTGGGACTATAGGTGCTCCTTTGGCTTATGTCTTTTTCTGAGAAGCTCCAAACTGTGAGATGTTGAGCTTTGTGGGTCTTAGTACCTCATATCCATTAGGGCTTTTGCACTTTATAGCTGACCCTTTGGGCAGCCAACACATAATCCATTACCAATTCCCTTTGCCCTTGACCTTTTCTACTCTAGAAGCTATTGTAGAGGCTACCTTTGCAGCTAGAGGTGGCTCAGTGACACATTGTGGCTGAAGTTGGCTAGTAACTTCTGGGAAAGCTCTTGCTTTTCTTTCTTTCTTTCTTTCTTTCTTTCTTTCTTTCTTTCTTTCTTTCTTTCTTTCTTTCTTTCTTTCTTCCTTCCTTCCTTCCTTCCTTCCTTCCTTCCTCCCTCCCTCCCTCCCTCCCTTCCATCCATCCTTCCTTCCTTTATTAACAGGTTTATATTATTATTATTATTATTTTGAGAGAGAGGTGCATATGTGTTCACCAGAGCAGGGGAGGGGCAGAAGAAGAGGGAGAGAGAATCCCAAGCAAGCTCCATGCCCAGTGCAGAACCCAAAGTGGGGCTTGATTTCACAACCATGAGATCATGACCTGAACCAAAAATCAAGAGTCAGATGCTTAACCGACTGAGCCACCCAGGTGCCATATTATGATTATTATTATTATTCTCTGATTTAAACAAAAAAAAAAGTCACTGGTGCTCTCATGTTCCACCCCTTCTCTGCTTCCCACCTTGAATCCTGGTACTCAGAAGCCATATTAAAACCATGAGGCAACAAATTAGAACACTGAGAGCTGGTTGGGGTGGGCATAAGTTGGGGGTACAGCGGTGGAGGAGCATAATGACCAGAAACTTAGAGACAAGAAATCCTAAGGCTTAAACATGTCCTTATATAGGATCTTTGGCTGTGGTTATTCCCACAGGAAATTTTACAGAAACATATTCCTAACTGATAAACACTCAATGATGCATGTGGGGATACTGTCTCTTTAACTGATGGGAATAAATAAGAAGACATAGCACAGAGAAGAAGTAAAAAACTCCTTCAGATCAGACAGAGAAAGACAAATAGTGTATGATCTCTCTTACATGTGTAATCTAAAAAAAAAGAAAAAGAAAAAAATCCCACCAAACTCATAGATACAGAGAACAGATTGGTGGTTGCCAGAGCTGGGGGGTGGGGGGCAAAATGGGTAGAGGCAGAAAGGTGCAAAGTTACAGTTATAAAATAAATAAGTCATGGATTTGTCACATACAGCATGGTGACTATGGTTGACAATACTGTATTGCATATTTGAAAGTTGCTAAGAGAGTAGATCTTAAAAGTTCTCATAAGAAAGTTCTTCATAAGAAAAAAAAATTATAACCATGTGTCATGATGGATGTTAAGTAAATTTACTGTGGTGATCATTTCACAATATATACTTATATCCATTCACTGAGTTGTATACCTGAAACTAACACAATGTTGTATGTCAATTATATTGCAATACAAAAGGGGAAAAAAACCTCTTTAGATCCTTACCAAATTGACCAGTAGTGATAAGACTACCTTATCTGAGTTGAAGATGGCCTTGCAGTTAACAGCATTCTAGAAGAATTTATTCCTTCCTGGCTGTAGCCTTTAGCCTGAACTGACAGGGTCTAGGATCTATGAGAGGAAGTCAGCCATAAGGAGTTAGGAGGTAAGGTAACATCATTTAACTGTTAATGACATTTTCTATAATATCATTATAGAAAACCACGATTCAATCAGGGTCTATTGAGTAAGCCAGAATTTCCTACCTTTTAAAAAATTTTCTTGGCTCTATCAACTGGAGACTCTATTTTCAGGAACCGGTAAAGCTTTGGATCTCTATCTCGTCAGTACTACCTTTAGATCCAGGCAATGGGCCCACATTCTAGAAACCCCTGCTCCTTCATCTGGCTGTACCCTCACCTCACAGCAGGGCTTCTGTCTGCCCCAGGGAGGTGCCCCCTGGAGCCACACCATGCCCCATGTGTCCCATGTCCCTGAACCCACTCCAACACCTGTGTAGGTCTCTTCCGGTGAGAGGGCCAGGGAGGTGCCCCCTGGAGCCACACCATGCCCCCTCTGTCCCATGTCCCTGAACCCACTCCAACACCTGTGTAGGTCTCTTCCGGTGAGAGGGCCAGCTGGCCCTGCAGTGCGGTGGTCAAGGGAAAGCTGCTTGCTTGGGGGAACAAGACGGTGGACGTAACTCAGATGTGGGGCTCTGTCGTCCGCCCACGTGCGTGGGGGGACGTAGGCTGCCGTGAGGGAGAGAACGGTAGTATGCCGACTGCCGCTGGCGGTGAGCACCTCCGGGAGCCCAGGCGTGGGGGCCTCCTTGGGCAGATAGCCAGGGCCCCACCAGCGCCCGGGGCAGACGCGAACCCTTCCAGCCGTCCTGTTGCCCGTAGGGGCAGCTCAAGCGCCGACGGGCCGCTTCCCCCAACACGTGTGAAAGGAGCCCTATGGTGGGGAAATATACTGAAATTACTGGAGATTTCTTCCCCTCTGCCATGGAATTCATGCTTATCAGAAAAAGCAAACATGGTGATAGGCCCTGGCTGTGCTGTGATTCAAATGAGCTGATAACTTTAGTGCCTGTTGAGAAGTCCGGCTCAAGTGAGGCTTCCGTCCAGACTGAGGGTCTGCGTGTTCACTGAAGTGGGCTTCCGAATGACCAGCCAGCCTGGCCTCGTCAAGGCATGTTTATATTTAAGTTGTGGAGGGTGGAGGAAGGGAACGGAGAGCCTTAGCCAATGATAGTATCCAGTCTGCACTAACAACTTCAGTTTACTTCTTTTTTGTTTGTTTGTTTTAATTTAAATTTTAGTTAGTTAACATATAATGCAATGTTGGTTTCGGGAGAAGAAGTCAGTGATTCATCACTTAGGTACAACACCAACAAGTGTCCTCCTTATACCCATCACTCACCTAGCCCATCCCCCACCCACCTCCCGCCATCAATCCTCAGCTTGTTCTCTATAGTTCAGTGTCTCGTGTAGTTTGTTTCCCTTTCTTCTCTTTTTTCTCCCCTCCTATAGATTTCATCCGTTTTGTTTCTTAAAGTCCACATATGGGTGAAATCATGTGGTGTTTGTCTTTCTCTGATTGACTTATTTCACTGTGTATAATACCTTCTAGTTCCATCCACGTCACTACGAATAGCAAGATTTCATTCTTTTTTTTTTTTTGATGCTTATTTATTTTTGAAAGAGCGAGAGAGAGAGAGAGAGAGAGAGAGAGAGCACAAGCAGGGGAGGGGCAGAAAGAGAGGAGACACAGAAACCGAAGCAGGCTCCAGGCTCTGAGCTGCCAGCACAGAGCCTGATACACGGCTTGAACTCATGAACTGTGAAATCATGACCTGAGCTGAAGTTGGACACTTAACTGACTGAGCCACCCAGGTACCCCGAGACCTCATTCTTTGTGATGGCTGAGTAATATTTCATTGTGAATGTGTGTGTGTGTGTATGTGTGTGTATACACACACACACCATGTCTTCTTTATCCATTCATCAGTCAGTGGACATTTGGGGTCTCACCATAGTTTGGCTATTGTTGATAATGCTGCTGTAAACATTGGGGTACATGTATCCCTTCGAATCTGTATCTTTGTATCCCTTGGGTAAATACCTAATAGAGTCCTTGCTGGACTGCAGTTCACTCCTAACTCAGAAGTGCTTAACCACTTGGAGAGATTTGAGGGAAGTACCTGCTTTGTTCTGTGCTTTCTATCCTCAGGAATCTTGCTGTAGTTCTGGAGACAAAGGTGCGTATATAAAACAGTAGGATATGACAGTGTATAATTAGAGGCTTGAAATAGTTCAACAAATTGCCTGTACTATAGGAATTGAGAGGCTTGGCTTGCAGTGGCTTGGAAACCTGTTTCCCGCTTTCTGACCCCTGTGCTTCCAGTTTGTCCTTCCACAGTACAGGTCTGTGCTTGCAACCCTGCTGCGTGCCCCTGAGCCTTGTGTGCAGCTGTTCAGCATGGCCTTAATGGCCTTCGCCACCAGCTCCTAGGTCTCCAGCACTGTCTGCTCTCCTCCCTCCCTCCTCCTAACATAGCCAGCCCTAGCCCTTCTCGCCCAGCCCACAGCACACAAAACTGGGACTTCGTTCTGCTTTCACTTTTGTGGAGAAAGGGTAAATAAGAGAAGTATGTTATCTTCCCTGTCAATCTGGGGTTAGGAATGGGCCAGAGTATGAAAGGAAGGGAAGTAATATTTGTTGATACCCTGTGGGGCCAGGCATGTGATCTTAGCCATTTCATCCTCGTGGTAGGGTCGACTTATCCCCATTTATTTTTAATAGAGGAAGAGCTTGGAGCAATTATAAAACTTGTCATGGTGATTTCAGTAAGTGGTGGAGGCAGTACTTTTGGGTCTAAATCTCACACTATCTGATGCCATCCCTGTCACATGTCTCATATGGCTTCTTGAACTCAGTGACTGTTTCTTATTCATCTTTGTGCCCCAGGAGTAGCACAATGCCTGGCACGTGATGGGTGCTCAGCAAATGTTTGGTTCCCCCAAGAACCACGTTGGTGGGGCCTTAGACTTTAGATGTCTTGCCAGTCAAGTTCATAGGGATTTGGTCTCATGCCTCTTATAGGGTCTGATCTCTCCTTATCCCATCCCAGTCTCTGTCTAGCCTCCTAGACCCCTCACTGTTCACCCACACCCCTCCTTATCTGCTCCTTTCCTTTCTTCAGCCTGTGGCTTTATCAAGAATCCCCTTTCTTGGGGCACCTGGGTGGCTCAGTCAGTTAAGTGGCAGGCTCTTGGTTTCAGCTCAGGTCAGGATCTCACAGTTTGTGGGTTCAAGCCCTGATGTGTCAGACTCTGCACTTGGGAGGCTGCTTGGGATTCTCTGTCTCCCTTTCTCTGCCCCTCCCCTACTCACTATTTTTTTCTCTCTGTCTCTCAAAATAAATAAACATTTAAAAAAATGGCCTTCCTTCTCTTCTCCATCTCATCCAGAATAGGGATCCAAATTAAATTCTGCCTCATTCAGGCTACTACCCTTAAGTATGCTTTCTTTGTAAAGCATTTTATTAAAGTACAGAAGAACTGTGGCCATAGGATGTGGAATATTCCCAGTAATCACATAAAATCATTTGTGAGTAATAACCACAGGAAAGAGTTGTCTACTTTGGCCTTTTAAAAATGTATTATTTGTTAATCATATCTCTGCTTATAACCTTGTTATAGAGAAAAAAATGGTTTAATTGTTAAACTGTTTGTGAAACAAAAATTTGAACAATGTAAGCAAGTTCTTTGCCTTGACCCTTCTGTTCTCCGAAGTAACCACTGTCAGCAGTTAGGGCATCCTTCCAGAAATGTTCTATGCAAATAGAAGTGTGTATCTGCATTTGCTTTTATATTTACCAATGGGCCCATGTACACATACCGATCTGCAGCTTGGTCTTTTTACTTAACATCTTTTGGCATTTATTTTTCACATTGGCACGTAGATCTACCTCATAGATCTAAACGTGAACTTTCGAACACTTGATTGCTCCCTTCTCTGAATTCCTATAATACTCACGTGTATGATTCATTTCTTACTTTTATCAGTTTACAATTTTATCAGTTATTGTTTATTGTCTTTTGCTTCCTCAGTGAGAATGAGTTGCCTAAGGTCTAGAGTGATATTATCCAGTAGGGTGACCACTAGCCATACGTGGCTATTTCAGTTTAGGTTAAGATTAATTAAAAGTAAATACAATTTAAAATTCAGTTTCTCAGCCACACCAATCACATTTTAAGTGCTCAGTATGCATGCGGAGCTAATAGCTACCATGTTGGGCCACACAGATTATTGAACGTTTCTGTCATTGCAGAAAGTGCTGTTAGACAGTGCTGGTCGAGACCACTCTTACATTTAACTCAGTTCCCATAAACCAGAGACCCAGAGCCAGAAGATACCTTAAAAATAGTTGTTCCTAAATAAGTAAATAAATATAAATAATTGTTCCATTTACAGTAGAGATAAGACATTAAATTCTTGAGCATTTACTCAGGGTATAAGATTCATTCGAAGAAAAATGTAGTCTCTTGAAAGAATCTTTGTCTTCCATTTTCACTGAAGAATGGTAATCTTGCTCTCTGGCAAACTTGAATGTGCTCCTAAAGGTTCCCTGGCTGTCCATTTCAGAAATTCTGGAAATTTTTCCTGGCTCAGAAATTCTCATGGCAAGGAGGCTGGTGGAGGGCTGCCTGGGAGGGGTGTTTCAGAGTTCCTATGGTGTATGTTCCGCGGAGGCGCAGCAGAATGGGACAAGTAGCCACTTGTCAGCACGTAGCCACTTCTGGCTCAAAATGTCAAACTGAACAGATGTACTGACTTCTCCTCCCCCCAAATATGCCATTGAAATGAACAGATAGGGTTAAGAAGAGAATGAATTCTGAGCTGTACTGAGAACAGGGGTGGGAATGTGAATGGGTCAGAGATTTTCTCAGGACTGCATGGAAGGCTGTATCAGCACTGCCTGCCACAGCAGATGAGGGGTGAGGCTGCGGCAATGAGAGCCACGTGTGTGGGGTGAAAGCATGGGGAGACTTGGAGTGGGCTGTAGGACAGAGGTCAGGGTGATTCAAGGAAGTTTACTTACTATCCATACAGGGAAAACAAGAGCTCTTAGTTTGGATATTAGTACCTCAGAAGAATGTCTTTTTACTTTGCTCACAAGTGAAATGGCTGGATGTGCTGTCTAGTTGCTCCATGTCCGAACTTTCTAAGTAAAGCCTGCCAGTAGGTGTGCTCAGTCAGGTGCACTGAGCTCGCCGTCAGGGCCCTCATTTGGAGAGACAAGACTATACCCAAGGAATGGAAAACCCATGCCAGCTACCTACATTGGAAACTAGTTCTTCAGTTATAGATTGTGAATAGTTCATTCATGGCCACCAGATGTTTGAAGAAAACATATATACAATAGAATATTGTTATCAAGAAAATTGTCCTGTTTTTAAAATCAACCCATAGACAAAGCTAGAAAGTATTAGTTATAGTCACAGAACAGAAAGTAAATTCTCTGAGCTCTGTGAAGCCAGAAGTAAAGGAATTGTGACTGCTAAGTTAGGGGCAGGAAAAGAGAGAAAGAAAAAACTCTAAAGACACTGATGGCTTCATCTGACTTACAGAGTGAGAAGTGAAGATATACCATCTAAAGCAGACAGATCAAAAAATAAGTCTGAGGGATGCCTGGGTGGCTCAGTCAGTTAAGCAACTGACTTTGGCTGAGGTCATGATCTTGCAGTTCTTGAGTTCGAGCCCCACATCGGGCTCTGTGCTGATAGCTCAGAGCCTGGAGCCTGCTTCAGATACTGTGTCCACCTCTCTCTCTGCCCCTCCCCTGCTCACGCTCTCTCTCTTTCTCTCTCTCTCTCAAAAATAAATAAACATTAAAAAAAACAACAACAAATAAGTTTGAGTATGTGACTTAAAACCATAATAACAGAAGTCAAAAATGGTCAGCCAATTGGCCACATTTGGCACACAGACCTTTTGTGTTTGGCCAGCGGCGTTCTCAAAGACTTTGAGCTAAGATTTACAAATGGAAAACTTACACATCCAACTCATTTCTGAATGCCTTTGCTCAAAAAGTAGGACTTCGCAATGCTTCCACATAGCAGCACTTGGGCAGTGGGTGCTACTGCCTGCATCTAAGGGTGTCTTGGCCAGGTTGCTACAGTTCTCCCCATTCCTAGCCATCTCACAGCATGTGGACAAGAGTCTGCTACCATTTGTGACTTTGCTTTTCCCTGGTCATGTTCATGTTAATAGTGGGAGAGCAAAAGGTAGACAGGGAGGGGGCCTCGTGACACTTCTTGTCCCCACCTACTCCCTGTGCTGGTGTGTCCTGACCAGACTCCATAGGCATCTGATTGTGTGATCTCATCATCAATGTCCAATAGAAGATCTAACAGTCAACACAAAACTGGTAAGGGAGAGACAGTGGAAGTCAGTGAAATTCCTCATTATTCATAGTGGGAGTTCATTAAATGCTATCTAAATTCCTTAATCAAGAAATAGACACAGTGTACTATCTAGAATTACTGATAAGAATGATAAGAATAGAAAGATGACTTCAGTGGTTATATCTGTAAAGTGTTACTATTGCAGGGAGGGGAAAGAGCAAAAGGGAAAGAAAACGTTTTGCACTCAACTTTCACCTTTTACCTTATATATGTTCATGTTGCTTGAATTTTTAAACAATAGACAGAAATTACTTCTGATGTTTCTAAAAAGCACAATGAAATTGCCTAGGTATATTTATTTGAGCTCACTGTACAGATTTCACTTAATAAATGGTCAAAGCTGAATACACAGTTTATATCAAAAGAAACATAGGTAGGGGCGCCTGGGTGGCTCAGTCAGTTAAGCATCCGACTTTGGCTCAGGTCACGATCTCACAGTTTGTGGGTTTGAGCCCCGTGTCAGGCTCTGTGCTGACAGTTAAGAGCCTGGAGCCTGCTTCAGATTCTGTGTCTCCCTCTCTCTGACCCTCTCCCACTCACATTCTGTCTCTCTCTCAAAAGTAAATAAACATTTTTTATTTTTTAAAAATTTTTAAAAATTTAATGTTTATTTTTTGAGGTGGAGGGAGGGGCAGAGAGAGACAGAGACACATAATCTGAATAAGGCTCTGTCAGTATAGAGCCCGACGCAGGGCTTGAACTTATGAGCGGTGAGATCATGACCTGAGTCAAAGTTGAATGCTCAAAGCCGATTGAGCCACCCAAGTGCTACAAAAATAAACAAAAAAAGAAACATAGGTAAAGCCTGGTTGTGGAAAACTATATAGCACTGCATCAAAATACATTGCATAGCACTGTGAGTAAACAAGTGGCTATCAAATTATGTATGTACCCGAGCAGTTAAACAAGTGGCTATCTAAGTATGTATGTACCTGAAAACCCAGCAACGTAAAAGCTGCCAACAGCTCACTGTTGGCCTATGAGGAAACAAGCGAAGGTTTCCTTTGCTGGGAACAGTGGTTGGTTTAGCCTTTCTGGGGCTCAGACTTGGAGAATGTTACAGAGACAATCAAACCATTAATATGTTTTGCCAAGAATTCTACTTTTGACACCATAATCTAACTCTTAAAGGAGAAGGAAAAAAGTAGCTGGTAAAAAGATGTTTAGAGCACTACTTTTTTTTTTTTTAATGTTTTTATTCATTTCTAGGAGATAGAGAGACAGCATGAGCAGGGGAGGGCCAGAGAGAGAGGGAGTCACAGACTGAAACAGGCTCCAGGCTCTGAGCTGGCAGTCAGCACAGAGCCCGACGCGGGGCTCGAACCCACGAACCGTGAGATCATGACCTAAGCGAAAGTCGGACGCTTAACCGACTAAGCCACCCAGGCGCCCCTAGAGCACTACTTAAAATACCAAAAGAGGGACTGGTTTGTGCTCAGAAGGAGATGATTAAATGAACACATCAATATGGCAGGTGTACATAATCGTATACTTGCCATTTTGGGGTGCTACATCCATCAGTAGAAGGGTGTGTAAATAATGCAAAGTGGAAAGAGAAGAGACACTGTGCACAGTCTGATCGCCACCGCATAAAAGCACCTACATGATCACTACCTAAATCTAGAAGAGTATTCGGAACCATGTAAAGAGGATTTTTGTTGTTGTAAGTTCTTTAAGTGTCTGTATTTTTTTTCGCAGTGGTAGTTTACCTGTCAGGGACCAATAGAGAAGGCTGGTGCCATCTGGATGCATCTGTCTCCTTACTAAGGAGGGTTTTTGGCACCTATTATTTTAACATGTTTCCAATTATCTTGACTTGAAATGGAAGCAAAGTTCTGTGGCCAAATGAGCCATGAGAGACGGAGAGACCAAATTAAGCTCTTCTTACTCTAACTGTATGCTCACGATGGCCCAAGGGGTGAGATATGAAGTGCCGGGTTTGGCATTCATCAGTGCAGGGGCATAGGAGACATCTGTATGGCCTGGCATAGGTACAGTTTCTGTAGGACACAAGATGTTCACACTCCTAATATGTAACCTCCTTCCAAGTTTAACTTCATAACTAAGATGCTACTTTCTTAAAAATTGACTAACATGTGTTGAATTTCCTCTGTGCCCTGGACACCGGGACTACACAGAAAAATAAAATGTGATCCCCGTCATCAGCAGTCTTGCAACTAATGGATTATCAATTTTGGTTACAGAAAATTAGACTTCTTCTCCTCTCTGAAGCCTCTTCCAGCTCACTGTGTTCTTTTCCATTGCCACGTTCTAGAAGGGTTATACTCTGCACTCTACAATTTAGAATGTAATTAGATGATTAACATAACATGTTTGGAAAGAACACTGGACTTGGGTTCTCATTTCTCTGAAGTTGCCTTAAAACTTTCAACAAACCACTCAACCTCACTGAGTCTCAGATCCCTTTGTATCAGATCACAAGTTCAGTGTCCATTAAGGCCCTTGGCAATCTGCAATTCTGATTTATAGACTGTTATGTGTGTTCCCTACTTCACATGCCAATATTTTAAAAACACACCTCAGTCCCACCCCCTGGTAGATGCCCAGTAAAGAAAGATGATTTGTTTGGCCTCTGGATTTTCTAAATTTTAATCTCTTACATCATGAAAGTAATGTTCCACTTTTATTTATGATAGACTTCAAGTGTTTGGATTTGGTCCATTTAAGTAATGTTTATTGAGCACTTTACTATGAGTCAGAGGCTGTGTTAGTTTAGAACAGGAAGTGTTTAAGGAGGCTAGACCCTCATTTGTGAGGATTATCATATGCGGGATCTACAAATCAGACTGGGAGTTAGACCAAATAATCTTGACAGTTGTTCCCATCTTTAGCATTTTATTATTTTATTCCATTCCAACACCTTGGTGTTGGAGTTTTTTTCTTTGTATTTTCTTCTGATCATGTCTTATTTTTTAATCAAGGCATAATAACATATAACATATTAGTTTCAGGTACACAACCTAATCATTCAATATTTGTGTATTTTGCAAAATGATCACTACAATAAGATTAGTTAACATCCATCACCATACATAGTTACAAGATTGCTTTTCTTGTGATAAGAGCTTCTAAGATCTACTCTCTTAACAACTTTCAAATACATAATATGGTATTACTAACTATGGTCACCATTCTGTACATTACCTCCCATGACTTACTTATTTTACAACTGGAAGTTTGCCTTCACCCATTTAACCTACCTCCCGCCCCTTGCCCCTGGCAACCACCAGTCTGTCCTCTGTGCCTATGAGCTCATTTTTAGATTCTACATATAAGTGAGGTCATATAATATTTGTCTTTCTCTGCCTGACTTACCTCAATTAGCATAATGCCCTCAGGGTCCATCTGTGTTTTCACAAATGACAGGATTTCCTTCTTTTTTATAGCTGAATAATATCTCCTATGTGAATATACTCTCATATATGAGTAATATTGTGAATCATATATTATATATATAAACATAATCTTCCCACTAGAGTCTGGACTCTACAAGAGTACTATCCAGATTCTATTCCACTTCTACCAGGGAGCCCTGCTTCTCCTGGCCAGTTATTGTCTCCTGCCTTCTGAGTCACCAGAGACTTTCTCACACTGTATATCTTTGGCTTTATGTGCTTGTCACTGGAATGAGAGCCCCTTGAGGGTAATTTCTTCCTTGTTTTTGTGCTCTCCACAGCATCTAGGATGGTGCTCTGCCCATGGTAGGTTTTCAGTAAGGCTTGAGTAGATTGTGGCTAACAAGGATGGATTTAAGTACACTGGGGTACTATAGTCAGCTTGGTGATGCCCAAATGCATCCTTTGCAACACTTTTGCTTGGCTATTTGCTGGTTATCATGGGGAGCTGGCTTCTGACAGTAGGAGGGCTGGCTTCTCTTAGGACCAGGGTGACCATAGGAGGCTGGCACTCAGGTGCCTGGGTCTTGCTTCTAACTCTCTCTGGCCCCTGAGCTTTAGTTTCCTCATCTATGAATGAGGAGGTCAGACCAAATGACTCTCATGCCTCTTGCTGCTGTAATGGTCCATGATTCCATCAAAATAAAATTTAAATGAGGCTTTAGGGTAGAGACCTAGTGGTTTCATTAATGTGTCCACTGCTCCAGGAAGCTTTGACGCTCAGGAAGGCTGACTCCAGTGACTGGTTCACAGGTTAATTCAGCAAACATTAGGTACAGGTAGGGTGTCTGGTACACAAAGGATAAAAATATGACAGAGAGGACCAAGAGACTCTCCCTCCATTCAGGGGATTCACATTCTCAAACCGCTGAGGCTGTGACTCTGCCCCTCCATACCCACTCCACACACACCAGCCTTGAACACTGGGATGCTGCCTGGGAAGGTAAGAAGTGAGTTCTGATGTTGTATGTCAGACCCAAGGGCTCCTTCAGCTTTGTGCTCTGTCCACTGCCCCTGCTCAAGAGCACAGTGAAATGAAGAGGGGGGGGGGCACAGTGACAGTCAGTAGACACCTGTGTCCTGACAAGGCTGTCTGAGTGGTGGTGAGGATGAAATGATGCTTCATTTTTTCTCATCTGGTGGCACACTGAGTCCCTAAGCAACTCCTAAGAGATGCAAGTCCATCCCTCTCAGAAGACTCCAGCAGGGTTTAGGGCAGGCCAAGGCGGTGGGAGTAAGGTGGGGCCTGTAGGGTGCTGGTGTTTGTGATGGCAGGCACAGGCTTGGGAGGCAGGGCCGCCTGTGAAGTGTGAAGGACTTGGCAAGCTCAGCCCCAAGCCCTGGGAAGCCTGACAGGGGAGTAAAAAATGAGCCTGGGAGAGTTGGAGCCAGGAAGGCAAGGAAAAGCAAATCAAATCTGGATCCTGATTTAAAAGGCATTAGGCTGAGCGAAGCCGGGCACCTGAACATACTTTCCACAGCCTGTCATGTGGGTCTTGCATCATCTGTGAGGAGTGAGGGGAAGTTGAGGCTGTGGGGAATGGTTCCCTGGGCTGCAGCCCCCACAACCAGGCCGCTCAGTGGCGGATGCCACCCCACGGAATACCAGAGGGCAAGGCAACCTGCCAGCGTTCAGTCCAGGAAGGAGAGGGGAGACACTGGTCTCTGGAAGTGGGGAACATAATGGCCCAGTGCTGGCCAGCCTCACACACACATAACCAATGCTGGCACTAGACTAAGGACTTAGTTGGAGCAAAGCTCTTTTATAATAAATTCAGGTCAGCCACCACTGCACTTCTACCCCCTCATTTCCAGCATCAGGGTTTGGCTATTTGAAGTTTGGGGTGAAATCTGGACATCTGGGTGCCTGAGTCATTGATGGAGATACTGTGTAGAGTTATTTCTTACAAGGGGTCCATCAGAACCCACTGGGGCACTTGAAGTCTTCCACACCTTTACCCCAAGGGGGTAAGACCAAGAAACCTGCATCTGAACACATCCACATACCATACAGGTTATTCTCTAAGCCACCAAAGGGAGACCATTGGAAGCAAAGATTATGGCTGCTTCCATGAAGGTTTCGCTTCATTGTTTCGCTTCATGTTGGGGAGCACGTGGGAATGGCCACGGCAGTGGAAGAGGAGGTATACTCTTACTTCTGGGAATGGTGTATCTGACAATTGAGAAGGTGTTCTCTCTTAAAAAAAAAGTTTATTTTTGAGAGAGAGAGAGAGCACAAGCTGGGGAGCTGCAGAGAGAAAGGAGGACAGAAGATCCAAAAGGAGACTGCACTGATAGCAGAGGGCCTGATGCGGGCCTCGAACTCATGAACTGTGAGATCATGATCTGAATTGAAGTCGGATGCTCAATCGACTGAGACCCCCAGGCAACCTGAGAAGGTGTTCTCTTAACTGATTGGGCTGCTCAAGCTCATGGTTGACTCATACAGATCAGTGGTTCTCAAAGATATACCCTGTATTTGCTTATCCACACACACACACACACACACACACACACACACACATTTAGTACATAAACAGATACAGAACATATAAACATGTGCCTTATACATAAGAAGAAGATTTTTGCCCCTCCTCATCAAACCTAATTTCACCCCCCTGGGTGTACCCCCATACAAGATTAAGTTTTATAATGGTTAGAATCTTCTACTGGGATGGACATAAGGGATCAGAAATGAACAAAGGGAAAATATGGGGTAAGAATAGCACACAGAAATGAGTGCTCTATAGTTTGTATAGTTGCTAAAGATGCGCTACCAATTTGACTATAAGCTTCCTAAAAATCATGATCAGGCACAAGAACCATTTTGTCCTTAAAGAGTAAACCAGTTGCAGGGTTCCTGGGTGACTCAGTCGGCTAAGTGTCTGACTCTTGATTTCAGCTCAGGTCATGATATCATGGTTTGTGAATTCAAGCTCCATGTTGAGCTCTGCACTGGCAATGCGGAGCCTACTCGGGGTTCTCTCTCTTCCTCTCTCCCTGCCCCTCCCCCACTCACTCCCTCTTGCTCTCACTCAAAATAAATACATAAGCATTAAAAAAAAAAAAAAGTAGACCAGCTGCTCAGGAGGTGCCAGCATAGGACAGAAGCAGTAGGAGCTCTCCAGATGGTATGTGCCTGTGAGGATGTACGTACTTATTCTTGTGTAAATAAGGGGAGCGATCTAGATTTTTAAAGCAGTGAGAGGTGCTATTTGGGCAGAAGAATAGAGGACCCTGGCTCTGTCACAGTCTTCTGCCCATGACTCTCCCCTCCCCAGAACTCACCATGGTCATCTGCCTTGCCTTTTCCCAAACTGGCTCACCTCATCCCCTTTGTGGCCCTAAGAACTCTCTGTTCTGCATTTGCTCATGCTCCCTGAACCTCTCAGTGCCCCCAGCCAGGTGAGAGGTGTGGCCTGTCCCCAGTTCCAGAGGTAAGATGTGGGGGTGGCGGGAAGTAGACGTGACTCACGCTGTGGCTGCAGGCCATCAGTGCCTCTGGGAGGCCTAGTTCACCTTGACTTCTTCAGGAAGAAGTGGTCAACCCTGTGCTCATAAACATGTGTTTGCCAAGCCTCAAATGATCATAAAATGTCAGGTTGTAAAAACCTTTGCGCAGACCTCATGCAGTGGGGCTGTGGGAAGAGTAGAAAGAGCATAGCCTTTGCAGCCAGGAGATCTGGGTTTGAATTTCTTCTACTTAGTTCTCTAAGCTTCACAGATGAGCTGGGAATAGTAATTCCTATTTTACAGCATGATTGGGAGGAAGGGTTGATGCAATAGCAGAAGTGTGCCAGCACATAGTAGTTGCCTAATAAAATGATTAGGCATTATACCAGTAATATGATCAGGATCGCTGGGCTGCCATAACACCGCTCTAAAAGTCGTTCTTTAAGAATGTCTTAAAGTAAAAATACAATATGCTATTTAAGAACATTTAGAAAAGCAAAAATGGAAAAAAAGCTTAAAAGTACTCATTGTTCCACCTTGCTATATTATAATATTGCTTAATAGTTCTTGTGCTTCTTTGCTAAGCTGGAGGTTTCTTTTGTTGTCAAGGTAGGGATACCTGTAGGATTTATAGGGGCAGAGGTCAGACTTGCTTTTGAATTCAGTCCCATCCTTTTGTAGCTGTGACCTTGAGTAGTTTGCTTAGTTACTGTGGAAGTCACTTTTCTATCTATAAAATAGGAATACTACTACCCATATAGTGGCATTGTTTAAAGAAAGTACATTGCTGCATATGTCATATAAATAAGTGCTTAATCACTTATAGTCATAATTAAAATTATTCATACTGTTTTGTATCCTGCTTTTTTCACCCAACATTTCATTTTTCTTTTCTTTTTTTAATAGTTTATTGTCAAGTTGGTTTCCATATAACATCCAGTGCTCATCCCAACAAGTGCCCTCCTCCATGCCCATCACCTATTTTCCTCTCTCCCCCACCCCCATCAGCCCTCAGTTTGTTCTTAGTATTCAAGAGTCTCTCATGGTTTGCCTCCCTCCCTCTCCTTAACTATTTTTCCCCTTCCCTTCCCCATGGTCCTCTGTTAAGTTTCTCCTGTTCCACATATGAGTGAAAACATACCGTATCTTTCTCTGCCTGACTTATTTCACTTAGCATAATACCCTTGAGCTCCATCCACGTTGCTACACATGGCCAGATTTCATTCTTTCTCATTGTCACATAGTATTCCATTGTATGGATAAATCACATCTTCTCGATTCATTCATCAGTTGATGGACATTTAGGCTCCTTCCATGTTTTGGCTATTGTTGAGAGTGCTGCTATGAACATTGGGGTACATGTTCCCCTATGCATCAGCACTCCTGTATCCCTTGGGTAAATTCCTAGCAGTGCTATTGCTGGGTCATAGGATGTTCTATTGTTAATTTTTTGAGGAACCTCCACACTGTTTTCCAGAGCAGCTGCACCAGTTTACAGTCCCACCAACAGTGTAGGAGGGTGCCAACATTTCATTTTTCAAATCACTGTCAACATACTTTCAATGGTTCTTATTCCATTAAATTTGATATACTACCATTTACTGAGTCATTTGTCTACTGGAGGTTATTTAGATTATTTTTAATATTTCCTTTTACAAATTAAATTCTGATGAACATCTTTGCATGTGAAGCTTCCAATTCCACATCCTGGGCTAGCTTAGTTTATAGTAGGGAGATTCATGGAATAAAGGCTTAGGGCATTTTTAAGTTCAAGTGCTTTCCATAAGGCTAGTCTTCAGCTTACACTGGCATCGAAAAGGGATGAGACAGCTCCCATTTTTATGGCCCATCTGCTCCTTCATCTGTGTCATGCACACTCTGTCCATGTGGCCTGTCCTTCCACCAGCGTCTTCCTGCCTCACCTCCCAGTCTGGTTCTTCCCTGTATCTGCCAAACTTCTCTGAGCCAGAGTCCTTCACTGGGCCTCCGTCTTCACCTCCAGGTGCTGGTTTCCTGGTCCTGGTGGCAGACACTGACCAGATAGGGATGGAATAGCCCTCACGGTTTCAAGCTCAGAGATTCCTCCAGTCACACAGGGTCAAGTCTTGAACAACAATGTTCTTCTTCTTCTTTTTCTCTTTTCTTCACCACACATCAAATCTTGACCCACATATTCATTAATTTTAATCTTTCCATTTGAATCATATGCTTATCCAGAGTATATTTGTCAATATGTCTTCATTGGGTCCCAGGCAAGAAGCCCTTAGGGGTGAGCACTGCCTCCCCCAATGGACGGGGTGCTTCCTAAGATATGGCCCACATCTACTGGGACTGACTATAACCTAGGTATGCAACAGATACTAGACTACGGCCTGTGAGACACGAAACATTGAATATTAGCTCTGATGCAGCCTAATTGAGCTGATGGTGTGTACAACATGTAAGTTTCACTTAACTTTCATTTGGTGTATAAGACTTGCTGGGTAGACTCTTGTCTTCTCTATCTCCCCTGTAAGAGTAGGTACTCCCTGAGTGGAGACTAGTCCTTAATTGTCTTTATAGCTCCTACAAATACCTAAGCACAGTATCTGGGAAAGTTGTTCCATAAGCCTTTGTCAAGTAAGTGAATGAGTAAACCCCATGAGTGAGCAAAACCATATGCTCTTTGGGTGGTGTATAAAATGCTGTAAGGTGGGTGACAAAAGGTGACAAAAGCTATAGGCAAAAAGCATTCAGAAGACCTCACAGAGGTGGGATCCATCTTAGGCTGTTCTAGGAGTCATTAATTTATTCAGTCACAGAAGAAGGATGTGGTGCTTAATTATTGTCTCAAGAATACTCCTGTGGGGGTTGGGGAAGGGGCACTGGTGAAAAATCTTGTCAAAAGACTAGGTGGTATTGGAATAGCTTTTTGATATCCAGAACCTTCTTGCCTGTGATCCTGTTACTCCCCCTGAAATGCTATAGTGAGAAGAGCATGAATTTAGGGACCTTTTACAAATAAATTACCTTACCTGCTTTGACCTTCATTTTTCTTACCTGTAAAATTAGCATAGTAATGCTGACCTTCCAGGACTGTTAAGTGAAATGATGTGCACAAGTGAGGTCAAATGTCCATCCCCTCCATCCTGTGTAGGAGGAAGAGTGGTAGTTGCCTTGGAAGCCTGGGCTGTGGTCTCCAGTGACCCTGAAAAAGTGTTGTAACCCCAGCGTGACCTGCATGTACATTGCTTAGGAGAGTAGCTGAGAAGTGACAGGAAAAAGGTTTCGTGTGCAGTTCATGAGTTAAGAGAATATCACTTAATTGTGGGCTTGATGGAAAACATTATGTGAGGTTGGTTCAGATCTTTCCAGAGGTCTGCCAGCAACCTCAGAAGTGGAGCCTTATTGAAAACAGCTGGGGAGGAGGTTGGCGCCCAGCCTCTCCTTGCTTTTCCATGCCCCAGAGCTGTCTCGCTCCGTGGACAGAGCTCAGCCCCAGGACTCTGCCAAGGGCCCTGGCAGCCTCAGCTGGGGACGGGCAGTGGCTCTGCCCAACTGCAGACTCCAGCTCAAAGGTTGAAACCAGTTAAACCAGAGAGGATTTGGCTAGGACTGCCAGTTAGTATTTCTTTTGGGGCTTGGAGTTAACCACTGACTTGAGTTCTTGCAGGATGAGTTAACTATTGTGAGGTTCTCTGGGCAGAGGCATGGGATGCCTGCTGGGCGAGTGGCACATGGACTCCATTGTCCTTTGAAGTCCTCTAAGCCATCCTGCTGGGCTCCAGCTAGGAAATGAGGACACTGTTCCAAGCACCCATGTGGAAGCCTCACCCCCTCCGCTATGAAGGGCCTTCCCTGGAGCATGCTGCCTGCTCTACTACAGCCAAAGCTCATTTGGTCCCATTCCAAATGGTCACCAGCCGTGCAGATTCCAGCCAGATTTTCATAAAGCACGGCATGTCGTTCTCTCAGTCTTCCTTTCTGAGGAGACTTC
This sequence comes from Crocuta crocuta, assembly GCF_008692635.1. Taxonomy (NCBI): domain Eukaryota; kingdom Metazoa; phylum Chordata; class Mammalia; order Carnivora; family Hyaenidae; genus Crocuta; species Crocuta crocuta. Next base: position 2,262,695 of record NW_027530544.1, on the reverse strand, counting down.
TACTTACAGTCAGTCTCTTTTTTATTTAGTCTCATCAAAATGTGCTCCCAGCACATTTGCATAATTTGAACCTCTCTAAGTTAAGTTGTTCAACTTTTTTGGTGCTTTCATGAAAGTAAAATATAGTCATTGTAAAAATAAAACTTGGAAACACAGAAAACATGGAACAGCAAACAATCCCACCACCAGAGGTAATAGCTTTTACATTTCTGTAGATTTCCTGCTAATTTTTTCTTTTATAACAGGAAGAAAGTATATGGTTATTAAATGACATCTTATCCATATTTAAAAACTATGGTTTGTAAGCTCCCTTTTTACTTATTATTTAATGAACACTTTCTCACATGCCTCAAGGTTATAATTTTTAACAATGTATATAGTATTTTATCTTCTTGTTGTAATTCTTTTAAATGGACTGTATTAGGCTTTGGATTTCTAGTATTTAATCTTTTAAATAACTTAAACTACATCCTTTATCATGGATATCTTTGATAATTCCTAAGGGAGATAATAGACTTAGTGAATCTTCTTGAGTCTTTTGATAGCTATTTCCAAATTGTTAAGGTAGCCATATAAAATCAGCATGACTATGCTAATCGTTTAATTTTTTTTAATGTTTTATCTATTTCTGAAGAGAGAGAGAGGGACAGCATGAGCAGGAGAGGGTCAGAGAGAGAGGGAGACCCAGAATCTGAAACAGGCTCCAGGCTCTGAGGTGTCAGCACGGAGCCCGATGTAGGGCTTGAACCCATGAACCGTGAGATCATGACCTGAGCCAAAGTCGGACGCTCAACCGACTGAGCCACGCGGGTGCCCTTATGCTAATCATATAAGTAAAAAAATGAAGATCAGATTATTACCCTCACATCAGCAACATTTAAGAATTTAACTTTTTCGTACTCTCATAAGTACTAGTAATCACTTTAATTATTAAATTAACACACTTTAATCAAAGATACCACATTTTATTTTACATTTGCTTGCCACCTTTAGATTAAACTTTTTTTTTTTTGTATATTTGGCTGCTTCATGAACTTCTTGGTGACATCCTTTACTTTTTCTATTATGTATCCTTTTTATTTAGACATATAGCCATTTTATATATGAAGAAACTCCACCTTTGTTTAGATTTTTTTTTTTTTACTTTGATTGCCTTTTAATTTTGGTCATAGTTTTACTTTTGTACAAAGTTTTAAATTTATGTAGTCATGTATCTTTATGGGTTCTGCCATTAGCGTCAAGCTTGGAATCTCTAAGATTATATCTGTATTTCTTTTCTTTTTTTTCACTTTTAATATTTTATTTTAACCAAAATGGATGTTTCTGTGTACAGTGTGAGGTAGGGATCCAAAATATGATTTTTTTCAAATGATTCATACTTAATAATCCATTTTTTCCCATTCATTAGAAGCCACTTTTATCATATACTAAAGTCTCATGTACAGAATTTGTTTTAGGATTTTCTGGACTGTTTCACTAATCAATATGTATATTCTTATATCAGAACCAAAATGGTTTTAATTATTGTAGCTTTTTAACATTTCCACATCTAATAGTATAATCCCACTGATTTCTTTTCCAAGGGCAAAGTATGTTTTATTATTTATTCAAAACATATGTTGTTTAGAAAATTTTGAAACTTTCATTAAACGGAAACTTTGCACTTACTAAATTTATTCCTAGATGGTGTGTGTGTGTGTGTGTGTGTGTGTGTGTGTGTGTGTACTTTTTCTAACTGGTAATAGCTACTACATATGAAAACAGTCTTACTTTTTGAGTAGTTAGTTTATAACAGGATAAAGCCAATATCAGAGATATATGTGTAGACTTTAATGCTTTTACTATTGAACAAAAAATACTAAAAATTAATGAACCAAGCTTTCAACTCACAAAATCAAAGAATAGAACAAAGCAGAGCAGAAGCAAGATATTTATATAAAAGCAGAAGTAAGTTCATTATAAAGTAGGAAAATGATATTAATTATTAAATTTAAGGACTATTCTTGGAAATATGAAATAGGTAAGCCCAACCAGGCCAACTAAAGAAAGACATAAAATGTAGAAATGAGACTCTAACCACTGATCTGAAGTTGACAAAAATGAGATTTTCATGTTCAACTTTGATAATACACTTGAAAATCTTGAAAGAAACAGGTTTTCCAAGAAAATAGGAGCTGCCAAATTTGACTAAAAACGAAATTGAAAATGTGAAAAGTTTAGTGGAAGAAACTGGAAAGGTTGAAGAAATACATCCTTATAAGATGCTAGACCAGATAGTTTCATAAGTAAGTTTATGAAACCCTTCAAGGAGCACATCATTCCAAGTTCTGTATTTGTAGTACAAAAGTTATTTATGGTGTAAATGGAATATTTATTTCATGTCCCTTCTCACCTTAATGCATTCAGTTCCGTTAAATTCTTAGAAAACTGGGACTTGGTTGGAAGATATCCCTTGACAACATCCCAGCCAGATGGTTCTCTAGCCTCCTTATGGACGCCTCTGCAGACAGGGACCTACCATGTTACATATGTGTTATCCCTCCTTGTATGAGTCTAAATCTAACTGCCTACATGTTGGACCCATCTATCCCTGTTCTGTCCTCTGGCGCTACACAACACAGAGAGTCTGTTAGGTAATAGTTCTTCATATATTAAAGACAGATACATATTTCTTTTGGTGTGTTTTATTTCAGGCTAAGCATATCTCCTTCCATCAGTCAGTCTTCATGTTCCTTCAGTAAATTTCTGTTGAGCGCCTACAAGGTGCCAGCAGGACAGTGACCACTTTGCAGATCATGAGCCCCTTCATCAGTGTCCTATTAATGTGTGACATCTGTACCTGGCAGCATTCTGTCATTGGTGGTCAGGCTGAATGGGACTCCCTTTCCCTCATTTGGACACTGTGCTATGTTAGTGGCTTGAGAGTGAGTAACATTTAAGAGATTTTTGCCCAGCTCCTTTTACACGTGAAGTACCACCACCTCTGATTTCATCTAGTTGAAGATTTAGAACCTTCACATGATTTGTTCTCTTTTCATTTCTATTTATTTGGACCTTTGGTCCTTTAGAATGTTCATTCTGTTAGCTAACATGTTATGGTCCACAGTATTGATGCCAACTTCAGTTCTCTTGAGCAGACTTGTGTAATCTTCATTGAAGTAATTAATAAAAATGTTGATGCAAAGGAGAAATGTGGAGTCCTGGGACCTACCAAAGAGACTGAGTCATTCATTTAAAAATATTTATTATTGATTGAGAGACTCTTGAATACTAAGAACAAACTGAGGGCTGATGGGGGTGGGGGAAGGGAAGGGAGTGATGGGCATGGAGGAGGGCACTTGTTGGGATGAGCACTGGGTGTTATATGGAAACCAACTTGACAATAAACAATGAAAGAAAAAAATAAATGGGCATGGCAAAAAATAAATAAAAATATTATTGATCACCTACTGTGTGCTAAGCAGGGTGCTAGGAGTTGGTGATTCACTGGTGAACCAAACCATTATAGTTTTTATAGTTTGTATAGTTTGGGGGCAGATGCAGGCTATGGCTGAGACAGATGAGAGGAACCACTCATAGAATGAATGACACAGTGTGATAAGACCCTGAAGGCAGAACATGCAGTGCCATGAGACCATAATAGTATGACCTTATTTGGGAAATCAAGAAAGGTGTCTGAAATGACACTTGAGCTGGGAGAGAAGCGAGATCCGTCAACCATCCATCCACTCAGTGGTAGATTTAGTAGTCGTGCTGGGCATGGAGAGAACTTCAAAAGAGGTGTAATGTCTAGTTCCCCCTCTTGAGTAACTCATAGTCTTACAGGGAGTTGTGCCAAATGTGCCTGGAATAAACAAAAGCGTAACCTGTGTCAGTGGTAAAGGTGCTGTCATCCCAGATTGTTGTGAGCCATTCTGACTTAAAATATTCTCACTTTTTCCAGTAAAGTCATCCAAATATCCTTGGAGTTCCAATATTTTGATGTTGAAATTTTTATAACACCGACTCCTTCTTGCACCTGGAGGCTGCCCATAAATCTCTTGTCAGATAATGTGTCCTGATTTTATGGAAAATATGGTCACCGTGCTTGCTGTGGGGCGGAAAGAAATATGAAAGGTGATGTAATGGTGATTGGTTGCCCCAGATTTTCTGAGATAGGCCTGATTTTTAACAGTCTGTACTTAGATTAGAGGAATGTCTGCTGGTTTTAAAAATGTAGTCCCTTTAGATAATAGTGTAGGTGCAGGAAGTTGGGAGATGGGGGAGTTCAGAGGGGGCTGGATAGTTGGAGAAGCTTTCTAGAGAGGGAAGGAGTAGTCCTGGAAGAGTGGCAGAGAGGATGGATGCAGCATCTTGGACTTGCCCCTCACTTGGTTCTACTAGCTGTGCACCTTGCTAGGGTGCCTGTCCAGTTCACCTGACAGTGTGAACGTTTTTGAAAGGATAAAAGGAAGATAAGGCCAATGTATGATGCATCCTATACACAAATATAAAGCTACAGTTACCTCCTTTTGCAACACGGGGATAACGGAGGATTGGTTGTATTGGCATTTAGCTCTGGCTTTGGGATATTTTCCTGGGCTTTATAAATAGTTTTTACCTACTTAGAGATGGAGCTCTGTCCCCAGTATCCAGTCTGCAGGTGTGTTTGGAGAAATAGGTCCTCTTGTGGCCAGGGGCCAGGAGCAAGAGTGGACTGAGCCCTGAGTGCTGTTAGAGGTCTTTGACTTAGAGCAGGCCTTGGTGAGTCGTGCGAGTCAGGCTTCCCTGTGTTCCATGGGTCTTCCCCTCAGATGACCCAGTGGGGCAGTCAGAGCCGAGAATTCTCACTCTGCCATGGCCCGCATTCATGGCTTGCACCCTCATGGCAGATCCTGCCAGGGGCAGAAAGATCAGTTCAAAAGAAGCTGAGTGAGGGCCAAAGCAGCATTGGTTTTTTCCACTTCTCCTTGTCCAGCAAAAAGAAGGGGGAAAAAATACCAGCTTTGGAAATGGGACCCTGGCTCTGGCCCCAGCTGTGAGGCTCTTAAAACAGAAAACGGCTTTGGAATAAACAGTGCTCTCACACTTACATCCTGCATCTCGCTGGGGGGTGCCCGGAGTTCTGGAGCCCCAGGCATGCTGGTTCCTTCCAGGCTGCAGACCGGCCTGGCTCCCCTCTGTCTCGGGGCAGGCACCCCCTGACTCATTCAGGCTGCAGCGGGCACCAGTGTTGGTGGAGAGGGCTGGGAGTGTTGCAGGAATTCCCAGAGTCTGGGGGCTCCGTGAGAAGGTGAGTGGTGGTGGGTAGAAGGAGCTAAGCTTTTCGGGGCTAACGTGAACTCTCTAGGGACATAACAAGTTTACAGATCCTTCCCACACCCAACCTGAAGATGACTTTTTTTAACAAACAACAGAGAGTATGAACCACACCATTTCTCAGGAGCCTCCCCCCGCACCAGGCAACTCCCAACAGTCAGCTTCCCCCCAGAGCATCCCATAAGCACATTCTTCCCTAGAAGTTGCTTCTCTTTGCCACTTCCTGTCACTCCCCAGAGGACCAACACCACCCATTTTTACCTCTTCGCCACACCTCAGGCCTGAAGGTGATAATGGCTGACTTGCTTCATTCAGTAAAGGCCTTAAGTAGGGCGACCCCGGTGCCTGCCAGCACATCCACCCATTTTTAACAGCTGCTTGGGCTGCACCTGGAGTTCTCTCAGCTGGTGGCCTCAGCAGTGATCTACACTGAGGTGGGGGCAAGCCCTGCCTGCAGACTCCTTGACCCGCATTAGTAACAAGAGCTTTTATCTATCGGTGGCACCGTTTTCATATTTTCTAGTTCTCTGTGACAAGAAAAGGAGAGCAGATGCCCTGGCTTCCTGCTGTTCAGTATCCTCCGTGGATTAGGGACGTTCTAGGGCCTGGGGAAGAAGGCCTGTGTGGGCTGCAGAGCCCCCAGCATAGGAAACCTAGCTTCTCTTACAGCACTCTGGGAAATGGACTGGCTGCGAATCCCTCTCTACCGGCTGGGGTTGTCCAGGCCAAAGCAGGATCCAGTGACCCTGTTCACCGACTCTGGGGGTGTAGGAGGTACTCTAGACTTCTAGGCAATGACTACAGCTGCCATTTGGGGGGCCAGCCTCCTCTGGGGATGAATATGCTTGGTGCCGGCTCAAGTGGGTCCCAATCCCTGAGGATCAAATAGGCGAAAGGGACATTGGCAGGTTTGGGGGCGGGGAGAGGAGAAAGTTTGAGTTTTGTTTTTAGTACATAACTGGGTAGCATTTCCCCTCTAGAAATGTTAGATTTTTCTAGCTTCTTCTTCAGAAAAGAATTTCTGAGAAATTAGACTAGGAAGTCTAAATCTGCTTTAAATGAGTATTTTGAACTAGGACTCAACCCCCTCTGGTATTCCCCTGCCCCCAACACGCCCCACACACACACCCAGAGTAGCGCCACATGCACAGGCATGCTCACAGTAGGACCCTCATTTGAGGGTCTTGGCAATTGTGTCTTCTCTCTTTCCCGTGTCCCCTGGAGCCCTGCCCTGAAGTCCCTGAGCTTGTGTAAGAACTTCTCTGCAGAGCAGATCAAGCCGAAAGAGCTGAGGAGAGCTGCCCTGGTGATTCTGGGACTGTCTGTGGAGGGAGGTTCCTAGACTGGAGGGAGCGCCAGGGCTCTGCCAGCCTGCAGCTGCCCCGCCCTGGCCTGGGATCCTCGGTGGTCCAGGAGCCACCTCTCCCAGCCCATCCCTGCACGGGGTCCCTGCCGGGCTGCGGAAGGATCAGCAGGAGGAGCTGCTTTCTGGTCAGGCCTGAATGGCTGCTTCTTAGGAGCCCAGGCCTCTCAGTCGCCCAGCCCAGCTCCCTTGGAGCAGAGCGCTTTATTGAGAGGTGGCCTGGAATTCCTGCTGCAGCAGCAACATCGCTCCTCCCTCGCCACCTGCTTCCACAGTCCCCGCACAAGCTGTCCCTGTCCGTCCTGTGGCAGGCTGCGCACCTCTGTCACCCAGCACACCGGGAGCCACTCCTGGCTGGAGAACCTGCCGTGTCGTCTTATGTCCTGGCCCAGAGAGAAAGCCTATGTGGCAAGCACAGAGCGGGCCGGAACTAGGCAAGGGTCAGGTCGTGCAGGGCTTTGTGAGCCCTGCAGTCTGGATTTTATGCTTAGTGCAGTAATAGAGAGGTGACTTGGGCCTGACTTACATTTTTTCAAAATTTTATTTCTTGATTTTAATACTTAACATAGGGGCGCCTGGGTGGCTTAGTCGGTTAAGCGTCCGACTTTCGCTTAGGTCATGATCTCGCGGTTCGTGGGTTCGGGCCCCGCGTCGGGCTCTGTGCTGACTGCCAGCTCGGAGCCTGGAGCCTGTTTCAATCTGTGACTCCCTCTCTCTCTGACCCTCTCCTGCTCACGCTGTCTCTCTCTCTCTCTCCTAGAAATAAATAAAACATAAAAAAAAAAACTTAACATAAAGCTATTGTGTTACAGGCAATGTAGTGTTTGGTGAAGGGATACACTTACGGGTATTTGAAATAAAACAGAGTTCAGAAATAAGTCTACATATATATGGCTCATTGATTTTTTTTTTATTGTGTAAAATGTACATATGACCACTTTAGCCGTGCTTAAGTGTCCCGTTCAGTGGCATTAAGTGCATTCACACTGCTGTGAACCATCCCCACCATCCATTTTCCCAAACTTTTCTCATCTTACAAACCTGAAACTCTATACCCATTAATACTAATTCCACATGCCCCCTCCTCCTACCCCCAGCAACCACCATTCTGTTTTCTGTCCCCATGCATTTGACTACTCTGGGTACCTTCTAGAAGTGGAATCGAGCACTATTTGTTCTTTAGTGACTGGCTTACTTCATTCAGCATGTCTTCAGGGTTCATTCATTGTATCATGTGTCAGAATTGCCTTCTTTTCTAGTGCTGAATAATATTCCATCCTATGTGTATGCCACCTTTTGTTTAATGCATTCATCTATTGATGGACACCAGAGATCTATTGTGAATAATGCTGCTGCGAACATGGTCATACAAATAACCATTCAGGTCCTGGTTTTCAGTTCTTTGGGGTTTATACTAACAAGTGGAATTGCTGAATTTTTTGGTAGTTCTATTTTTAATTTTTTGAGGAACCTCCATACACTTTTCCACAGCAGCTATGACATTTTACATTCCCCTCAACGGTGCTCAGGGNTCTCTCTCTCTCTCCTAGAAATAAATAAAAATATTAAAAAAAAATAATGACCATCCTTAAAATGTGTTTTTATAAAAAAGAAAATGGAAACTTGTAAAATTATGACAACATAAACAACAGCAGATGAGAGATGTCAACAGGTTGATGGACAATGGTGAGTGAATAGATGATTGGCTGGCTTGGTCTTCAGCATTTTGTGTTGTGTGCCTGTGGTTAGGGGACTGGACAACAAGAAAAATAAGCTAGGTTGTGCCAGAAAATTCCTAGAGGGCTGAGGAATTGGAGGCATCAAGTACTTTCAAGAAGCCTGGGATGCACAGTGAAGCTGAAAACTGGAGGGTTGATTAAAAGTCTAATAAGGACCAGTTAGGCCAGCGATCCCCTCCTGTGCCCCACGCACCAGACTGCTGCTCCTTCTCAACACTCGGAAAGACCAAAGGTTCTCTATGGAGAGACTGGCCAACTCTCAGCTCCTGGACACAAGGCACAGCTGAAGCCAGAAGTCTACAGGCAAGTCAGTATACTAAATAAGAGCCTCGTAGCCTTCCCTCACTCCCAGTGCTAAACGCTGGTAGACAGATATAATTACCATGTCCCCGTCACCACCATCAAAGCAGCAAATGGGAAGATTCTTCTTTGTAGAAACAGATCATCTTGATAGAGAATATCCACAAATATTGACAGTTGAGGGTTTTTACCACTTTACTGGGAAGTCAAAAAAGTTGACAAGCCCCCATTTGTGTACATGGAGCTTTTGATTTCATCACTTATAAATATGAAAAATCAGTGGAGGATCATCAGATGTTTCTGTTATGAAAGAGGCAAAAAGAACCAAGAAAGGAACCAGGTAGAAATAGAGACCACAAAAAACCAGAAAACTTTGAAGAAATTTAATCTCACCTTAGAGATAAGATGTTGCTTGCATTAAGCAAGAAGATATTATTCAAAACAGCTTTGAAGAACTGAAAAAGAAAGAGTTTTTTGAAGTTAATGATAGCCAAAATAATAACTTCAATAGACTGGAAGATAAAATTGAGCATATCTCCTGGAGAAAACAAAAATAAGGAAGAAGGAAATAAGTGAGAAAAAAAGAAATGTAGACGGTCAACTAGTTGGGCTAATATCCAACTCAGAAGAGTTCTATAAACAGAACATTAAAAAAATGATAGTGGAGACAGATTTATCAAAACACAAATTCCTAAAAATTGAAAGACATACTTTGCCAATAATGAGAAGACCTATTACCAAAGATCCAATATGAGTGAACAGAGAAGGTAACCACACAGGGGCCCCTGGGTGGCTCAGATTGTTAAGCATAAGACTTTGGCTCAGATCATGATCTCCCAGTTCATGATTTCTAGCCCTGAATCGGGCTTTTGCTGTCAGCACAGAGCCTGCTCTGGATCCTCTGTCCCCATTTCTCTTTGCTCCTCTCTCTCTCTCTCTCTCAAAAATAAATAAACATTTTAAAAAAGAGAGAAAGCACCCACACAAAGGCAAATCTTCATGACACTTAGACTGTCAGAGATAAAGGGAAGATTCTAAAAGTTTAAAAGTAAAGCACACACACACACACACACACACACACACACACACACCCCTGCAGCTCATCAGAGATGAGTGATCAGTTTAGCAAATTCTACCTTTCAATAGTGACACTGGATGCCAGCGACATTGCTTTCCAATGCCATGAAACACTACCTTCAAAATGCTGAAGAAAAAAAAATTCCATTTAAAATTCCATTCCTAGATGAACTGTAAGTTGAGCATAAAGTTAGAATATTGACACTCAAAAATGCCAAGTTTAAAATTGTAACCTTCTATGCATTCATTCTTAAGAAACCATTGGAACAGGATATATTCCATCAAAATGGTGAAAGACACCAGGAAATGCCCAAAAGATGGGGAAGGACCACTGTGCATCAGGCTTAGAGAGCATCCAGTTTAGATTGGAGGAGGAGGACAAAATATTCCTGGAAGGATATCTCCAAAGGAGAACAAAATCAGAGCAAATGGTGAATTAATTATCTGATGTGTTTGATCATTACTGAGAAGAAGTTTATAGTTCTCCTAAGAAGTTGAAGCTCTTAAAAAAAGTAAGAAAAACCAAAGTATGGCAGTTATTAACTCTAGAAAAAATGAGAAGTTCAAAACATTTAATTGTAATATACTATGTAACTGGACAGTGAGCAAAGTTGAAACGAAAAAGTACTAGACATTGATGTAAAAATTGTGATGTAATTATTGGGGTTAGGGGAGGAATTTAAGGGAGAGGAGGATTTGAGAGCTAAAAGCTCAGATTCCATACAGAGAAGTTAGGAAATAATGCCTGAGATTAAAATAAATAAAGTAGGGGCGCCTGGGTGGNTGGGGAAGAGGCTTATTTTATTATTATTATTATTATTATGATTATTTTGGTAATACTAACAACTGCCGTTTGGGCCATGTACATGTATTGTCTTGGTGACAATAAAAACACTAAAAAAAATGTTTGAAAAAAAAACAAAGCACATTTGATTGTTTTTCCACCTGACGGGCAGTCAGAGCAACTTTTGACTCCTTATCTGGCATGATTCTCTCTGTGGATCAGGATGCTTTGGGGGCAGCTGGGGCCTGGAGAGGATATTCTGCCATAAAGTAGCAAACTCCAATGTCTTCTCTGTGCCCCTTGTGCCAGGTATTTTCTGACAGCATCATAGAGACACTCTTCTAGCCATATTGGTGCAGAAGGCATGAAAGGTCCCACTTTCAAAACCGCACCTGCTCCCTCTCTTCCTCGCAACCTGCCAGCTGGGAGAATCCAAGCAGACTGCACGCTTTGTGTGGTAACATGTATGTAGAGCAGGTGTTGGGTCAGAGGGGCAATCTGGAGAGACTAAAAATTAGAAACCAAGCCAAGGTGGCCAACTCAAGAGGTTTTGGGGTTGTTGGGACCCTAGGCTCATTTTTGCCCACCTCTGTTTGTAAACAGAATTACTTCATATTCTCAGAGAGTCCTCATCATATAAGACCTTTCCAGTATGATCTAAGGCAGTTTCAGAGTTTTATGGTATCTGGGCTCTGCTTTTGAGTGGCAAGGAGGCGTTGCCAAATGGTCTGTGTATTGTTTGGGGAGCAGTCCTGAGATGCATCTGTTCTGCCAGTGAAGTATGTCTGTCTCTCCCTCCAGGTCCAACCATGACTGGTTAGAAACTCCAGATTTATTACCCCAGATTTATTTCCTTTCTGACACTCACGCATGCCCTTGAAATTCCAGGCCTGCATTAGTCAGTGAGGCAGAAATCAGGGGATAGTGTCTCTCTCCGGGGTGCACGTGGTATTACAGAAGTGGAATGATGGTGCGACTGAAAGTACAGACTGAATATTTGTTGTGAAATGTGCTTTGTGATGTTACATAAACACAATGATGGCTTTTCAAGTAAAAATAATAAGCCCTTTCAACTAAAGCAGAAGGTGTTCTGAGTTAAAGTGTTAGGTTTTTATCTAATTAAGAGTATAGCACCTTGAAGTCGTCGTTAAGGATATGAGTTGTGTAGGACGAAGCTCAGCAAGCCTAGAAGTTTACAAGTATGCATATTTCTTAGGGAATTTTCACACCGTTAATAAAGCTGGGAGCTGAATGGGTTCCGGGGTACCTTAATTTGAGGAATTATTTACTTTGAGGAGAAGAGAGAGAAGATTTAACTTTTAGACTTTATTAATGTGCTTATCTCATTTGATCATTAACTTTTCTGTGCAAGTGGATACCGGTATCATCCCATCTTCCAGCTATATAAACTGAGGCCCATATAAGTTACATAACTTGCCCCAGGTTAGGCAGCTGGTGATTGGTGCAGACAGCACTCATACACAGACATGTCTGATTCCAGAAGCTGTATGCCTTCCCAAATGAGGACTCTTGTTTGCAAGTGACAGAAACCACCTCCCGCTGGACTAAGCAAAAGAGATCTGTTGTCTTATACAACTGAGTGAATCCTGAGTCCAACAGTTCAGTCAGGCAAGGTCCCCACCTCTTTTCTTCATTGTGCATGTAATGTCTTACTCAGCAGCTGGCTTCTTCCTCTTGAGTGGGGGCAACAGGCAGCAGGGATGCGATAAGAGGGTGGCTATAGACAGCTTCAGGCTTGTATCTTCTCAGCTTGAGAGTTCTGTGAAAGGAGATAGCTTTGGTCTCCCTTTATTCTAACTTAAAACTGCAGCGAAGAGCTCTGATTGACTGGCTTGGATCATGTGTTCATTTTTGGAGCCCAAGCACATTGGCCAGGAGGCAACTGTCTGACTGATGTTCCTACCAGACTCACACATGGTGGGCAGAGGGGCATGGGGTGTGCAGCTGACACTGGGGAAGGTGGGCAGGAGATCTTGAGCAAGTCATACAAAACCAAGCCATAGCACTTAGTTGTTAAAGCCTCTACAATGCCACATACATTAATATTTTAATACAGCTGAGAGCACATCTCAACTCAGTAGCAGAAATGGTGAGCTCCTGGGCCAGCCTCACCAGTTGGAGAGGCCATGTCCTTGAAAGCCATCATGAGAGTGAGTAAACCCAGAACCCCAGGGCTTTGCAAAGAGAGGCTCCTGGTAGGGCTCTATTAATCCTGCAGCCACCAGAGAGCAACTGGGAGTTTAAAGAGAAGGACACTTTGCTGTCATATGGAAACTATGAAGTTACAGGAACTAGGAGAGCAAATATGTGAGGAGTCCTGATTACACTTAGGATTTTGTTTCTTTGTTGGACTGCTTCAGGTGCTTTTAGGTGCTTGTATCATTAAAAGGGAATCAAATAAAAAAATTGCATACATTGATAAGCTTGATTTAGATAAAGGAAATTAGATTTTTTGGGTAAGATTCAGAAGGGCCTGAGGTGTACCCCAAGACTGCCGAGACACCACCTGACTTGTGCTCCAAGTGGGATGAAACATGAAGTTCTCAGACTTGCATATCTAGGGGTGTGGGGATGCCTGTGTCTGGGGCTGTGGAAAACTTGCTGTAAAAAGTGAAAGTGGCTGATTACAGAGGGAGACTTTCAGCATCTGTCCCTGAAGACATATGTGGCATTTACTGAGCCACTTTGAGGAGTGGTTTTTTACATTCTGATTTTATTTCTCATGGAACCACTTTTGCCCTCACTGTTTCACAGCTTGGACTAGCAGCAGGGCACATCCAGGAGTCTCAGCCTCTCACTAATTGCTGGTTTTGCCTGGTCTGATCTCTTCCTGATGGATTCTGTGTGTTCAGTTAAGGCTTTCGACTTTTGGCAACAGGGTTATTCAAAGTGCCTGCCTGTCTGCAGGGCTGTGTGCCAGTTGCTAACGTAGACATAGGCCCCTCAGCTTGGTCGTGCCATGCCCGTGGTTCACCCTTCACTCTTCACCCTCATAATATACCCATGATGTCAGTTTTATAGACATTTTCTGTGGTCAGATTTGTTTGGGGTGTTGATGCTTTCATTCTCCTTTCTGTGCATCATATGCATTTATTTATTATCTGAGTGAGCTTATCCTGGGAGGTGGGGCAGAGGATTCTTCTTCAACTAATTCCTCAGCACCTTTGGTTTATTTCTAAATATTTTTTAGTTTCCAAATCACCAGCCCTGACCTAGTAATTTATCATAGGGGAACTTATTTTTTATATAAGAAACAGCCTTGAAATAGGGTAAGAATTTCAGAGTCGTATGTTGCAGGCAGTCAGAGAATTATAAGCAGGTCAGCAGTCATGTTGCAGAATTGGTGTTGTGCTGCTCAGGGGAGAGACGTCCACTTAACAGGTTTCCATAATGCCCGTCCTCTGGGCTTTGCATTCCCAGCATTGATTCAGTGTCTCAACGAGATTCAACTGGATAGTCCTGGGTCACCCCTCGCGTCTACTGTTCCCACCCCCGAAGTTTGTTAGCTCACGGCTCATGGCTTCTTTGTCTATCTTCCCAGTTCTGCAGCATCCCACTGGGTGGCCTGTCTTCACCCTGACCTCAGTATAATCCTGGTTTCTCTCCTCCTGGTTTCCCTCCACCTCCAACAGGGGCGCCCCCTCAGATGCATCTCCTGCTGGACCTGGCTGATACATCAGCCTTCAGCTGTGTGGGCTTGCAGTGCGCATGTGGAGACTGGCCTGGCCAGAAACAAAGCACTTGCAGGAGACCATCAAAAACAGCAGAGTCACCCCCTGTCTACCAGTCTTGCCAGGGTTGTGGAGACAGGGAGCCTGTCACTCCTCTGGGCTTCGGCTGTTACGGTAGCCTGTCCTGAGCACCTTGGAGTAGACTGAAAGCCCTACACACATGGCAGAGAAAAATCCAGAGTCTTAGTGCCTTTAAGAATGTTTCACTTTCAGTCACTACGTAAATCTCAAAAGAGCACCGGCTTCTGAAAAAATGCCTCTTGAGTACAACAGGTAGGTGTAATGTAGCAGCTGAGCAACTTCCCACTTTCTCCTCATCTCCCAGCACGTGCAGAATGAGCCCCCATTCCTTCTAGAGGCCTTTTGAGGACATAAAGGTTTGTGAGGACATTTTATGGAGCTGGAGCACAGTTTTACTATTTTAAATTATTATAGGGTTATGGTTCCTATATCTTTATTTTTATGACAAGTTGTTGGTTATGCTCTTGATTTATTTGATCCCAGGCTTTTATTCAAGAACACAACCTCCAATTAAATGTGGTTTCTGTGGCAAAAATATGATTCTCCTTAGAATGACCCTCTATGGGGCTGTTTCCAAAAACTCATTATGGTGAAAAGGCAGGGCTGCCTGCTCATGTTCATGAGCATGTCTCCTTGTGGTCACTTGGTTTTCCTGTATGGAGGATTAGAGGGTAGGAAGGCAGTGGGCTGGACCCAGAGGAGACTGGAGGGGGAGATAGGAAGCTAAGTGGGTCACTGTTGAGAGGCATAATATCTCAGAGATGGCCTTCGGTGTCAAGAGCTGTTTTCTCTTCCATGAAAGAAGGAATCACAGCCTGAAGGGGCTAGAAAGCGAAGCCAGTCCCAGGACTCAGCCCCCAGCTCTCCAGCTACCCTCCCGTGTGTGACACTGAACGTCCTGGGGGTGCCTTGGGCACAGGTATGGCACTGGTCCAATCTATCTTAGACTGTTCAAATTGCCATAACAGAAATGCCCTAGACTGCATGGCTTAAACAAGAGAAGTTTATTTCTTACAGTTCTAGTGGCTGGGAAGTTCAAGATCAAGGCACCACTAGATTCAGGGTCTGGTGAAGGCTTGCTTCCTTGTTCTTGCTGTGTGCTCACACGACAGAAGAGGTGAGGGAGCTTTTCACCATCCCTTTTATAAGGACACTAATCCCATTTATGAAGGCTTCAATTTCAGGACCTAATCACCCCCCCCTCCCCCCCCGCAAAGGCCCTATTCTAATACCTCCCATCACATTGGGAGCTAAATTTCAATTTAGGAATTTTGGAGGGACACAGCATTTATTCTGTAGCACTGCCCTATTGTTACTCTGGAGGCACACCTAAGACTTGTTTATGGTCTGGACATATTTTTTATGAACTCTTTGACTTTTTATCAACATGGAGAGCAGATATTACTTTAATGAGAGACTCAGGGTCTATTAAAGAAAGGAAAGGCACTTATCAATGCTTTAGGTTCTACAGTATTTGTCTCACCAAAACCATGAATTTGCAATGAGGAATAGAGCGATCTCCACTTAATCTTCCATTTACTGGCTAATCAGCTACTTCTTTGGGTCTCTTTCCTTAGCCCTTTAGGATTGATAATATGATTGGCTTTGCGTTCTGTGTCACTGACACTGTTGGAGCCCTACCCAGACCCCGTTCACCAGGCCAGTAGACCCATTCCCAGCCTATATATTGGCTAAGAGTTCACAGATGGGACTCCCTAAACCCCTATTTCAGGTTCTGCTTCTGGGTAGCCCAACCCAAGACACTTCGCTCATAGTGCTGCAGGAATCACATGAGATTCTGTATGCGAAGGCCCTCTAAAAATGAAAGTATCAGTGGGTGTTTAGCATGGCCTGGGACCAGGCTGCAAAAATCCTAGCTGTGGGTTCCTGGCTGAAGGCTTGTGATGAAGGCAGATAAGGCACCCAGGGAAGGCAGGGCTGTTGTCTTCTATCCCAAAGTTGTGAGCCCACACTTCTCTCTTTTTCTCACCCAGGAGCCCAGGATAGTGGACAGACAGTAAAAACAGGTTTACATGAAGCTGATTGTCTTCAGGCAACGTTAGGTAGTGGTTGAATGAGTTTTTCTCGTATTAGGAAGATTTGACTTGGAGTTGCAAATCATTTAGACCTTGGAACTGAGCAAGTTCACAGAAATCCCGTGCTTTAAGTGCAAGGCGCTACAAAAGTCCCCCTGCAAACTGCAGCTTTCTAAGAGGTGCCAATTTCAGCATATTTAAAAATTCCTAGATATTATTTTAACAGGACATTTCAGGGGTGAATTGGTGAAGGAGGGGAGGGTGGTGTAGAAAGCAAGAGGAAAATCGAAAGGAAAGAGGAATCCGAGTCCCTGAGGTCTAGAATACTTGCAAAGTCCCAGTTAATCATTGATGCCCCAGGGCCTGATGGGCCACCGGAGGTGGCCTTGCTGCAGGGGGCTAGAGTACTTGCTAATGGAATGCTAACGATGCCTTTGGCAGAGTTAATGATTTATCTCCTCCCACCACAGTGCTCTATACTCCTTTTCTGTGAAGCTGACAGAAGGCTGTGTAATCATCTTCTGGAAGTTAGGCTGGCCACAGCTAACAGAGTGGAGAAGATCATGGTGATTTGCAAAGTCACTGTAGTATCAGACTTCCAACAGACTTCCTTTTGTAGGAAAGAGTATCTTTCATTAGCTGTTTTCTAAAAATATGTTTTCGCAAAGTAATTGTCTGATGTTCCTTTGTATGAATCTTTGTGCCAAGATAGTGGTGCTCAAGAGGACATGATTTTATATGGGTACACAATGTTTATCACCATCAAAGTTGCATAATGTTTATTTGCAGAGTGCTTTTATTTCCCTTGCTAGATTTAAGTACCTTGAGGGCCTCGACAAATTAATGAATGTTTATACATTCATTATACATAGTAATATAAAAGAAACACATATGTTCATTTAAAATTTTTTTTCTATTTCACAAAGGCCAGACATGTTATTTGCAGAAATACCAGAAAATAATTGCCCAGTGAAGAAAAAGAAGAGAGACCCAGAGATAACTACTGTTAACACTTTGTTTCATATTATAATAGAGGTCAGACCTTATCTGTCCAAGTGAATGTGGCCCCCTTCAGCACCATCAGCCTAAAGATAGGACTTGAGGGGTACCTGGGTGGCTCAGTTGGTTGAGAGTCCGACTGTTGTTTTCCGCTTAGGTCATGATCTCGTTGTTTGTGGGTTTGAGCCCCATGTCGGCCTCTGTGCTAGCAGTGTCAAGCCTTCTTGGAATTCTCTCTTTCTTTGCCCCTCCCCCACTCTCATTCACTGTCTCTTTCAAAATAAATAAGCTTAAAAAAAAGATACGGACGCCTGGGTGGCTCAGTCAGTTAAGCATCCGACTTCGGCTCAGGTCATGATCTCACGGTTCGTGGGTTCGAGCCCCGTGTCGGGCTCTGTGCTGATAGCCTGCTTCAGATTCTGTGTCTCCCTTTCTCTGTGCCCTGCCCTTGCTTGCACTCTGTCTCTCTCAAAATTAAATTTAAAAACTTTTTAAAGTTAAAAAAAATGGGGGGGGGACATTGAGTGCTTTGGTGAAGCTGCAGTGACTTTAAACATTGTTTTCTGCTTCAGGGGGAAGTGACTTCAGAATCTGAGCATTCCCTCACAGATACTCAGTGTCTGTCATGAATATGGTGTAGATTTCACTAGGAAACTTTGGGAAGGGAACTTTTGTTTCCTGAAATTATAAATAAGATGGGTAATAATGATTTGAAGTTTTTATTTATTGGTTTTTTGTGTTTTTCATTGCGGCCAGAGTACAAATTAGGGAGGATGGGGAGGCAGGCCTTGTGAGATTCACAAAGTGTCATTGAAGGGATGACTGTGGAATGACCAAAGAAGGGATTGTTCACTTTGGGGCTTGTCTCTGTGATTCCAAGCTTCCTTTCCTAGGCAGACATCTGCATCCTGGCTGCTGAGACATGGCTTTGAGGATGAATTGATGGCTAGAACCTGGGAAGGGAAGTGAGCACAGTCCAAAGACAGCTCCTGAAGCTGCTGACATTGTTATTTCCGCATCGGCGTGCTTAGGGGACACGCTGTGTTTGGATGTGCACATGGAATGCCTGCTGCCCCCTCTCCCCTCTCTCCCCGTACTGAAACAGTTATCTTTTCTGACCTTGCTGCGGATATGAGGAGGATTGTCACTGTAGGTCACTGAAAGCTCTCTTTGGAAATGTAGTTTGGGGTCATCCAGCACATTTTGGTTTTGTCCCATCCATATCCACTCTCTCTTGTCTTGCAGTGGATACATTGATAAAAGCTGTTGCTACCACTGCTTTATAATGCAAACAACTTCTTTCTGAGGAGATGTCTGTGGTGTCTTCTGTGGGTCTTCCAGTGCTAAAATCCCTTAATTCTGGGTCCCAGGCTGCGCATCGATGGGCCAGTCTGAACCCTGCCCCTCCGAAGATGAGTCCATTCGGAAGCGCTGTTGAGTTTCAGAGGTTGGGGGGCCCTTGGGGAAACTTCTTTCTCTGAAACTCAAGGTGATTTCTTTTCTTGGAATTTCTCTCTCTTAATCTTCCCCTCTTTGGGGAAACATCTTCTCTCTGAACAAGTTACCATAAAGGCTTAAATGTGTCAGGTACTTAGGAAAGTGCTTAACACTTAGCATTCAGCAGATGTTAGCGGCTAGCTGTTATTAGAGACAGAGCCGTCTAGGGCTGCACAGCCCCATGAACATATCAAGCAAGAGCACATGTGCCATTGTCACTTTCCTGCACCACATTAAAAAAGTAAAAAGAAACAAGTGACATTAATTTTAACAATGTATTTTACTTACCGTATCAAAAAACTGTCATGTCTACAGGTGATCAATATTTTTAAATTATCAAGATAATTTTCCATTCTTTTTTGCACACTAAGTCTTCAAAACTGGAGTGTAATTCACACTTAACGGTGCATCTCAGTTAGGACTAGCCCTGTTTGGAGTGCTCCATGGCTGTGTGTGCTAGCGTGGCTACCAACCAACTTGAGTAGCAAGTCTAGAACCTTGCTACTCAAGGTGAGTTCCAGATACCAGAAGCATCAGCACCATCTGAGACCTTGTCTGAACTGAAGAATCTCTGGCCACCCCCCAGACCCAGGGAAGCAGAATCTGCATTTTAACAAATGACGTATTTGCATATCCAAATGGGAAGCATTGGTCCAGAATGTCTATGCTCAGTCCCTACCCCCTGGGATTCTGATTTAATCGGTCCAAGGTAGGAGCTGGGCACTAGTATTTTTTTTAAAGCTTCCCCTGGTGATTCTAATATGCAGCCAGACTTGAGTCACTTGTGTCGTGGGCTTTCGAACCAGGGTGCCTGGTTCTGCCACTTTCTACCTTTGAGGCCACGGGAAATCTACCAAAAGACTCTCTGTGCCTCAGTTTCTTCATGCCATGAATGTAGTATCTGCTTCAAGGGATGTTATGCGGCTTAAATGAGTTAATACATGTAAAGCACCCAAAAAATGCCAGACACCTCGGAAGCACTCCTTAAGTATAAGCTCTCACGCTCTCTTCTTTTCCTTGAAGGTCCGGGGTTACCCAGAGCCCCAGGTGACGTGGCACCGAAATGGGCAACCCATCACCAGTGGGGGCCGCTTCCTGCTGGATTGTGGTATCCGGGGGACTTTCAGCCTTGTGATTCATGCTGTCCGTGAGGACGACAAGGGAAAGTATACCTGTGAAGCCACCAATGATAGTGGTGCCCGCCAGGTGACAGTGGAGTTGACTGTAGAAGGTGAGTTTCAGGTAGCAAGAGTCGTGGTGGGACATGAGCTCTCAGTCTCCCCACGACTGCTTCTGCCCCACTCTTGGGCGGAAGAGAAACCCACAGAACCCACTGAACTCAGGACCTCTTAGTCTAATGGGGGAAATGTGGTTCCCGAGAACAAGGGAGGCATCCTAGGAGACACTGTCAACCTCACATCACCTCACTTTCCTTCTCCAGCCTTCCTGTGGCTTCCCCGCACACTAAGGCTGAGACCAGACTGGCCCCGCCCGGCTCTCCAGATCCATCTACCGCTCTGGGCCAGGCTCCCTTCACTGTGGTCAGGCTGTCACCTCCCTGCCCCCCACCACCCTTCCTTGAGCAAGCCCCAGGGCCTTCCCCTGCCGGTCTGGTCCTCCTTCAGGTCTCTACTTCCATGTCCCCTCCTTAGGGACCCTTTCCCCAGGACCACCCTATCCCCAGGACTCTCCGTCTTCCTACTCCCCCTGAACTTCTAGGACTCACCACTGCCTCCCATTTTATTCTTTCCTCCACCCCCACCTCTAACTAGAAAGGCTAGCAAGATAGGGACTGTGTATTGTTTATGCTGTATCGCTAGCATCTAGAAAACTTCCTGGCATAAGATAGGTACTGAGATATTTGGAGAACGAATGCACAGTGTTTTCTTATCATCGTTGTAAAGTAATACTTGCTATTTTATAAAAGTTTTGTAAAACCGAGAAAAATATATAGGAGATAAACATCCCAATGTGTTAACACTAATTATTTTGTCTTCTTTTTTCCCCTCTGTACTTAACAAATTCTATTAACTTTATTAACTGTAAAACTTCCAGGAAAAACATTTGACCGTACGTAAAACTGTTTCTTTTGCTGTGAGTGTATCCCCTACATGCTGAAGGCCCTCCACTGAGGAGAACATTTCCACTGGCTGCTGCTTAAAAGCCTGATGTCTGAACGGACAGATGTGTAATGTATGTTATGACGAGGTTATGACAAGGTTCCCTTGACCTCAGCTAATAAGCCTTTCTAGGGGCTTATAAGCCAGGAGGTCAGACTTACTTTCTCTTCTCTCAGGAGACAGTCTTCCCAACCTGGTTTTGAGGGACACTGATGAGAGGATTAAGGTAGACAGGGAAGGTTCCAGAAGGGGTGGGGTGCACCTGGGCCAATGTTTTCCCTGCGTCCCTACATCATGGAAAGACAGGCTTTTTCACAAAACAGAATGTGCATAGTTCGGATGCTTTCCCAGAATTCTTTAACTGAGTGATTCATTCCTTTTAATGACCTCCCAGTGCCTGTGGGCTGGAGCATTCCAAATGGAAAGTGGCCCCTGATCAGTCTCTGAGTGGTCCTCGACATGCACAGTTCTGGTGCTGTGCTTTCCCCTACATTATGCACTTTTTCAGTATCCACAAATAAAAATCACTTTACCCCCTTGTATTAGCTCAGGCTGCCATAACAAAATACCATAGATTACATGGCTTAAATAATAGAACTGTATTTTTTTTTTAATTTTTTTTTTATGTTTTATTTATTTCTAGGAGAGAGAGAGAGAGACAGCATGAGCAGGGGAGGGTCAGAGAGAGAGGGAGTCACAGACTGAAACAGGCTCCAGGCTCTGAGCTGGCATTCAGCACAGAGCCCGACGCGGGGCTCGAACCCACGAACCGCGAGATCATGACCTAAGCGAAAGTCGGACGCTTAACCGACTAAGCCACCCAGGCGCCCCAATAGAACTGTATTTTTTCACAGTTCTGGAGGCTATTTGGTTTCTGATGAGAGCTCTCTTCCTAGCTTGGAGATGACCACTGTGTCCTCATCTGGCAGAGAGAGAGCACCAGTGTCTTTTCCTCTTATAAGGGCAGCAGTACTACTGGATTAGGGCCCCACTCTTGTGGCCTCAATGAACCTTTATTGCTTCCTGTGGCCCTCCCTCCAAATATAGTCACACTGAGGGTTAGGGCTTCAACATATGAATTTGGGTAGGGACACAAAAATTCAGTCTATAATACCCCCCTTTCTGACTTTCTGTTTATTTCTGGGAAAATTGGGAATTATGAATCAGAGATCCAAGGCTGTGGTCCAGCTTCTACCAATCATATGTGTGCCTTTAAACCTCTCTGTTCCTGCAGAATAAAGGGTTTAAATTCAGTGGTCTCTATATCCTGGGCTAGCCTTTGTTTTCTGTGACCCATTTTATTTATTTTATTTTTTAAATTTTTTAATGTTTTATTTATTTCTGAAAGAGAGAGAGACAAAGACAGACAGACAGACAGCATGAGCAGGGTAGGGTCAGAGAGAGAGGGAGATACAGAATCTGAAACAGGCTCCAGGCTCCGAGCTGGCAGTCAGCACAGAGCCTGATGCGGGCCTCGAACCCAAGAACCATGAGATCATGACCTGAGCCGAAGTTGGAGGCTTAACCGACCGAGCCACCCAGGTGTCCCTTCTGTGATCCATTTTAAAGGAATGGAGTGCGTTAGGCACACAGAGAAGGTATATAAAGCCCAGGTAATATGAAACCTTTGTTTTCAATTCCCGTTATTGAGGAAGTTAGAGCTGATGATCTACTAAAACTTTTTCCTGCATAATTGAGATGTGGGCAACAGAAAGGAAACAAGGCAGGAGAGCTATAGAGGTGGGAGAGAAGACTAAGGCTCTCAATCCTGTCCCCTCCTGTTTGGTTTTAATTTGAGGAGATTTAGGCTCAGACCACTTAAGATGTTTTCTGTTCTAATCCTAGCAGATAGAGAATGGCCTAAAGGCTGCAGGTCTTTAAATGTGAATGGCCCTGTGTGCATTCTGCTTCTGCATCAAAGGGCCATTTCAGCTGTGGCTTAGGACCACCCCATAGACCATAGGCCTGGAGGGGATGGGAATTCTACAAAAGGGATCTAGCAGCCACCTGCCTTCTCACCAGCTCTGGGCTAGGCTTCTTACTTGGAAAGATCAGAGGTCCTGGAATTAAGAGTGGAATTCATACGTGAAGGCTCTCAACCCCCTAGTGGTCAAACTCAGAAGGCAGTGTTGTTAAATGGCCTTGGAATTTAGTTCCACTCGTTGCTAACTGTGGGGAACTTCTCCTTTTGGTGCCTTATTTCCTTTTCTGTACACTGGAATTAACAGCTGACCCAAAGGGTTGTGTAAGGATCAGTGTGGCATTGGCAAATAGTAGGTACCAGGTAAATGTAGCCTTGTGATATTTGAACCCGGTAGCAACATCCTGAGCACTACTTCCAGGGAGAAATCCTTGCATGGAGAATAGAGGAATAGGCCCTCTCGTCTGATTGACTGTTTGGTCACCAGGGCCAAGAAATATGCAACATCCTCCATGAGCACAAATGCCTTAACGATAGGACCATTCATGCATGGCCTTCTATAGTGGGATGCAGCCCCAGTGTGAACCCTGGAAAGGCTCTCCACAGCAAGTTCTGACACTCACCCACCTCCAGGGGGTTGATCACAGAGACTTGCCATAGAGCAAAGAAGAGACATGACTCCTGCCCTCTGGGAGCTTTCTCTCAAATAGCAGGGCCACAGGCCTATTCTCCAGGACAGCTGTCCATAGAATTATAATGCGAGTCATGTATATAATCTTAAGTTTTCTAGTAGCCACATTTAAAAAAGCAGGTGAAGTCAATTTTCATAAAATATTTTCCTTAACCCAAAATATCCAAGATGCTGTCATTTCAGCATATAATTAGTATAAAATTAATGACATATTTTACATTCTTTAGCCTTTGTGGTATACTTTACACTTCTAGCACGTCTTGATTCAGACTAATCATAGTTCAAGAGCTCAGTAACCACATACAGCTAATGCCTATCATGTTGGACAGCACAGCTCTAGAAGCTCCCATTTGAATAGGGATAAACAAGGCTTAGCAGGAAAAGAAAGAAAGAAAGAAAGAAAACCCACATATATGAAGAAGGTGGTGAGTAGTCCTGACAGTGACATCCACAGAATAGTCTAGATCTTGGGGTGGAGTGAGGGGTCGTGCTGAAATGACAGAGGTGCGTTAGACTTGGTGGCCTGAGTCTGAGGAGGCCTTTTGTGTTCCAGGGACCAAGGAATCACTTAGCTCATTTCAAGTAATAAGGGGTTCATTTTAAGGCTTGAGCTCAAGAGCCCAGGGTAAGGCAAACTGGCAAGTCCAGGGAGATGCAGGCCTCAGGGTGGCCGATACTCACCTTACAGGATTGTTTAGTGTGAATGTGGGGACACACAAACCCCCCTGGGACACTTGTTAAAAATACAGGTTCTGATTGCATGGTGGAGTGTGGGCCTGAGGGTCTGCCGTTCTGACCAGTGCTGGCCCCTGGAACACGCTTTGAATAGCAAGGATTCAATTACTGATGTGATATTTTTAGCCTAATACAGTGATTCTCAAATGTGAGCATGTATCAGAATCACCTGAAAGGCTTTCTGAAACCACAAAATGCCAGGCCCTGCCCCAGAGTTTCTGATTTAGGAGTTGGGATGGGCTCAAGAATTTTCACTTATAACCAATTTCTTGGTGATGCTGAGGCTGCTGCGTCCTGGGACCGATACTTTGAGAACCCGTGGGCTAGCGCTCAGACCTGTGGTTAGGGTACTCCAGAGAGACAGAATAGATTGTACATATATATGTAGAAGGAAATTCATTACAAGAAATTGGCTTGCATGATTGTGGAGGCTGGCAGACCCCATGATGTGCAGTCAGCAAGTTGAAGACCCAGGAGAGCCAACCCTGTAGTTTCAATCCAAGTCCAAAGGCCTGAGAACCAGGGGAGTTGATGGTGTCATTTCAGTGCAAAGGCCGGCAGGCTCAAAACCCAGAAGAGTTGATGTTTCAGAGGGAATCAACAGCAGAGGAAGAACCCATGTCCCAACTCAAAGGCAATCAGGAAGGAGGAGGGTCAGCCTTTTCATTCTATTCAGATCTTCAACTGATTGCATAAGGCCCACCCACATTGGAAATGGCAGCTAACTGTTTTACTCAGTCTACTGATTTCAATGTTGATCTCATCCAAAAACACCCTCACACAAACATCCAGAATGATGTTTGACCAAATATCTAGTCAACCTTCGGCTCAGTAAATTGACACACAAAATTTACCATCACACCTACAAAATACTTTATTAACATATTCCTGAATTTTTTCATGGAATCTGATTAACATACTTCTTTTTTTTGAGCTTTTCATTAGGAATATCAGCTAAGTAATGTAGAGCTTCTATGAAAGTTAGCAGTGGTGTGTGATACGGCTGGCAAGGCAGAATGGGAACATGTGCTCATAGGTTGTGAGAAAGCAGCCACAAAGCCAAGAAAAGATGTGCAGAGACCAGATATAATATAACCAGAGCTAACTCTCATCCCGTCCTTCCTCCATGTTGCTGGCAAGATTGGGATTGGTCATCCTTTGGACAGGGGCCACCATGTTCCAACCTGCACTGGTACGGGGTGGGTAATGGGTATAAAACATGGCTGCCAGGGAGTTGTCACATTGGCAGGCCTGTGGTCATGACAGATGTCATTAGGTGTGGTTTATACTCTGCCAGTGTGATTATAAATGGAGCCTCCTCTGACTTTCAAAAGAGTCCCAGTTTAGATAATAAATTACATGGTCACCCTACCATGATTGACATGTCCGGTGCACTGGGCAGTGAGAAAGCTATAAAGGTGATGTTGAGAAATAAAGAATTATTCTAGGAGGAGAGGAGTAGCAAGAGCCATAGGTTCAGAGGGTGTGGATAAAGTTTATTTCCATCTCTGAAATGTACTTCCAATCCATTAACCACTCTGCATTAGTATTCAGGGAACAATTTTTGGGGCAGCTGGGTGGCTCAGTGAATTAGGCGTTGACTCTTGATTTAGGCTCATGTCATGATCCCAGGATTGCGGGATCTCGGTTAGGTACCCCATCCTTCGTACAGATTCCTCCTCCTCCACTTCCACGGACTTCTTTCCTCAACTTCCTCCCCTAGAGGTGATGGGTTCTGAGGCTGCCCACTTTTATGTCAGCCACAAAACAGAGCTATGCCCCCTCCTCCTAGAATGTCTGCTACGTGTGAAGGGCTGTTCACCACTCTGGTCCTCTCTGTGTCAGGCACTGGAGAGGGAGCAAAGCAATTCAGACAGAGTCCGTGCCCCCTTGGAGTTACTAGGAAAGAGAGACTATGAGTTAGTAACAAATATAACCTTGGCAGTAGAATTAAGAGCTCCCTAACCCTGTGTGAGAAAGAGGGCCAGGTAGCAGACTGCCTGGAATGTGACAGCGGGAGAAAGAGTGACCTCATGTCATGGGATTTAAGGGAGAAGAGTGGCCGCGGGAACTCGGAGTTAACTGAAGGCTGCGGGGGCTGGAGACATGTCCCTGTCTGTCGTTACTTGAGGGTTTCTTCGTGACGTGAACTCTGCATCCCTCTGGCTTGGCCTCTGTGTGATCTAGTCTGCTCCCAGGACCAGAAATAAAGCCCCAGACAAAGAGTTGTGGGAGTATTTGCAGACATATTTTAGAGTGGGAAAGAGCGAGACAGTTAGTGGGGCCAGCAGAGAGAAGATATGTCTGGAGAGGCAGGCAGGGCTTGGACCCTGGTGATAGAAAGCCACTGGAGGGCATCAAGGAAGAAAATGACGTGATTTTATTTAGGCAAAATATCTCACTGAAGTGTGTGTGTACAGCAGGGGGTGGGGGTGGGGGGCATTGGTTTCCTGTCTTTAAGCATCCATTTTCTGGAAATTGACTGAGAAACAGTTTTTTTCCATTTCCCTATAGATGGCACTTTCCAGATCCAAACCAAAGATCAGTATGCTAGATCTTTTAATGGCACGCCACCCAATGAAATGATAGAAGGCAGCTCCCGTGTGCCCCTCACCTCCACTTTACTTGTTTAGCTTTTGTTCCTTTATCCCAGAAAGATACAGATTTTGCTCAGTTCCTCCCTAACCCACACCACTGGCTGGCCCAGTGAGAGCCAAGAGTTGGAGGGCTTTGCTCTACCCTTCAGTTGCCCCTGTTCCAAACAAGGCTTGCACTCCTCCGTCCTCCTGGCTTTCCTCTTCTGGAAGGCTGGCTTCCTGCTCACCTCCAACCAAGCACGCTCCCCCCTTGCCCCAGCCACCCGGGCACTGCAGCCTCCACTCTCTACTCCCCATGAATCCCTGTCCTGCAGGCCAAGGCCCCCTGGCAGTGTGGGAGAGAGAGGGTCAGGCGGCAAGTTGTTGGGAATTTGGCAGCAGAAGGGACAGTGACCCCATGTCACAGGCCTAAGGGAGAAGAGTGGCCCTCGTGACTGCTAGTCCAGCTCTACTGGCACCACTGACACCAGCGTTCCTAGGGGACTTTGAATTTGTAGGAAATGCTCCTGTGCCACATTTCTTTTTGCCACTACCCTTTTTTAGGGACAGGGTTCTCAGGTCCCTTTTATTTTCATATTGGGTTAGATTGATGACATTATGGATTCTGAGCCCACGTCTGTTTGTAGTGGCAGGGTCTTAAATTACTGTACTCCTCAAGATTGCCTGTTGTGCCTCTCCTTGTGTGTGTGTGTTTGTATGTGTGTGCTCTTGTTTCTTTTGTACTCTCTTTTTTAAATCTACATTTCCCACCTTCCTAAAGACCTGTAATTATATTTCTCATTGAGATTCTGTATAAACTCTTTTCAGTTTATAACACTCTCTGATGCCCCTTCCTTTTTGTAGGACAATACGCCCTGTCTAGGGGCACCTGGGTGGCTCGGTGCGTTAAGTGTCCAACTTCGGCTCAGGTCATGATCTCATGGTTGGTGGGTTTCAGCCCCGCGTTGGGTTCTGTGCTGACAGCTCAGAGCCTGGAGCCTGCTTCGGATTCTGTGTCTCCCTCTCTCTCTGCCCCTCCCCTGCTTGTGCTCTGTCTCTCTCTCTCAAAAATAAATAAACATTAAAATGTTTTTAAATTCCAGCCACAGTCTTAAAAACTCTGAGTTTTTGTCCTTTTCTGTCTCATCAAGTTAACAATAAAAATGTGTTAGACACGAACATTGTTCTCTCTGCCCCATGGATCTCTTGGTGGTGAAACAGTTGTGTGTCAACAGCCTTGGCAGAAGCCTCACTCACTTGCTATGTGGAAGAGCCACGTGCAAATTACTTGGTCTCCTTTCTGCTCCTGAAGGGTGACTCCCAAACCCCTTTCACCTTGACTCCCTTTCTTCCTTGATTTTCACCCTCCCCTTTCCTTTCCCCTCTTTTCCCCTCCACGGTATGTGCCAGCGCCCCTGACTGGCCCTGCTTTGTCACTACTGACATTGCCCCCTTTCACGGGTCTCACTCCTCTGCCCCTTTTCTTCGACCTCTCCCCAGCCCTTAGCCAGTGGTCCACAGCTCTCATCAGATTGTATTGAATGTGCTGACTTTGTGCCGGGCTCTCAGGGCAGTGAGAGTTCGTTATTGCCCTCAAGAGACTGACTTTCGTGACCTCACATTTCATTATTACATTGCAGTTACGATTCAATGTCTGGGCGTATTTATGAGGTGCTGACTTTGTGCGGTGCTGTGTGGGGAACAGAGTACTTGTTGGATCCTTTCTGCACGAACCTGGTTGGTCAGATAGGACCTAGGCTCATTAAAAGCTAAGTGAAAGCGGAGCTCCAGCCAAGGCAGCACGGGTTTACTTGCCAAATAATTGGCACATCGGCTTTGTAAACTCAGAGGAGAATGAGACCTCTGGAGGCTGAAGTGGTCTTTGATGTCTTCTTGGAGGAGAGACTTGGGCTAGTCCCGAAGGAACGAGTCAGATTTAGGCGCAGATTGAGATTTGGAAGGTGCGGATAGGAGGAAAGGGGAGAGAGCTAGTGACACCATATACACATGTACATACACCACACACACACACACACACACACACACACACACACACAGAGTCTTGTGTTTTTCATTTTCTCTACCCCAGTGTTCTGTAACTTGTCTTGCTTTGTTATCTTCCTTTAGGGTTATTTCATACTTTATATGTGTGTGTGTGTGTGTGTGATATGTGAATATATATACACACACATATATATGTGAATATATATATACATATATATAATATGTCTGTTCTGCCATTTATCCTAACACTACTTTTCTTTAAACTACATTAATAGTTTTCTTTAAAAATTTTTTTTTACATTTATTTATTTTTTGAGAGACAGAGAGACAGAGCACGAGTGGGGGAGGGATAGAGAGAGGAAGACACAGAATCTGAAGCAGGCTCCAGGCTCTGAGCTGTCAGCACAGACCCCGATGCGGGGCTTGACCCCACAACTGTGAGATCACAGCCTGAGCTGAAGTCGGCCACTCAACCGACTGAGCCATCCAGGTACCCCAGTAATTTTCTTTTTAATTTTTTTCTCTCTTTATTGAGAAATAATTCTTTTTTTTAAACTCTTTTATTTTTCAGTTGCCCACCTGCTTACCTGTGTCCTTTGATTTTCCTGACTGCTAGTACAGTGCTTTTCCACATCATTCGCTTTTGAATCCAAATGTGCCCATGAGTTAGTGTGAGCATCTGACCTCCTTATGTCTTCTAGTGCACCTGAGCATTTACGTACTGAAATAGTCATGGTTGAACCTTTACATATTGAAATCAGTATTATTATAACTTACTTTACTTTTATTTTCTCATAATATTTTAGTTGGGGCTTTATATTTATTTTCTTCTTGAGATGATATATGAGAGTTAGCAGTGAACTTTGATTCAGGATGGCACAGGGGGCATTACTAAATATCTGTTATAAAAAATGGGTATTTTTTTCTGATTAAAACAACTGTTTTGGGGTACCTGGGTGGCCCAGTTGGTTAAGCATCCCACTCTTGATTTTTGCTCAGGTCATAATCCCATGGTTTGTGAGATGGAGCCCCACGTCGGACTTTGCACTGACAGCGTGGAGCCTGCCTGGGATTCTTTCTGTCCCTCTCTCTCTGCCCCTGCCCTCTTCTCTAAATGAATAAATAAATAACTTAAAAAACAAACAAACACCGTTTGATGTCGCCTGCAGAGTAGGGCTACTGCTCCCTGGTTCGCCTGGAACAGTCCGGGTTTACTTCTGTAGTCGTGGCAGAATTATGACTTACATCCCTTCCAGTGCAGAGTCCCTGTCTGGATGACAGGTTACATCATCACGTATTGTGGATGCATCCCTTCTCCTTACCATCTTGATCACATTTTTCCCCTTGTCAGCAGCATTCTTCTGTCCCCACCGAGTCTTTATGCGTCCTTTAACAAAAACATCCTAGTTCCCTCCACTGTTGAACTTTTCACTCCTAAAACCTGCCAGCGTTCTCTTTTATTCATCCTGGAAAAATCTAAGAGAACTGTTTCAATGCTCTCAGTGCCTTGGCCTTTTCTTCCCCCCTCACTAACTTGATCCTGTCTTCGGCAGCTCTCTTAACTTAACTCTTCTATTTTTGGCATTTCCATCCTAATCCCCTTTCCACTTATTTTCTTCCCTAGCTTTACTGTTCTGCCAGATTTTCATACTTTCACAAAATTAATTTTGCCTTATCTGACAACTTGCAGCTTCAAATTTTTGCCTATAAATAGACCTTGTTGGTTATTTTAGCCCGCATTCTCTTTTGGTTTTTATGTCCACTCTCCGGTGTTAACTCACGTTAAAATAAGCACTCTGTGCTGTTTCTAGCTGCCTACTTGGTGTGTTACCTTTGGATTATACCATAAACTGCTCTCACCCTGATATAGAAGTTCCTCTAGACAGCATTCTTTGACGTTCTTTTAGGCAGTGCCATATTTTTGCTTTTTTTTTTTTTCTTCTAAGTAATACAGGAATTTTAGCCTTTGGATTAAGCTGTTTAGCTTTATTTTTTTTATTGTGGTTAAAATACACATCAATTTGCCATTTTCACCATTTTAAAGTGTACAATTCAGTGGCAGTAAGTACATTCACCATGTTGTGTGACCATCACAACCATCTAGTTTTAATTTTTTTTAATGTTTATGAGAGAGAGAGAGAGAGAGAGAGAGAACAAGCAAGGGAGGAGCAGAGAAGAGAGGGAGACACAAAATCCAAAGCAGGCTCCAGGCTGTGAGCTCTCAGCACAGAGCCCCACACAGGGCTCGAACTCACGGACCGCGAGATCATGACCTGAGCAGAAGTCGGATACTTAACCAACTGAACCACCCAGGTACCCCACCACCATCTAATTTTAAAACCTTTCATCATCCTGAACAGAGACACCATCCCCACTGAGCAGTTACTCCCATCTGCCTCCCCCAGGCCCTGGAGAGCCACTAATGTGCATTGTCTCCATTCTTTTACCTTTTCTAAGCACGTCAAATAAATGGAATCATAGTGAATTTCCTCAGAGTTCATCCGTGTTGTAACATGTACTAGTACTTTATTCCTCTGTATGGCTGAGTAATATTCCATTATAGGAATGGATCACGTTTTGCTTATCCATTCATCAGATAATTAGTCTAACGTTTATCAACTCTTTGCCACGAGATGAAGTGAGTGATACAGTAGCATGATAAGCGCAGTGAATGGTAGTTAGATATTTTTTGGAGGGCATCTCAGTGATTGGCTATGTGGCTAATGCCATGGTGGTAGCAGGTATAAGAGGCCCTATTAGTCTCCTGTTTGGGTACCAGAATCTTCTTCCTTTTTTTGCTTTCTTTCTCCATCCCGCCCCTCCTTTCTTTTTCTTTATTTTTGTTAACTAGATCACATTTTGTTTTTTCATTACCATTGTATTTATAGGTTTTAAAAAATACAGCTGAATAAATTACTCATGGTCCACCCACCCAAAAATAATTAGTATTAATAACATTTTGACATATTTTCTTCTGTTGGTTTCCTGTGCTTGGCTACTTTATTTTTTCCTAGCTAAGATCACATTGAATTGATAATATTGTAGGCTGCTCTTTTTTTTTTTTTGTAAAATCCATTTATTTTACAAGAATTTAAATCCTACAAGGATTTGGGTACTGTTCTGGATACTTCTGATGAATGAATAAGAAGTTCTGGTGGGGAGAGGCACCTGGGTCACTCAGTCCATTGAGCGTCCAACTTGGGCTCAAGTCATGATCTCACAGCTCATGAGTTAGAGTCTTACGTCGGGTTCTGTGCTGACAACTCAGAGCCTGGAGCCTGCTTCGGATTCTGTGTCTCCCTCTCTCTCTTTTCTTCCCCCACTTGTACTCTGTCTGTATCTGTCAAAATAATAAATAAACATTAAAAATTTTTTAAAAAGTTCTAGTGGGGATATGGTTTGGGAGTCATCAGCTTATAGATGGTATCTAAGACTACCTGTGGTCGGGGGGTTGTGGGGGAGAGTCAGAAGTGCAGAATTAGGACCCAGGACTCAGCCCTTGGGGCACTTCCATATGCAAAGGTCGAACAGTGAAGGTGGTTGACAAAGAATAGGCACCTGCCAAAAGCTGGAGAGTCTGGAGGAGAATGTACTGGGAGTGGAATGGCCCCATGTCAAATGCTGTTGAGCACCTGAGTGATGGGGGACAGGATTACCCACTGGGTCTGGCGAGACCGTGGTCAGGATGAGTTCGGTGGAGTACAGAGGATCACAGCCCAACTGGAGTCTGCCGAAGAGCAAATGATGTAATATCATAACGTATTTCTGCATGTTTCGTATATTCTTAAACATAATTCTATGGCAGAATAAGATGTTCAGTTGTACACTTTACTTAACCACTTATTATCTTCCTACTGTGTGACATTTATAGTTTCTAATTTTTACTGTTACCAAGAAGACTGAAATGAAAAGCTTTGTAAACTTTCTTTTCTACTTTTAGCATCATTTCCTTTGATTTGGAGGCACAGAAAGGAAGGGGCTGGTCTAAGATTAGAGTCTCTTTAGAGCTTATGATTCTTATTCGCTCCCATACTTTCAAAAAGGACTGACTGGTTTGCCCTTCCTCCAAAGGTGTCTGAGAGGCCCCAGCATCTTGATTGCAATCTTCAGTTGGGTCTTCCCAGAGCAAGTTTCTCCTTTTATTTGCTTAGAAGTTCTTTTAACCTTGAACAGACTGTTGAATGGCAAGAATCAAACCTACATCATGGAATGAAAACTATACACAATTCACTAAATAGGTGTGGTAAACCAAAATACATGTACAATAATTGTCAACCCACTGGAACCATAACTTAAATGTGATGCTGGTGTTTGTTTGCTATTAATCCTTTTCCATGAAGATTCATTCATCCATAAACCAGATATGGCCACGGTAAGTATGCAGTCTCCATTCCTGTGTTCCTGGGCATTCCAGCAGGAGGTTTACCCCTCTTCCAGTAAACACCCTGCAGATTTCCCATTGCAGCTGCCTGCTGATATTCAGGGAATGACTTCCACATTTTCTGTGTGTGCTCTGGGCAGGGTTTTATAAACATTCCCAGCTTGTAGCAAAAAGAGAACAACTTCCAGGCTGATCACCATCTCAGAAATGTGCTCCTTTCCCACCTCCCTGTTCCTCAAAAACACCTCACCACTTTATGGTCACTTCCTAATCACATTAGGAATTGTCCCTCCCCAGTAGCAGCTGCCTGACTGGGTTTGCTATTTAACTGCTTCCTGTCCACCTTAACCAGGACCTGTAGTGTCCACGGTGCTGCTGGTGCCAATTCTAGTGAGGTGCTGGTTCTAAAGAGCTCATTGCTAGTGATCTGCTCTCTGCCAGCAGGACAGGTATTGCCATTTGCTGGGCCATAAGTGGAAGGCTGCCATGTTGATTGTATCAAATGTGAATAGATCTGGCGAGAGAGATGTGTGTGCATCTCCCTCTCTCCCTTCAACAGGCTCATCTTCTGGAGAGGTCCTGGATCACCACAGATAATTCCCAAAGTAGAAGGTCCAGTGGCATGTAATAGCTCAGCAGAAGGGTTGAATGTTCTAGAACAGGCACACCTGTATGTATTTCTGCACTATTCTTGGCTCTGTGACTTGGGCGAGCAACGTAACTTCTCTAAGTCTCTTTTTTCTCGTCTGTTTAAAAAATAGAAGGATAATGAAGTACTGGCTTCCTTAAATGATGTATGTCAAGAGTCCACCATAGCGCCTGGCCAATACAGGCTCGGTCAGGGTGAACTGTTCCTGTCATTACCCCATCCCCCACCTTGTTGTTGATTCTTCCAGACTTTCATTGCTCCGAGTTGGTGGCTCAAACACGACTCTTCAAGCTTCTCTCTGTTTCCTACTTGCAGGGACCTTTGTGAAGATGCAAGGTCAGCCTATTGTTTCCAAAACCTTGGGGTAAGTTGTAGAATGTTCAGCCAGGGGAAGGGCCAGACTGGCTTTTCCTGCTGACCTGACAGAACAGCTCTCGGGTGTGAGTCTTCTTGAGCATCCTGGACTATAATAACTAATGCAGGAGCCTATTGGGATGTGAGGTGTCTCTCACACAATGCCTCCTGACCTGGTAGCCTGTGCAGATAGCCCCTTTGACTGGTCCAACTGCTAAATGCTGAGGAAGAAGTGGCCGTAGTCTGCAGGGATCTCTGACAATCAAGGCAATAGTCAGAAGACGTAAGTAAGCAGACCTAGAAGACGCAATCAGTATGTGGCTCCTCTTATAGAAAGTAAACCTGTATTGGTAAAGGCAAGTAACAGTTGCTGCTATAACAGACAGGCCCCTAAATTGTAATGGTTTAACGCAGGGAAAGTTCATTTTTTTTTTTTTTTACTCAAGCAAAGTCCACTTAGATATTCTTGAACAGGTGGAGACCCTTGCCATCATCTTTCAGGGACCGAGTCTCCTTCCATCTTATGGTTCCGTCATCCCATGGCCTTGGAGTTTCTCTTGGATCTTGTGCATCTAGCCAGAGAGTGGTTGAGATGGGGGAGAATCTCACAGGAAGTTTTTGTGGGTTCTGCTTGCAGTCTGTTGGCCAAAACCCAGGCTTTTGGCCAGAGCTCAGTAGAATTCAGGTATACTGTACTTCAAGGGAGGCTCTTATATGAAGTCTAGCTGCATGTTCAGGAGGTAGAGGAAATAGGCATTGGTGCCACAGACTTTTCCAGAGGGTACATGAGAAATGTGTTTGAGGCAGAATTGGGAAGGTTGCCTTTTGCTGGTATCTGATCCAACTTAAGTGACATGAATATCTGAATTACTGCTGTACTCTGCTGGTTTCTTTCCAGGGACAGATTTGCAGCCCCCGCTGTGGAGACCCGTCCCAGCATCTGGGGAGAGTGTCCGCCAAAGTTTGCTACGAAGCTGGGCCGAGCCGTAGTCAGAGAGGGACAGATGGGACGGTTCTCCTGCAAAATCACTGGCCGGCCCCAACCACAGGTCACGTGGCTCAAGGTGAGGTTTTATCTGCCCCACCTCTGGCCCAGCCCTGAGGACCATGAATGTGGAGGGTTAGACCCTTGGACCAACAGGAGTCTGTCTTTCCAATCAGTCCTTTCTGCTTCAACTCTAGGTGGTTCCCTAGAATTCTCTGTAGGTCAGTAGCCCTGCTTCTTCTTGCCCCTATATGCACGCTCTGCCTCTGTTACTCAGTCCTCAATGTCCTA
The DNA here is from genome assembly GCF_008692635.1 of Crocuta crocuta. Classification (NCBI taxonomy): domain Eukaryota; kingdom Metazoa; phylum Chordata; class Mammalia; order Carnivora; family Hyaenidae; genus Crocuta; species Crocuta crocuta. The sequence goes on along the minus strand of NW_027530544.1, from coordinate 2,227,122 downwards.
CAATCCACCTCCCCAAACAGCATAAAACTTCTGAGTCAGTACAGACCTGACCATGTCAAGAGAATGGAATTTGAAGTCATGGATCTAGGTTTCAAGCCACAGCTCCCTCATCCGTGAAATATGTGGTGCTGGGCAAGTCATTTGTCTCTTGGAACCCTGGTATCCTTGTCTGTGAAGCAGAGACGGTCCCATCTACCTCAAAACAGGTTGAGAGTGTTTCATTCAGGGCTGGGCAATGTGAGGGCAGGGCAGAGGAAGTGGGAGAACAGGGCCGTGAGGAGCTGTGGGGAACATTTGGGGTCAAGGCCTATGAGAGTCACTTCCTCACAAATGGAATTCCCGGATAAAATGAATGATGAGATACCTTTTACCTATTTCCTAATTCTCCTAGACTGACCCTGGAAAAAGAATAAAGGAGAGGGGGGCAAAGCAGACCTAAAGTGAGGAATGTAGGATGTCCCACCTCAAACTAGGGCTCCTTTGGAGCAAGTTCCATACGCCTGCTCTAAGCTGCACCTAATACCGCACTGTCACATAGACCTCGAGTCAGAGCCCTTGGATTATCCAAGGACTCCTCCCTGAGCATGTTGACAGAGCCCAGAGCAGAGGGTTCTGCTGCCCATGCCCAGCATTGTGCCCCCAGAATTGGCAAGAGGCAGGGTAGTGCCAAAAGGTAAACGGGTTTCTCTGACCAAGCTACCCTCTTCCCATCTGCAGGGAGATGTTCCCCTGAAGCCAAGTGCCCGTGTATCTATGTCTGAGAAGAATGGGGTACAAGTTCTGGAAATCCATGAGGTCAGCCAAGATGATGTGGGAGTGTACACGTGCATGGTGGTGAATGGGTCGGGGAAGGCCTCCATGTCAGCTGAGCTTTCTATCCAAGGTATCGACTGGTGGGCTGGCCAATGCAGAAGGACCCCTCCTAGAAGGAGCTGCTGTTCGTTACATATCTGTGTGACACCGACCACCCACATACCCATGCATTCCCTAGGGGCAGGATCTTGAACTTAGTCCCTGCACTGTGCCCCTCACCTGTGTCTGTAGCCTTTTCTTCTCACTCAGACTCCTTCTTGTATCTCTAATTGCCCCTGGAAGAGGCGACATTGCTCACGTCTCACTGTCACCTCAAATTTAACCTGCCTGAAACTTAACTCACCATCTACTCTGTCCTTCTCATCAAGTGTTCCTCAACTTAACTCTTTCTACCCCCGGATTCTGCTTTTCCTCCTCACCCAGGCTGGGCAGTCAGGCGTCTCCTTTGACTCTTGTCTCCTCCTTGCTCTGGACATCAGCCCCGGCCAGTTCTTCCTAGGAAATCTCTTTGAATATGTCTCCTCTCTACATTCCCCTTGGCTCCGTCAAGTCCAGCCTGTAGTAGGTAGAGTGTGGGCAGGGAAGGGGATTGACGCCACTCCACAGAATGGGGACCTTGAGCAGTGTGGGATTTGGGGGGTGAGGGAGGGAAACAACCTTCATTCTCCTCTTCCTTTCTCAGAAACTATTCCTCCTGGCTCTCTTCACCATTGTTGGTTCATTTTTCACAACTCACAGAGAGTTCTTCTATGTTACAACCCAAGACATAATATATGTATATAAATATATTGTTCATAAAACAATCCTGAGTTGTACTATGTACAGTATATGCTGGTATTCTCTGTTCCATCCTAAACTATCAAAAGTCCTGGTCCTGAAAAAATTAGACTTTACAGCTCACTATGGGATCGAGACCCGCTGTTGGGCATTGAGGAGTGATTTCACCACTCCCTCTCTTTGCCCCAGCACTGAATGAAAGAACCGCTCCCTTCTCAAGTTCTTAATGGCAAAATGATATGTTGCCTGGGGGTATGTTTTAAAAGACTCCCAGGGGACACCTGGGTGGCTTAGTCAGTTAAACGTCCAGCTTTGGCTCAAGTCCTGATCTCATGGTTCGCGATTGTGAGCCCTATATCAGGCTCTCTGCTGTCAGCGCGGAGCCCGCTTCGAATCCTCTGTCCCCCTCTTTCTCTGCCCCTTACCCACTGGTTTTCTCTCTCTCAAAGTAAATAAACTTATAAAAAAACATACTCCCAGAAAAAATTCCTCTAAAAACCAAACAAAAAAGGGATAAGAAAGACTGACAAAATGTTGCTATTTTTTAAATCTGAGTGATGGCTTTCAGAGTTTGTCATATCCTCTCTACTATTGTATATTTTGAAAATTTCCATAATAAAATTATGAAAAAACAATGTGGCAGGAAAAAGTATATGGTATTTTTTTTTCTTTGAAGAACTGAATAAAATTACACTGTCCCTGTATTTTTTTAAAAAGTATTTTCAATGTTTATTTATTTTTGAGAGACAGAGAGAGATAGAGTATGAGCGGGGGAGGGGCAGAGAGAGAGAGAGGGAGACACTGAACCCGAAGCAGGCTCCAGGCTCTGAGTTGTCAGAACAGAGCCTAATGTGGGCCCCAAACTCACAGACCAAGAGATCATGACCCGAGCTGTTGGATGCTTAACCGACTGAGCCACCCAGGCGCCCCTTCCCTGTATATTTTTAAAGCAACTATTTGTGAAAACTAGTCACTTTGGGAGGTTTGTTTTCTAGGGCCACATGTAAATTAAACTGGGTTTGAGCTTTTCAGATGTTTATTTTTGCTTGTCCTGTGATTGGCTTCCTTCCATGGTTAGCGAACAGGACAGGTCCCATGGCACAGAGTATGGTCACCGAGGACACCATAGATGGCCCAGGGAAGCACTGGAAACCTTGACATTGTCTCAGAGGAGGGTTCAGAGGAGCTCTTCACATTCACCTGAGCAGCACCCAGGAAGCTGAGGGGTTGAGGGAGGTAGGAGCGGAGGTGAGGGGCAGAGTGGGAGCTGAGGACGTGAACAGGAACGAAAAACAGTATTGTCTCATCACTTTCTCCTCTTGGTACATGTAATATTCCACTAACGGTCTACCCTTCACCCCTTTTCCAGGTTTGGACAATGCCAATAGGTATGTCTAGGCTTTGTAATCTTTGTCTCCATCTTGGGGTGCCCTGCAAGAAAAGAGAGATTGTAATGGAGAAATGCCCCAAATCGGAGTCACCATGTAGGAGGCAGAGCTGACTGGGGGCATGGCTGTGTTTTATCTTGTTCTCCAGTTGCAGTATGCCACATGGGTTCTGTAGTGGGCTTGCCATAGTAGTGAGCCTCTTGAAGACACAATGCTGTCATCTTTCCCAGTGTCTGCCAGTGCCTTTATCAGTTAGCTGTCATTAGGAAGGGCATGGTGCCAGGCAGAATCCACTCGCCAGGTGGCACGCCTTCGTCAGGAGCTTCCTTGTGCATGCATGGAGCCCAGTGCTAGACACTAGGTCTGCGGAGTGGGCAGACATCCGGAGGAGGGAAAGGGCTTCCAGCAGAGCTGCCATGCTTGCCAGCTGCCCTGGACCTGAGGAGGGGTGACGAGCAGCACTAATCTAGATTAGAGGGTCAGAGAAGGGAAGGGTAGTATTAACCAGAAGAAAAGCTCAGGAAGAGAGTGTTTCTGAGAGAGGGGTGGGCACCGGGGGACCCGCAAGAGCACCCATGTGGCTGTAGCCTGGTAGGCGTCGGAGACAGTCTTGTGAGATCCAAGAGGCACGGGAGCCGGCTCACATAGGCCATCTTGAGAAGCTTGGTTTTATTCTCAGTGTGGCAAAGATCAGCTGTGCTTCCGATGCAGACCGTGGATCCGAGGGGGCAGTGGGGACAAGACGGAGCCACTTGTGTGGTGGGAACTAGGGTGGCACTTGGGTGGAGGGGGAGAAAAAGGCTGATTGGGTAAGTGTAGACAGGACATTCTGGATTGGGATGAGGGGCAGGGAAGTGTCAGGAATGACTGCTTGCCTTCCGCTTGGGAGGCTGAGAAAGCTGCAGAGAGAGACTTTGCTTGTACTCTGTCTTAACTGGTAGGCTCTTGTGATCCCTGGGGTCTGTGCTGTGAAGAGTAGTGATCGTGAGTAACTGGATGATCATTCTGTTTCTCCTTCTCCTTCCCCATTGCCCTCCCTGCCCCCCCCCCCCCCCATCCACCTCCACACAGGTCATTTGGGGGGGGGA